>NC_058403.1:135896931-136208671 GCF_002201575.2 Neomonachus schauinslandi
CACACACACACACACACACACACACACACACACACACACACACACACACATACTGTAAACTGTGGAAATGTTTTTACTTTTGTTATTTTTGGTTAAATTTATTGATTATAGGCCATGGATAAGTGGATTAATGATTTTTTAAAGATTTATTTATCTGAGAGAGAGAGCAGGGGTGGGGTGGGCAGAGGGAGAGGGAGAAAATCTCAAGCAGACTCCATGCTGAGCACAGAGCCCCACATGGGGCTTGGTATCACCACCCAGAGATCATGACCTGAGTCTAAATCAAGAGTTGGATGTTTAACTGACTGAGCCACCCAGGTGCCCCGGGATTAATGATTTTTAATACACACACTGCTTTTCACAAAGCATTGTATGAAATACATAGACAGTTGACCCTTGAACAACATGGATTTGAACTGTGCAGGTTCACTTATATGCAGATTTGGTTGGTATATATGTTTAGAGTACTATAAGTATATTTTCTCTTCCTTATGATTTTCTTAATAACATTTCTCTAGCTTACTTTGTTGTGAGAATACAAGATATAATACAGATGACATAACAAATATATGTTAATTGGCTGTTTATGTTATCAGTAAGGCTTCTAGACAACAGTAGGTATTAGTAGTTTTGGGGGAGTCAGATGTTATGCACGGATTTTCAACTGTATAGGTGGTTAGTACCCCTAACCCCTGGATTGTTCAAGGGTCAACTGTATATACACAATGTTGGCTTTTGTATTTTTGGCCTCATTTGTAAACCTTATGTCAAATCTTTTCTTAATGTTTAGATATATTCTATCTGCCAGTTTACCAATGGTCTGACATTGGTAAACTGGCAAGTATAAACTGTTCTTTAATCCTCAAATATGAGGTTTACAAATTTGAGATTGACTCAGTGATTTATATTTCAAATAATTGGCGTTTTATAGCATTGTTGGTTTTTTTTGTTTGTTTGTTTTGTTTTTTATTTTATTTTATTTATTTGACAGAGAGATACAGCGAGAGAGGGAACACAAGCAGCGGGAGTGGGAGAGGGAGAAGCAGGCTTACCGCCGAGCAGGGAGCCCGATGCGGGGCTCGATCCCAGGACCCTGGGACCATGACCTGAGCTGAAGGCAGACGCCCAACGACTGAGCCACCCAGGCGCCCCTTGTTGGTTTTTTAAATTGGTTTAAAAGTCCTTTTCCTAGTCTATGAGAGATTAATAGGTATTCCATAAAAAGGGGTTCCATGGTGGAGTGAATTTTTAGAAGATGCTTTATACTGTATCCCTTTAGTAAACATTAGCATATATGCTTTTTAAAAGTCCAGTAGTAAAGACATCTGTGTCCATTTAACTCCCTGCATCTCAACTTTTCAAAGATGGAACCATATTTGTGTATGGCATCTGCTAACACTCTATGAAATGATGGTCTGTCTTAGTCTGATTGAAGAAATAATTAGTATAGTTACTTCAGAAACCTATCTCCTCAAAAAAGCCTAGATTTGTTCAAAAAAATCTGTCTTTTTCTGTTTTTATTTAAATCAGTAAAAAGGCAAACATAGACTAGACCTGGAAAGCCAGCGTCATTCTCTTCAATTTTTATTTCCTTCTTGATTGATAATAAAATTCTTCTCTCCTGAAACTCTAAGGGCTTATCAAGCCCATAAGGAAATATATTTGGGGATCACAAAATGACCCATTGATTGAAAAGCACAGTAAAGGAGGAAGAAAGATGCCTGGATAATCCATAAAGTTGGAAAACAAATCCTTGTATTTCGGAATGATACTCATTTATGTACATATTTAATGTGATGTTTGCTAGAGCTTTTAATGCCCCAAAGCCTTACTTTTCTCAAATTTGCATATAGTATAAGTCCTGATTGCATCATAAATGTTAAGATCTCTATAGAAAGTCAAAGAAAAATCTCACAAATTAGCTGAATTTTAAGCAGAAGAGACTGCTAATCTGGATAATTCACATCTCAATAGCAGATCTCCTGGCTTAATCATACAGCTAATTGCCTCATTCCAGAGCCTGTGGCTGTATGTGCTCTCACCCAGAAAAATACATTAGAAGGACTGTTCTTGGAGATTTTGAAAATATCACCTCAGCAGAAAGAGAAACATAATGTACTTGATTTTTATTTAGCACAAAAATATGCTAATACAGCTTATTGAATGTTTGCCATTATTTTCTTGTTTGCATTTTTATTGGAAATGTGTCCTTGTTCAAAAATCATTCTAGATACTTTAAAAGATACTCAGGAGTTATAATTTCTTCAGTTACCATGTTTTGTTTTGAGATTTTGGTCATTGAAAAAGGGTGAGACATATTTTGGTCTGTTTTTGTACACTGAAATCTTCCTATAATTAATTATGATTCATACTCAGGTGTAGGATATTTACATACTAGTGGCTATGCTCCCATCGTTAGTGATGGAGAAAGAGTTTTGAGGGCTCAGAAGACATAGCAATATAAAGAGATTTCCCTTCTTCATAACCTCAAAAAACCCAAAAATAATAAAAATAATCATTACAAAAATATTAGTAAGTTTTACTAGAGTAAAGATGGAGAAACTTTTAAAACCTATTTTTAGACGATAAATCACATACTGCTTTATTACTAAAATGGTTGTTAACTGATAGTGCACATTTTAATTTAAGCCTTGGGTAGAGCTAGACCTTGTTTCTTTTCTAAATAATATGAACAATGTTGATCTTTCTGAGTGGGCAAAGTGCACCAGCATCTGAATCTTATAATTTAATAAATTTTACAGTTGAAAGAACATGAGATTTGATGTCATATGACTTTAACTTGGGTCTTGTGTGTTATCTTAGGCTAATTACTTAACCTCTATAAGCCTTGATTCATTCATCTGTTAAATAGGGTGAACAAATATACCTATATGTTTCAGAGTTTTTATGAGTATTAAATGACATTATACATACACACATGCATACAGAGTAAGCTGTACATGTTTCATAAATTGCAAACTATCTTCCACCAGATGCTACTGCTTCTACCATTACTCAGTAATATTATTGACAATAATAACATACGGGATTATATAGTTCCAAATTATTTTAATACTGTCATTGACCACTCTGCTCTAATCAAAACGGATGAGTGCTAGGGAAGCTTTATAGAGTCCTCTTAATTTTTTCTCTTGAAGTGAAAAAAACTGAGTCAAATGGGCAGGTGCTGTGTTTTTATGCCAGAAAACCTGTCCTCAGGTTCCCCCTCCTCATCACTGATTGGGAACATCAAAATCTCTTTTTAGCCCTAATAACTTTCACGGCTCCTGAGAAAAAAATATGCAATGCTGGTTACTCAAATGCCTTACAACATAACATATTCCCTGAGGGTTTTAGCCTTCCAAAGGGACAAAAATAAATATCGTATTTGATTCATTACTAAGAGAGCTATTAGGTATGGAAGTTAAAAAATAGCTAAATTGAGAAAAAACTTTTTCTTCAGAGCTCTAGAAGCCCTGGACCCTTTGCATTTGGTATCCATCCAAGATACCCTGGACCAGTTTGAAAACCACTAGTTTCAGAGAGCCTTCCAGGGCTGTCACCTACTTCAGATTAAGGCTGAAACTATGCTCTATTCAATATTCAAGAACAGCACCCACACAGAGTTAACATTGGGACTTGCTGATGGGGGTGGGGAAGAAATAGGAATAAAGCACCAGCATCACACTCTTCCTGATCTTTTTCACATATCTCTGCTTCAGAATAAATGCTTTTAACGACGTGGATGGAACTGGAGGGTATTATGTTGAGTGAAATAAGTCAAACAGAGAAAGACATGTATCATATGATCTCACTGATATGAGGAATTCTTAATTGCAGGAAACAAACTGAGGGTTGCTGGAGTGGGGGGTGGGGTGGGAGGGATGGGGTGACTGGATGATAGACACTGGGGAGGGTATGTGCTCTGGTAAGCGCTGTGAATTGTGCAAGACTGTTGAATCTCAGATCTGTACCTCTGAAACAAATAATGCAATATATGTTAAGAAAAAAAAAAGAAGAAGAAGAAGGTAGCGGGAGGGGAAGAATGAAGCGGGGGAAATCGGAGGGGTAGACGAACCATGAGAGACGATGGACTCTGAAAAACAAACAGGGTTCTAGAGGGGAGGGGGATGGGAGGATGGGTTAGCCTGGTGGTGGGTATTGAGGAGGGCACATTCTGCATGGAGCACTGGGTGTTATGCACAAACAATGAATCATGGAACACTTCATCTAAAACTAATGATGTAATGTATGGGGATTAACATAAGAATAAAAAAAAATAAAATAAATAAAATTTAAAAAAATGGAAAAAAAAAAAAAGAATAAATGCTTTTATCATAACAAAATGCATAGCTGTGTTTTCCAGAGCTAACAGCATGTATACCTGTCATCACTTTTAAAATGTGCCAAAGGAGTCTTTATAAAAAGTATTGGTTTTCTCTAAAATTATCAAAGTGATTTCAGGCTTTAGTGAAATACATTTGGTTGGCACCTGGAAATGGTCCCCTTGGGTACCTAAGAACTACCCCTTCCTGCAAATGAAAACATCACCTGATATAGTTTCTAAATAGAGGTATCCATATCTGCAAAAATCACTGGCTGCCAGGAAGCTCAAAGCTAAGTTTTGTGTCCAAATGCAACTGTTTTCCTTAGCCCAATTTTCTCTCACAGCGCTTGTTCTTCCTTTCATTACATAGTCCTGTTTTCTATCTTTAAATTGTTTTATTACATATGGTTTTAAACTTGTAATGGTAGCATGATTTTAACAGTTTTCAGTATTTATCTTTGTTTTAATTACTGTCGTGTATGCATTTCCTTTTCACAGAAGTAACAATATAAATTACACAGAACAGACATTTGAACAAAAAGCCATGTATTTTCTTTAGAATGAGTGCTAATGGGAGGAATATTTAACAAAGAGGACAAAGAATAGTTAAATTCCTGAAAAACTGAAAGTGAGTTTCAAGTAAGTGGAATGTGACCTTATACTTACCTATTCCAAACCACTAGGTAATCCTTAACTACGTAAGAATAATTACCACACA
Source organism: Neomonachus schauinslandi (assembly GCF_002201575.2). Classification (NCBI taxonomy): domain Eukaryota; kingdom Metazoa; phylum Chordata; class Mammalia; order Carnivora; family Phocidae; genus Neomonachus; species Neomonachus schauinslandi. The sequence goes on from NC_058403.1 coordinate 135,901,977, forward strand.
TTTTTCAAAGAAATTAAAGCTGTACAAGCCTGCGCTTCATTACCATTCTTGATAATCTTGATTCACAATCATTTATGGAGTAAATACTATAAAACTATTAGTAAATAAGGACTGCTTACACTGTTTAAATGATATTTCTCAATACTTGCCTGGTTCTGTAATTACATTGTAATTATTTTTTATTGTTGACAGTATAATACGTAGCATGTTTGATAGGTGGAATTCTCAACTGCTGGTCTATTTTAAAATATTGGTGTTTGAGGGATATTCTGTATGCCAATGAATAGTTTTTTCTAATAGATTTCTAGTCATAGAGAACGCTGTTAATTTTAGGACATTAGAGGACAAAAGGTATCTTACGTAAAAACCTTATTTACAGATACATTTTTACTAAAATGTAAACTAATCTTAAAGAAAAATGAGGAATTGTAAAGCTTTTAATAATACCTTAAAATACTTGTAATATTTCTTCATTTTATTGAAAGGCTATATGTTAATACTGTAATACTAATGAAATATTTCATATTACTTTATATATTAGAAAGTACGGTATTTTGACATTATTACCTCCCATTCTATTTATTGAAATACTGAGCTAGTATTCTTGAAAGAAAATGGACATACACTAAGAAGGCAAAGATCAGAAGTGGTAGATTATTTTCATCATTGGATTTTGGTGTCTTTTATTGCCAATATTAAATTGACTCCTAAAACTTACAAAACTTTTTAGAGAATATGTGACATCCCCTTGTTACAGTCATTTTGTTAGTTCCTTTATGCCATTTAGTAACACCAAACAGTGTTATCTCTATTAACCCAAAAAAACAAATCACTTCTTTAGGAAAAAGGGAAAAATTATTCAAGAGATACCAATTGAGTTTATCTCAGATGTTTGTTTATTCAAGTACTCCTTATAGTCAGCTTACTTTAAAAGCTCTATGTATTTTATTTTAAACTGTGCTCCAGGGCAAAAGCAAAAGCAAAATTTCTTCTTTTGGGACACCTAAATATTTTTTATCTGATCTTTGATTTTTTTTATTGAATGTTTTTTAATTGAATGTACACATTTTTATTTCACAGAACTGAAATTTTGGGTATAAAATCCCAAATTGAATTAGGTGCCTAATTCATGCTTTTCTCATTTTTAAGTCCTCTTAAATAAGTTTTTTTTTCTTTGAAACTTTTATACCAAAACTCAAAGTTCTAAGCATGTTCCTTTGCCAGAGTATGAATTGGAAAATGATTGAAAGAACAAATGAAAGGAAAAAATACAAACCCTTAGAGGCTTTTTGATCTATAAATATGTCACTGTTCCCCACATTCAACTAATTAGAGATTCATTTAACTTATCACATATCCATTAAAATTCAGTTACTCCTGGGCAGTTAGAAGAGTGAATCAGAATAGAACCGAATATAAAAGCCTTAGAAATACAGAGAAGAACATATGGAAATTTGCTATAATAAAAAAGGTGGGAAATCCTTAGTGAGTTATATTTTAAGGACATAAAACTGCAAGAAAACCTTGAACTTTTGTCAGTAATTTTATTTTAGTAATAATGCTAGTATTGGGATTTAAATTTTTTTAAATGTTTATGTATAAAAGTAAATAAGCATGTTATTAGGATCCAGGATACTCAGTGTACTAGAAAATTGCAAATATAAAATTGACCTCACTGATATGAGGAATTCTTAATCTCAGGAAACAAACTGAGGGTTGCTGGAATGGTGGGGGTTGGGAGGGATGGGGTGGCTGGGTGATAGACACTGGGGAGGGTTTGTGCTGTGGTGAGCGCTGTGAATTGTGGAAGACTGTTGAGTCATAGATCTGTACCTCCGAAACAAATAATACATTATATGTTAAAAAAAAAAAAAAAAGGAAGAAGATAGCAGGAGGGGAAGAATGAAGGGGGGGAAATCGGAGGGGGAGATGAACCATGAGAGACGATGTACTCTGAAAAACAAACTGAGGGTTCTAGAGGGGAGGGGAGTGGGAGGATGGGTTAGCCTGGTGATGGGTATTGAGGAGGGCACATTCTGCATGGAGCACTGGGTGTTATACGCAAATAATGAATCATGGAACACTACATCAAAAACTAATGATGTATGGTGATTAACATAAAAAAATATAAAATTAAATTAAGGAAAAAACTCTAATGTCAAATTTGAATTGGCACTATCAATATGAGCTTATATTTTAAAAATGTATTTCCTGTTCTGCCCATAGAAAAGGGCCAGAAGCAGGTCCATCCCAGTGGAGTTTACCTAATGCCCAGATCTTGCCCTCTACCACTACCACCCCCCCAAAAAAAATGAAAGAAAGAAAAAGAAAAGAAACAAAAAATAACAACAACAGAAGCCCACAAGATTCCTTGGAGAAACAGCTGATTCCAGATGTGGAGAGGAAAAGTATAAGATGAACCTGGGATAATCTTGTGCTAAAAGGGCCCAGGAGACCCACTGTCTAAATATGGGATAATTTGGAATTGAAAGGTACAATGACAAAATTAGAAGAGGTAGTTAAATGTAAATGATTTAACATTGGGCAAACAAAAAAATCCATGAGTCCTTTGTAATACTGAGATAGAGCTGTCCCCAAATTTATATGCTGGCATTGGAGGTTACAATTATATCAGTTCCTTATTTGAAAATTGGTATAAGAAGGGGGAAAATTAGCTTTTAACCCTGTCTTTTCAGGTTGATGAGGGGAAACTCTTGGAAGTTCTCAACTTTAAGGGGAGGTCTCAATTTCAACCTCTGCACCTTTTGTGGTCTGGAGGACACAAGTTACAGATGAGTATCAAGACCTTTCCAAGCCTCTTTGAAACATCAGCAGCCCCATAGGTTTGCCCTACCTGGCGATTTTCTGTTGAGATCTTTTTGTGTCTTTTATTAAGCATTTCTATTCTCTATTTTTTCTCCTGTGTTAACAGAAGTCCTTCTGGCAAGACAGTACTTAGTCATACTTTACACTGTGATGCCTTTGGGGATCACTGAAGTAAGTGAAGCAAGTAGGTGTGAACAGTAGGGAAGTCTGGGTTTGATGAAGACAAGAGTACAAACACTATCGAAATGCCATTATGCGGGGTGCCTGGGTGGCTCAGTCGGTTAGGTGTCTGCCTTCGGCTCGGGTCATGGTCCCAGGATCATGATCCCTGCTAAGAGAGGAGCCTGCTTCTTTCTCTTTTTCCTTGTGCTATCTCTGTCTCTCTCTCTCTCAAATAAATAAAATCTTAAAAAAAAAAAAATGCCACTATGTAACTCAGCCAATTTTTGCTAAATAGAAACCCTGGTGTAATTTTTCCAGTTATTCTTGTTTTTTAAAAAGAAGCTAGATATGTACGTTTTTGTGAGAAGTCTTCTGATTTTTAACTTTTGGCAACTCATACAATTAAAAAAAAAAACACACACAAAGACCTTAACACTGATTAGAATAAGTCTGTGGGCCAGATCTGCCAAATTTTTACCATCTTTGTAAACCAACACTTGTATTCATATTTCCAGCTCCTGGCACAGGATCTGAAATACCGTTAGGCAGCAAAAAAATTCATTGTGTTTTGATAAATTCTAAATTTTAAAACAGTTCATTGTGTTCTGTACCTTTCACTTCTTTACAAACTTAAAAAATACCAGTTCTGATATTAGCTGCCTTTCTAGCTTTGTAACATATGTAAATATATAACTTTTGTTCTTTCATGAAAATTATTTGAGAAGTGTTAAAGGGACAAGGTTCAAGGTGTAAAAACTGCCTTAGAAACCTTAGAAGCTATAAGTTAATCTCAAATCATTGATTAGCACTTTTGGATTTGATCCTTCAGTTAACTAAGAATCCACATATTTCTCTGTCTTGAATATTATATGACAGCTTAGTAAACGTCTTGCAAATCTTGGTATACCGTGTTCTTAGAACTCCTTCACCTGTCAGTCTGGTAACCCAATTAAAAGAAGAAACTTAGGATCTTTTAGTATGAGTTCTTTGAAAATATACCTGGGTTCTAGAAACTGCTGTAACAGTTTACTGAAGCCTAGGTTTTTGGCTATAGGCAAGTGAGTGTTATGGTTGGAACAATCTAATATTCTAGTAATCTGATTGTACCAGATGATATAATCAGGTAAGATTAATATGAGTTGTCACTATTCACTAGGATTAAGTAGAACTGGTGTTGCCTAGCTGGCTCAGTCAGTAGAGCATGTGACTCCTGATCTTAGGGTTGTGGAGTTTAAGCCCCACGTTGGATATAGAGATTACTTAAAAATCTTTAAAAAAAGAAAAAGTAAATAGAACTGGAAACAGTCCTAAGAGTAAAGAAAAAGGACAGGGGCATCTGGATGGCTCGGTCAGTTAAATGGCCGATTCTTGATTTTGGCTCAGGTTGTGATTTCAGGGTCCTGAGATTGAGCCTTATGTCGGGTGTGGAGCCTGCTTGGTATTCTCTCTCTCTCTCTCCCTCTCCCCCCTGCTTTCTTTCTCCCCCCTCAAAAAAAAGGGGGGGGGAAGAAAATGAAAAGGACAGATATTGTTATGATTCCACTTATATGAGGTAAAAAAAAAAATCACTAAAATGGTAGATTTTGTTATGTATGTTTCGCCACAATGAAAAACTTCATCAGTTACTCACAATAGAAAAACCAGGCCATTTGAGGAAATCACTGGCAAGATACCAAACCCAGTACACCAAATGAGAGCAAAGCCACTGTGGGTCAGAGCCATATGGCACGGCTGTACAGTTTTAAATGCCCACCCTGTATAGGATGAGAGTTGAGCAACCAAGACACAAGAATGTAGTCCAAGGCACACCTGCCCTGGCAGAGTGAGGTCTCCACACTTGGTATTTAAGAGTGCACCTTATTGAAGCTAGGTCACAGAATTCTGAATTCCCTCATTAATGAAGTATTTGCACTATTACACATTTGGGGGTTTAGTTGACCCATTAAAATATATTTTTCTAAATAAATTATCATTTCATTACAATTCTAATCATAGAATTTTTCTTGTGTGAAATTTGTGAAAGTATTAAATGATTCTCTAACTTTTCAGTGTTTGTTTTGGTATTTTCAACTGTTAGCAGTTCCTGATTCTCAGTCTAGAGGTTCTATAAGATAGCTCTTGTGGGAATAGTCTCTGGTGCTCCTTGTATTCATTTTTGGAGAAATAATTCTTATGAAAATGATTCAGTATTATTTGGTACAGAATTTGTTCACATGGATATATTTTTCTTTAGCTGACATATTAGTTTTGTTGGCTTTTTTTTTGGGGGGGGGTACTGTGTGATTTAGCAGACTTCCAACAAGATTATTTGTTTTAAAACATGTCTTTTGGGCACCTGGGTGGCTCAGTCGTTAAGCGTCTGCCTTCGGCTCAGGTCATGATCCCGGGGTCCTGGGATGGAGTCCCGCGTCGGGTTCCCTGCTGAGCAGGGAGCCTGCTTCTCCCTCTCCCTCTGTCTGCCACTCCCCCTGCTTGTGCTCTCTCTCTCTCTCTGTCAAATAAGTAAATAAAATTAAAAAAACAACAACAACATGTCTTTTAAAAAACACTTTATGGTTTATCTTTGTAGATATTTTTCTACTTTGAACAGCCTACCCAGTGAAAGGGTATGTGAAACACAGATTTACTGTTACTGTGGTTTTTCAGTTGTTATATATTAACAAATAACATCATTATGTGTTTGCTTTTGGCATTCACACTTATCTAAATCACAGTAGTCATCTTGTTTTAATAAATTGATAAGTAATAATGTAATATACAAGTTTATATTTTAATATATAGCAGTAGTGATATAGGAACTAATACTTGATGCTTATTTATTGTTTACTTATTTATGGAATGCTATTTGCTTTACATACTTTGGAAGCATTTAATCCTCACAATAACCCAATGTGGTATATATATTATCACCATTTTGCAGATTAGAAATCTAAAGTGTTGGCATGATTGGTTACTTACCCAAAGTCATATAGCTAGCCAGTAGCTAGCTTTATCACATTCCATAGGCAGGATTCTTTTTTACTATAAGTTAATTAATTGGTAATTACTAGAAATCAACCTGAGTTGCCAGTTAGGTTAACTGTTAGTTAAGCTGTTAATTATTTTAAAATCCTACTTCTGTAATAATCGTTAAGTTTGAAATAAATTTTGTATATGTAAACCATATTTCGGTAATGTGGATACTCTATTGCCTATATATGAACATGTAAAGCACTCATCAGCAACAGGGATGATGCAAAAATTTAGAAATATGATCACTGTCCCCAGGAAGCTTACAATTTAGTTAGATGTATCTCAAACCACCCCCCCCCCCTTTTTTTTAAACCTATGCCTCTCTTGGGCAACCAACCAAACTGCCATGCCTTCCTTAAATTAAAATCTCAAAATAAATTAAATTCTGGTATGTCTTACAATCTAATTCCGTTTGGTTTCTGAGTTTGTAATGGTGAAGGATAACTCATTATCCAAATATTTTTGGTCTCTAAGTTTTGGGTAGTGAGTAGTAATGAAAGTTTTAATAGCAAAGGAAAACATTTCTATCTGAAAAAGTTTGTCTGTTCATTTCCTGAGTCAGCATAGTGTGAGTTCAGGTAGGGATAGTGTGGATTGTGAGGAATATGTGTATCACATCTTAAAATAATAAAACAATAATAAATAGAATGAAGTGGTGATTTAAGACATTTACTCCTCCATCATTGTTCTATTGTGTAACCTTTGAACATAAAGGTATTCAACAAGAATACCTATTTCACTCTAAAAATAATTATTACAGAAATTTAGTAACTAGGACGCTTGGGTGGCTCAGTCAGTTAAGCGGATGCCTTCGGCTCAAATCATGATCCCAGGTCACGATCCTGGAATCGAGTCTCGGATTGGGCTCCTTGCTCAGTGGGGAGCCTGCTTCTCCCTCTGCCTGTTCTGCTGCCGCTCTCCCTGCTTGTGCTCTCTCTCTCTGTCTCTGAAAAATAAATAAAAATTTTTTAATTAACATATAATGTATTATTTGTTTCAGGGGTACAGGTCTGTGATTCATCAGTCTTATGCTCACCATAGCACATGCACCCTCCCCAGTGTCCATCACCCAGCCACCCCAACCCTCCCACCCCCCTCCACTCCAGCAACCCTGAGTTTGTTTCCTGAGATTAAGAGTCTCTTATGATTTGTCTCCATCTCTGGTTTCGTCTTGTTTCATTTTCCCCTCCCTTCCCCTATGATCCTCTGTCTTGTTTCTCAAATTCCTCGTATCAGTGAGATCATATGATAATTGTCTTTCTCTGATTGACTTATTTCACTTTGCATAATACCCTCTAGTTCCATCCACAGAAAAATAAATAAAATCTTAAAAAAAATTTAGTAACTAGATTTTGGTAATATCTTAATGTTCTGTTTGTGCTTGCTTACATTTATATATAAATAGGTAAAATAATTTAGCATATAGATACAAGTGTTGGGTATGAACAGATTTAAAGGACTTGATCCACATTATAGTACAGTTGTTTGGAGTATGTTATGAATTATGCTAAGACCAATGATAGGGTGGAAAGCCCTTTTTTGAAATAAGCTTTAATATTGTGGCCTAGTGAATAATATATAATATTCTGCTAAGAATAGAATCAATTCATTCAACAAATTGAGTACCTAATGTGCAAGACTGTGTGACTCCATCTGCAGGGTGCCTGGCCACATGAAAATTAAAATTTAGTGAAGTTTTCTACTATTCAAGAGGCATTATTTATGGTCCAGAGGCAGATGGCTTGGATTTGCACTCTGGCTCTTCCACTTACTAGCTATTCGAACTTGGGTGAACTATTTATAACATCCTTATGCCTCAGTTCCCTCATGTAGTTAATAAAAGAGAGAAGGAGGAGGAAGAGAGAGTAGAATTCTAATAGCATCTACCTTATGGGATTTTATGAAGATTAAATAAACAAATTGCATGAAGGACTTAGCACAGTGCCTAGTATAATAAATGTTAGTTATTTTTATTATTTTAATGTGGAGACAGATGGTTAGAATAAATTGTACATTGGGGGGATCTTGGCCTGGTCTGGGAGGGTTAAGGATGACTTTCCTGGAGATGTGATTTGGGCCTGAGAAGTGAAGGATGAGTAGTATTGACTGAGTGATTAGGGAGAGGAGTGGAGTAAGCATAAGGAGTAAGTGGAGTAAGGAGTAAGGCTGTCAACAGCAAGTATGAATGAAGTCCAGGAAAGAACATGATCAGAGTGCCTTGAGGACAACTAAAAGCCAGAAAAACTATGTAAAGATGAACCATAAGAGATGATAGGGGCCAAATTTTGTAGGGCCTTAGAAAACCTTGGAAGGGTGGTTTTAAGCAAAGAAGTGACATGATCAGATTTTCATCTTGCGAATATTACTCTGCATGTATTCTGCAAAAATGTTTTGGAATGAGGCAGGGTAGATGTGAGAAGCACAATCAGAAGGCTATTAAAAGTAAAAGATGATGGTAGCTTGGTGTAAGGTGGGAGATTTTAGAAATGGATAGATCAAAATATATTTAGAATATAAAATAATCCAGGCTTCATGTTTACTTGGATATGATGGATGAGGGAGAGGAAATGTCGATGAGAACTCCCAAGGTATCAGATAGAAGACAAATACATTGCAGGTAAGTCAAGAGAGTATGTTAGAATGTTCTAAGAAGTAGTTAGGGTATAGTAGAGTTTGCTCATAATAATGAGGAAGTTCTAGAAAGGTGATTCCCAAGGTTTGGTCCCTGGACCAGCAGCCTCAGCATTACCTGGACACTTGTTAAAAATGTAAATTATCAAGTACTACTCTAGACCTACTGAGTCAGGAACTTTGGGTTGTGATACCCTCCAATCTGTGTTTTAACAGACCCTCAATTGACTTTGATGTGTGCTAAAGTTTGAGAACCACTTTCCTTAGAGGCACAGTGGAAAAGTTTAGGAGGAGGGAGAGATGAATGGTGTCATCAGAGCCAAGGACTTGATTAGTTTTATGAGTTTTTATTAGTTTTGAGCAGGGGTCAGTAGCCAGTGTGCCAAATATGGCCCACTGCCTGTTTTTGTATAGCCCACTAAGTAAGAATGATTTTTACAATTTTTTTAAGGTGTGAAAAAAAATCAAAAGAAAATAATACTGACCAATGAAAATGACATTAAATTCAAATTTCAGAGTCCATAAATAAAATTTTATTGGGGGCGCCTGGGTGGCTCAGTTGGTTAAGCGACTGCCTTCGGCTCAGGTCATGATCCTGGAGTCCCTGGATCGAGTCCCGCATCGGGCTCCCTGCTCAGCAGGGAGTCTGCTTCTTCCTCTGACCCTCCCCCCTCTCATGTGTTCTCTCTCATTCTCTCTCAAATAAATAAATAAAATCTTTAAAAAAAAAAAATAAAAAAATAAAATTTTATTGGAATACACATAGATTTATACATTGTCAGTGGCTGCTTTTGCACAATGGAAGAATTGAGTATTTGTGACAGAAACCAGACAAAGCCAAAAATTCTTACTATCTGGCCTTTTACAGAAAGATTTGCTGATCCCTGCCTTAGAACATTAAAATGCACTGTATTTGGTGGCTGGTAAATGCACTATATTTGGTGACAGAAAAGAGCAGCATGGGGAGTTTAATGCTCTGGGTAGAAAGTGGTTTCTGAGTCTAATGGAGGGAAATCTCAGTTTGCTTGATTTGGAGAGATGAGTGCAAACAACATGATCTTTGTTTTGTGCTGTATAGGAGCCTGCAATCCCAGAACCCACAGTTTTGCCTGAGGTAGTAACTTTCCTGGTGCTCTTTGTAATCATTTTTGGAGAAATAGTTTTATTAAAATGATTCCATATTGTTTATTGTGTACAGAGATGTTACTTGGTATTGAATGTACTGTACATAAAAATATTGTATATTTTCATTTAAAGGTGTAAGTGATTTTCTGAAGCCCTCAAGCATGTTCACCATGATTATGCCTTTATGGCTTGTTTAGAACTGCTTAAGAATCAGTTTTATCATGGACAGAAGTCAAATTTTGGAAATTTTTGCTTTTATTAATGGTGGATAAGCTCATTGTAAACCAATCTTTTTGCTAAGAACAACTAGAAAAACTGGGCAAAACAAAATCTATTTGCAGGCATTGGAGAACTAGTAAGTTAGTAAGTGCTTGAGGGGCCAGGAACCCAGAAAATGGGTTGAGGGAGGACCTCGACATTTGGTACAATTCCTTACCTTTGGTCATTTGCCTAATTCTCAGCAGAGCTAAGAATCTGAGCCGAGCTTCTGGTACTCTTTTGGGGCCAGAGGTTAGAAATTGGAATCCAGAGATTGTCAAGAAGGAGAGGTCCAGGCAAATACCCAAGGCTTTCATTTGAGACCACAGGGTAGAATAGCACTTGGAAGGTCTATAGTCCAGTCTCCAGTCACCCCAATCCTTTACTGGATTAAGGTTATCTGCCATAGAATTGCTTTGATCTTACTGTTATTACACTGGACTCTTAATCAGATAAAGCAGTTGAGCCCAACTGTTAGGGCCTTGATTATCTGGGAATAATAATCAAACCCATGGAAGGAAAGCCCCCCACTTCTTAAATAACAGGAGAGGAGAGAAAGACTGTTTATGTGAGTAAACCTGCTTCTTCTGGTGACATGAGGGTTAAGGGTGGACAATCTCTAAGAAACCTAAGAATGGTCAGGAGGGACTGCTGGTTTTTTAGATGATGTGTTTGAGCATTGCCTTGATCCCTCACAACTTTCCCCTTAGGAACAAACCAAACAACAGAAAATGGGGGGCCAGGCAGCAGCTAAATCTGGATTCTAGTGAGGTCATTTGTTCCTTTGAGGTAGAGTCCCAGTACCTAAGAATCCTCTGCCTTGGGGTATGAAGGGTAAGAAGAGAGGCAGTTGGTGTCTGTTTATCTCTGTAAAAGTGCTTGAGTTGTTTAAAGCATGTAAGTAGGTTATCTTTATAAATTATCCAGGCTATCTGAGAAGCATTTTACAACAGTAGTCACTATGTATTGGGTGAATGGGAGTAAAATTAATTTCTCTGACTAGAATTCTGAGTTTAGTTATTCTTCTGGTTTGTTGCATCCTCACCCAGATTCTCTCCATAGTCCACATTTAGAGAGTAATACCTCTTTTGTTTGTTTATTTTTAAGAGTGAATCCAAAATCTTCTTTAACTTCTAATGCCTAGAAGGAGATGGTCTAAGTTTTCTTTCTGTTAACTATGTTCTCTGGTGATAAAAAACTAGAAGGGAGAATCTGGGTGTTAGTGCTCTCTTCTGTCTATCCACATGACTAGTAACATAGGCAGGTGTGTGAGAATTATTTCAGAGCAAAGGGGAAAACTTTAAAGTAAAATTAGAGTGAATGTTTTCAATTTGATTATAGCTTCACTAAGTGCATAAGTGAATGTAATGAAACCAAGTTTTGTGCAATGCAATTAAATCACCTTATCTACTACCATATTTGTTATCCAAATTGTATTGGTAAATTTGGAGGATTTTCTTACATTGTTACGTTATGGATAATGTGTGTTTAAATTGATCATCACTTCTGTGTTTTGAGGAATAGTTCTTTTTGATTACTGTGCTTTTTAAAACTTTTCAGTGTATTTCCTGTGCTTAGTCATTTCACAAATGAGTATAATGGCTGTAATTGTAATAATTTCTTCTGGTGTATGGCAAAACTTAATCTTTGCCTATGAATTTATAGACAAACATTTCCAGAAGGTAGAATATCTCGAGATTTGGCTTACAACTTGGAATTTGGGCCCAAATCAAGCTTCTTGCCTTCATATTTTCAGGCATTTATAAAACAGAAAAATCTCAATTAGACTTTATCCTGACGTCTCATGGCATAATAGAATAGCAGAATTTAATGGAAAGAGTGTGGTTTTAGGAATCCAGGAGATCCTTATACCTGAGTTAGGGTCCTAGATCTGCTCTTTTCTATCTGTATGACCTCACGGAAGTTACTTAACCTTTCTGTGCCTCAGTTTCTCTATAAAATGAAGATAATAGTAACTTCTTCATAGGAGGAGTAAATAAGATAATACTATATGTAAGGTACTTTGAACAATGCTTGGCACACAGTAAGCACTCAGTAAATGATAGTTGCCACTATTCCCGATAATAATTTAAAAATGCCATTTTTATTACTTCATCCGTGCTATAGGCAGGCATTTTGCTGGAGATATGGTCACAGCCCAGTTTAGGTGGATGAGTGGGAGGTAGAACAGTAAGAAATACAGTGTGATACTTGCAGTAAGTAGAGGTTTGTGCAATGTGCTATGGCACCTCATGTGAGAAGTGGCACATTACCTCATTTCATCTTACTGGCAGTTCTCCAAAGTATGATTGTTTCTACTTACAGACCCGGGAAAGGTAGTGATTGGAACCTGGGTCCTCACACCTCCAAACTTGTCATATATGATCTTGTAGTCCTATGATGAATGAATGCCAGGTAAAAGAAATTGTTTTTGCATGGTTACAGAGTATATAAAGCATTTTGTTACCCTTTGTAGGAGAATGCACAGGAAATGGAAGACCTAGGTGTCATCAAGAAGTTTACATGTATGGAATGGCTAAATAATAAGAGGCAGTGTAGACTCTATAGCAAGGTGATGACTATAGTAACTATTAATAAACTATTATTGGTAAGCCTTTCTTTTTTAACTTTGAAAAAATATACAAACAACACATTTAGAAAAGTGAGGACAAATAAATGTACAGCATAATGAGTTACTATAAAGTGAATATCCATTAGCTACTACCCAGGTGGAGGAATAGAACACCGCCAGCCATCCCAGAAATCCTCTACATTCCCTTTCGCAGTCATAATCGTTTTTGTCTTCCCAAAGGCAACCACTGTCCTGACTCTTATGATAGCCACTTTCTGGTTTTTCATCATAGTTTTACCATCTCACTGTGCATTATATGTTTTTGAGCTATGTATGTGGAATCATTCACCATATTTGGGTATCTGGCTTCTTTGTTCAGTATTATTTTTAAGATTCATCCATGTTGTATGGAGTTGTGGTTTGTTTGTTTTCTTTATGTTGTATTCTGTTTGTAAATGTAACACTTTTTGTTTATCCATTCTACTTTTGCTGAATATTTGAATGTAATGGTGTAGTGAAACTCATGATGATTGCAGGAGATGCCTTTTTTCTTTTCCATTCTCAGAGATTGTTACTTTCATTCATTTGGAGGATGTGTTTATCACACATATGTATTCTCTTGTGTGGTGTGAAAAGTATTCAGCTCATTTCTTCATAATTCTGTGTAGAATGATAAACACTATACATTTTTCTCCTGCATCTTTTCTTTTTAACATCAGGGTTTGAAGTATTGTAGAGCCACGTTACTAGATTATATTATTTAAATGGGCTCTGAAGAAACTTGGGAGGTAGGATTCCTCAGCATCATCTTTTTTTTTTTTTGCTCAAAATGTTTATTTATTCTTTTTTTTTTATTATTATGTAGCCACCATTTTTTGAAATTCTGATCTCATTGTCTTGATCTTTCTGCTCTTCCCAGCTTTGGAAATGGCTGAATATAAACAAGAACCTGAGCATTCAGGTCTTAGTTTCATAGGTCTTATGTGATAACATATCAAGTTATGTACTTTAAATATTGTTATATGTCACTTATGCCACAATAAAACTTTTTTTTGGTAAGATTTTATTTATTTATTTGACAGAGAGAGAGAGACAGCAAGAGAGGGAACACAAGCAGAGAGGGAGTGGGAGAGGGAGAGGCAGGCTTCCCGCCTAGCAGGCAGCCCCATGCAGGGCTCGATCCCAGGACCCTGGGATCATGACCTGAGCCGAAGGCAGATACTTAATGACTGAGCCACCCAGGCACCCTGCCACAATAAAGCTTTAAAAGGTAAAAAAGAATTCAGGTCTTAGGGGAGACGTAATAATGACAATTTGGCATTAGAAAAGTTTGAAGACAAACTTTACTTTTTCCATTCATACTAGTGAAGAACTTCATATAAGGATGTAAAAGTGTTGTGTGCTGAAGTGAACATTTTTGTCTCACCTCTATATTGATGTCAAAGTGATATTTCACTAGTTTTGTTTTTTATTTCTTTACCAGTAGAGTAAGTCTCCCGAAAACTATTAGAAATGCTGTCTTTCTTCCAGGAGATTTCAAGAAATTCTGAAGGCAAAGTGTTTTATAGCAGTGCATTAACATTGGTGATACATCTTATTTCTTTAAAATAGTCTGAATTTGAATCTTGAAATCAAGCCCTAGAAACACAAACTTCATATCAAATACTTTGTTAAATACTAGCATAATTATGACAAAACTAGTAGAATACAAACCTTTTCTTCTTAGATATAAATTAAAACTGTATATGATGAACTTGGAAATAAAATGAAAATGAAAATTTTAACATGTAAAAACCAGTTCAGTTATTTACAAAGGTATGTGTACAGCTCAATTTTCTTCTGCCAAGGAGTACCTTTATATTATAATTCGCAGTTCACTATTTACCTTATGAAATATATTTATTTACACTTATGTAATGCTAGTGTGAGAGTGGAAGAAAAAACATAGAGACGATTTCTGGACTCTTACTCACTTTGCTGAAGTAATTGCATCCTTATTTGTCACTTGAGAATTATACTCCTTACTCTGCTGCACAGCAGGCTGCTTTTAATTACTCTCTTCTCTTGAACATTACAATACTTCAGAGCATGAAAAAGACAACACATCTGTCTGAACTATTACCATTCCATTGATAAAACCACTGAAAGAAATATAACTGTCATATATAAGTTCAATAAAAATGCTGCTGATAAAGTCTTATGCAGCCCCATTAATATAGTTTTGCAGAGATTCTCAGCTTATATTTTGCAAAATAAAAAGATTTGTAAGAATACCCAAATTAGGGAATCATGTTCCTGTTAGGGAAAAAAAAAAATAAACATTCCTACAGATCAGAATTCTTGACTAATCTCTTTGTTTAATAAGCCATGTTCAGTCAAGAGAAAACAGACAAAAAGGAACAAAGTGAGCCATTTAATTTATATATGAGGAAAAATATTAGTGGATGAATTCTGTATCCTGTGGATAGAAGCATATGGCTAGCAGTTAACTCTCAAAATTCATCCTAAGATCTGCAAGTGAACAGAGAAGGGAAAAAATAAACCTGCGTATATATACATATAGATTTGTATACCTAAAACCCTGTTTACATGATTTCATGCCTGTCGGTAATGTAATTTATCTACAGGAATTCATTTACTGTCCACTTAAATGGAAAACCAGATCCTCTGTTGAGTTATAGTAATCTTTAAAGCTCATATTCATCTTTGTACAGTCAAAGACCTCTGTCCTTCCCTCCTTTCATCACACTCCTTTCTCCTTCCTTACTTCTTCTACTAGTACTTAGAACTAGTTCTGGGTGGTAGAGTTACAGCTGCAAGTAAGCCTTTGTTCTTACTCAATTTATATTCTAGTGTGGTAAGACAGGCAATAATCAAACAAATGAATAAGATATCAGATGTGAGTATATGCTCTGTGGATAATTAAAAGAGGTGGTTCTGCTGAAAAATGACTCCTATGTTCCCTTAGAATGGATGGTTAAGGGAGGACCTCTCGCAGGAGGTGATAATAAGCTGTGGCTTGGTTGCCTTGGAATCATCATGTTAATATCTCTGGGAAGAACTAAGAGGAACTAGTGCAGAGACTTTCAGACAGGAATCAGCTTTGCTTATCAGGTTAACAGAAGACCAGATGGCTGGAATATGGTGAAAAGAATGGTATAAGATGAGCCTAGGGAGGTAAGCAGGGAATTATTGGATCATGAAATGCTTTTTAGGGTAGGTAAGAAGTAGCGATGAAAATAAAGTATAAAAATAAAGAATAATTATGGTAGTATTGTTTATTGACTCACTATATGCCAAGTACTGTGCTAAGCATATTACCTTATGTTATCTAATTTAATTCTCACAATCGTATGAGGTAAATATTATCATCTTCATTTTTCAGGTGAGAAAACAGGCTCAGAGAGAATCCATTTGCTTAAGATCACACATCTATGAAGTGGGTGGGGGGAAATGGGATTTTATTTGAGCTATGGTCTAATGGACTTCAAAACCTATGCTTTCAACTACCATATTGTAAGGAATCTGTATTGTTCTTAACTTTTCCCTTCAGTCCCCTGTATCCCTCAAAACAATTTCTTCTTTGTTAAACTGGTACTAGGACATAGCCAGAGAAGCCCAATATTTTGGAACTGGCTTCCAATTTTATTTTCATTTTTTCTAAAAAAAGATTTTATTCATTTACTTAGAGAGAAGAGCAGGGGGAGAGGGAGAAAACAGGCTCTCCACAGAGCAGAGAGCCCGATGCGGGGCTCGATCCCAGGACCCTGAGGTCATGACCCGAGCCGAAGGCAGACGCTCAACTGACTGAGCCACCCAGGCGCCCCTATTTTCATTTGTGTTTTATTTTTCTCATTTGTCATTCTAGGTCCCTTACTTGATAATTACACTGTCTTTGTTTGCAAAGAATATAAGCTGAAAATAAGACTAGGATATTATGAAACAACTTCCAAGTAATGTCAGGAATGATCCTACTTGATAATTACTAGTACTTTAGGGTAAGTTTGCCAAAAGAAGTACATCAACAATTTGCTAAAAAAACCATTTTGCCTGTGGGCACATGGGTGGCTCACTCGTTGGGCATTTGCCTTCGGCTTAGGTCATGATCCCAGGGTCCTGGGATCGGGCTCCCTGCTCAGCAGGAGGCCTGCTTCTGCTTCTCCCACTCCCCCTGCCTGTGTTCCTTCTCTCGCTGTCTCTCTCTCTCTCTCAAATAAATAAATAAAATCTTTAAAAAAAAAATTTTTGACTAGAATGGTTTTCAAATTTTCTAGTTTCACTAAGAATGTTGGGCACTCCACAAAAAAAGCAAGCCTAAGTGTCAGGATTGATAATGTTTAGAAAATGTTTTAAGAACTTTAATCCAGGAGCTGATATTTTGTATTTCAAAAATACATTAGTATTTTAGCCACAATACCCTAAAGATTTTCAACCATCTTCAGTTTGGATATTCTTTACAGACAACATATATGACCTCCTTTTATTAGATACAGAATGGAAAAAATAATTTTATTTGACATTTGTCTCTACATCTATAGTTATGATGTCATAGTATTATAGTTTTATGTATTGTAGTTTTATTATAGTATTATGTTATAGTATTATAATCTATGAAATAAAGGGAATATTCTAGTTATGTGCTTTTAAGTGGGAATATATTAGCTGTAGCACAGAGGCTCATTTTGGTTTCAGTAACTTTCCAAGAGGTCTACCATCTTATCCACCAAAAATCCTTAGTGGTTGTGACACTGAGTTGAAGGCTCAAGATGAATCTATGGCTTATTCTGATGCCTATTTGGACACCAGACCATAGATGTGATTGAGCCTCAGCCAGAGTACAACCACAGCCCAGCCACCCTTGGCATACCTCAACCCTGATGGGTAAAGTAGCCTCAGGTATGATTGGATGCTTCTTTTGGAAGGCGAATGGCAGTGGCAGCCTGATTTGCCTGGGAGGTATTGGACCTTACTATGTAAATGGTTTATACTTACTCAGAATCAAATTAACAAAAAATTGTTTCATAAAATCAGGCAAAGAAAAAAGTTTAATGAAACTAAAATGAATTTAACTTCTTGAACAAATGTAATTATTTTTACATAGTTACACTTAACTTGCACTTTGCAGTACTTGATCTAAATGTTCAGAGAAATAGCCATAGGCAG
The DNA here is from genome assembly GCF_002201575.2 of Neomonachus schauinslandi. Taxonomy (NCBI): domain Eukaryota; kingdom Metazoa; phylum Chordata; class Mammalia; order Carnivora; family Phocidae; genus Neomonachus; species Neomonachus schauinslandi. Next base: position 135,919,726 of record NC_058403.1, read on the forward strand.
GATTTCATGGATGTTGTAGTGACTATGAAAAGCAGGTGTGAAAATTGCACATCTCTCAAACATCTTCAGTTTTACATTTTTGGGTTCTAGTAAAATTTGTCTTGTGCCGTTAATTGCCATTTTTAAATCTAACCTTGTGTTTTGTTCAATTGTTTAAAAATTGTCGATGTCAGATGATACAACACTGTATTGAAAAGTTCTTTGTTAGTTCTGAATACACAAATTTAGCTTTCCATAGAAAAACACTGCAGCCACAACAGAACTGTCATCAGCATATTAAATTCTCAGTGATTATATGTGATGAATGCTATAGTAGGATACTAGTGACTTTAAAAGTAAGCAAGGAGGGGGCGCCTGGGTGGCTCAGTCAGGTCATGGTCCCAGGGTCCTGAAATCGAGACCCGCATCAGGTTCCCTGCTCAGCGGGAAGCCTGCTTCTCCCTCCCCCACTTCCCCTGCTTGTGTTCCCTTCTCTCTCTCGCTGTGTCTCTCTCTGTCAAATAAATAAATAAAATCTTTAAAAAATAATAATAAAAGTAAGCAAGGAGAACAAACAAAAAGCACTTTCTACTTCTAGCCAAGAGAAAGAATCACCCCTCTCAGTAACCGGAAAGTGGACCATTGCTGCCTCTGTCATTATTACTTCTCTGTGTATCTCTTTCTTCCTGCCTTCTCTTGTTGCCATCCCATTTTCTCTGAAGTCATGACCAAGAACTGGATGCAAAGTACTAATGACTATATTCTAGAAACAGAACTCCCTGCCTCCAATCTCTTGATTCCATTCAATTCCAATGATGTTAAGCATCATTTTCTGAGAATGGATTACACACACACACACATGCACACACGCAATAATTAGCTTATTTGTAAACTCAGTAGTAATGAAATCCTGCATGTTGGTATAACATATAATGAGGCATATCTATATTGGTATTTATCAAACATTGACTTTTATATTACTGCAGTAGAATTTGATGCCAGTATTCTGAACTATTCTTCCTGCTGCTCCCTCCCCACTTAACTCTGCAGTATGACATCCATTCATCAAAAATAAATGCCCAAATCAATGGAGTGTTTCTGTAACAGGTAGTAATTACCTTGGACTTATTACCCATAACCCATGGACTCTTATCATCATTCTTTATCAGATAACACAGTTGTTCCTACATTAGTAGAAATTGAGCTGTGAGTCCATTTTTCTTGTTATTTGATGAATAGATTAAATAGAGTGACTATTAGAAATATGGCATTTGAAATTGAACAAATGGATTAAGACTTTCTCCTGGTTTTCTTTTTTAATTCTGTTTTATGAGTTTGTTTATAGCAGTCCCAAGATCTTCTTTTGCATAGATTTGTGTTGAAATTGGCATTTTTTTACAATTTAAAACATGATTTTTACGCTTCATGTTTAAGATAATTGCCAACTCTAGCACTCAAATATTTTCCAAGCCTAATATGTCTGTTGTGCTCAGTACTCCTATGGCAACAGGCAGAGATAATTTGCCTATAAATTTCCATCAGTTGCTGCACTGTCAAATTATATTATGCGGTTGTGGATATATTGAATACAAGAGAATCTGTGATATGAGTAGTTTACCACAGCCAATTTCCCCCTACTCTGTTTATTTCAGCCACTTTGTTAGTATTATGAAATCGGGCTTGTGTATTTTGACTCAGGTGTTTAGGTGTTTTTCTGATGCTGAAATAAAGTGTTCACAAAGGTGGCACTTAATTGACAATTGATGCTGCTATAATCAGTGCATTTTTGAGAAATATATTACAGCAACAGTTTCCTATACAATATTTTTGGGTTTGCTTTCATTTAAAAATTTTATAGATGTGAAATCACATGTGACAGTATAATGTGGTAGAGAAATTTAGGTTTGAATTCCAAATCTGTCTTTTTGCTTTGAAAACTTGGACAACACATCTAACCCGCTGAGCCTTTGTATTCTTATTTAAGAATGTGAATGATGTATCTACCTCATTGAATTATAAGAAAGAAATGAGGTCATGTAAAACATCTAACACAGTGTCCAGTGCCTTTCTTTAGTCCTGAAGTCCCAGAGCTCCTTAATGGCAGAGTATCAATCAAAAGTTGCGTCTTCTAACACACAGGATTTTCAGCCACTGCACATTGTCTGTTTTTCGTGGTCAGTAGGAAGTCTGGGTACTGGCAAATAGTTATGCAGAGTTATGACTTTTTCAGGTAATTTTTTCCCCATAAAATTCTCTTAAGGATTTTTCTCAAGAATTCTAAAAAATCAGTAAGAATTGAAAAAACTATGTCCAGGCTTTCACCTGGATGACTGATGACAATGGGGTCATCCAGTGATGGGGGGAGCAGCACAGAAGGAAGAAAAGCAGGTCTGAGTGACTTAGGTGAGTTCATTCATCAGATCTTTAACATTTTATTGGGTTTTAATCTTAGGAACTTTTATAATCCTTAATGTTCATTTTAGGGCATTCATAAATTTACATAATTTGCTGTTTGGAGATACCCTGTTTATCCCCAGTGCAGGTCTAAATCAAAATAACAGAAATTCCTTGGCAGTGCTCTGATGTCAGTCACTCAAAAGAGTTGACATTTCTATTGTTTTCCATAACTAGGGCCAACTTAAAATCTCAGCTTTTAATGACACTTTTCTCCATAAAGATCATCTTGGAAGAATCTAAATATATATTTGTTTAAAAAAATAAAAAAGACAACAACTTGAGTATAAAACTGGACCACTTAGAAGTACTGGTTTTATATTGACTGCCTGGAAGGTGGAACCAAGAAGTAAAAGACAGTGTGACAATCTGTCCAAGGTCATCCAGTTCACAAAGATTTGGTAATATATTTTCCATTGCCCTTCTTACTTTCTTTCTTTTGCTTCCTGCCTTTTTTGATTCCCTTTTTTGTTTTTCCCTCTTTGTAGCAATGATGCAGCATACTGGAAAGGGCAGGTCATGCAGACCTAGGCGCAGATCCTGGCTCTGTCACTTACTACTTCTGTCATCTCTGATTGATGTATTTAACTCTCTGAGCATGCCTCCATCTCCCTATCTGTAAAATGGTGAGAATAGTGCTTAATTTATGAGGTTATTGGGAAAAAATGGGGGAAAAAAAACAGACTTAAAGAACTCATTTAGTAAGTAGGAGTTTTTAATATTGTTATGTATCCAGTTGAAACAGAGTAACAAAGCATAATAAAACTCAAATAAATAAATCTGATGATTTATGGGTTGCTAGATAAAAGTTTTAGTTAAAGAGGAGATTGAAACTAACATTTAAAATGAGTTTTCTAAAAATTATCCATGGGATTATCCCTGCAAACCCTGTCTTCTGTGCCATGATAATTGAATTGACTGTAAGAAAGATGGAATGAGGAAACAATTCTCCTGCCAACTTAAAGAAAATTTGTATGCCCAGAGGCATGCATGTCCAGCCTTATTGGAGAAAGTGCTTTAAAATTCAGCCAGCAGTACTTGAGACTTCCTTCATGATGAATTGCCTGCTAAACTGTGCCACAGAGTATTCAATTTAATTCACTTATCTCTCTTGGCATAGCTTCTTTATAAAGTCAGGGCCCTCACAAGGGGGAGAAAGGTCATCAGGAAAGCCCATTACAAATCTTAAAGTGACCATACTTACTGATATTTTGAATTCATGGCTATTTTTTTCCCAAATTTCCCCCAACTGTTCTGGAGACCTTTTTTTCTTCAGGTTCACATGCTAAAGGTATTTTCTAAAGTAAGTCATCAAGATGGTATATTCCACTCCCCCACCCCCACCCCCACCCCCACCCCCGGAACCCTGGCTTTCAGACTGGCCTGAAAAAGAAGACCACTATGCAAGTGGGCACCAAATTTCATACCTTCCTCCTTTACCCCCTCCTTTTCCTACCCCAAGAGCCCCTTATCCAAAACTAACCTGTCACATTTTTCTGTTTTTCTTTTGGAAAGAAGTTAAAGACTCGGGTGAGATCTGGGACAGCCTGGTATAATTGAAACAGCCCTAGTCGTGGCAGCTATGTGTATGTTTCCTGGTTCTGTGACTGTAGCTAGGATCCCAGTGATCACAGATGTAAAATTGTGTCTTGACATCTTGATGTCTTGATTAGCTGGAGAGTTCTTTTTGAAAAATTTTAAACTTTTAATTGTAAAAATGCCCAAACATACACAAATGTAGAGAGTTAAACCTCCATGCACCTAATAGTTTCTACTATCACTGCCATTTGCCCTATTATTTCATCTCTGTCTTCTGCACTCCTCTTTCTACCTTTTGTGGGGGTTTTGTTTGGTTTTTTGTGTAGAGTATTTTAAAGAAAATCCCAGTCTTCGTGCCTTTTCATTTCTAAAATGCTCACATCTCACATAAAACCTAAAAATTTCAAGTCTTTGACCTATTCTGTCTCTCACCTCTCTTGGAAATAATTACCAATACCAGAGAAACACAAAAAATTCTGTTTCCCAAAGGTTTCTGATTCTATAATAATCATATTCCAGCAGTTCTTAATTTGAAGTTTATAGAACCCCTGGTGGGTATGGGAAACCTTTTGATATTGATGCAGATATTTGCATGTATGTGTATTTTTGCTTTAAAAAAAAAAAGATTTTAGGGCGCCTGGGTGGCTCAGTTGGTTAAGCGACTGCCTTCGACTCAGGTCATGATCCCAGGGTCCTGGGATCGAGTCCCACATTGGGCTCCCGGCTCAGCAGGAAGCCTGCTTCTCCCTCTCCCACTCCCCCTGCTTGTGTTCCTGCTCTCGCGGTCTCTGTCTCTGTCAAATAAATAACTAAAATCTTTAAAAAAAAAAAAAAGATTTTAGTTATTCATTTGAGAGAGAGCGAGCAGAGGGAAGAGCAGAGGGAGAGAAAGAATCTCCAGCAGACTCCAGCTGAGTGAGGAGCCCAACTCAGGGCTTGATGCCACGACCCTGAGATCATGACCTGAGCTGAAATTAAGAGCTGGAAGCTTAATCCACTGCACCACCCAGGCGCCCCTGTGCTTTTTTTTGATGAGAGGGTTGATTAAGAATCTACAAAAATACATTAGTACATCATGATGGTGTCTTTGTAGCATAACAATGAACTAAATTCTGCTTATAATTCTGTATTCAGTGAGGCAAGGCCATTTAGAAACAAACTATAAATACTTTAGACACATTTTTGGAAAAGGATTACTTAAAGCTAGATATGATAATGGCACCTGGGTGGCATATTCGGTTAAGCATCTGCCTTCAGCTCAGGTCATTATCCTGGAGTCCTGGAATCCATCTCCACATCGGGCTCCCTGCTTGGCAGGGAGCCTGCTTCTCCCTCTGCCCTACTGTACTCTCTCTCTCTCTCTCAAATAAATAAAGTACTTTTAAAAATAAAAATTTTAAAAAAAGAAAAGGATTATTTAGAGCTAGATATGATAGGGGCGTTCTCAGGGTCCTGAGATCAAGCCCTGTGTTGGGCTCACCGCTGAGTGCAGAGTCTGCTTCAGTTTCTCTTTCCCTCTCCTTCTGCCCCTCCCCGCCGTGCACGTGCTCTCTCAAATGAATAAATAAATCTTTAAAAAAACTAAAGCTAGACATGATAAATATTTGTGGCCTTAAGATCAAATTATCAGTCTCTTACCCTGACTGTAAAGAAATAAAGCTTTCTCTTTTTTGTGCTAATAATGTGTTTTCAAAGGAAGGCCATTTAGTATCAATCTGGGTTAGACACTTTGTCAAAAACTGGGTATAATTTATCTGGAAAATCATTAAATCTGGGTCACACTGGACATCTAATCTTTAAATTAAAACACATGCTGCTACTTTGCTCCTGCCACAGTTTTTCCCCACCGAATTAGATGTAAGTTTAAAGCTGGTTAAGTGTGCCAACCCTAGGTAAGGTTTTAGATCTGTTGAAGTGTATGACTTTATTGGCTGGCTCTTCTAGGTCATAAATCTTTATAGTAAGTTATATAGGGCCTGAATTAGAAATGAACTTTTTCCAATTTAACACCAGAGTTGGAAATCAGGAGCAGTTTTGATGACAACGAAAGCTGCTCACTGGAGCAGCACCCAGCTGGGCCTTGTGGCCTGTATCTAAGAGTCACAGTTCACAAAACTGCCAGAGTACACTTGTTACTTGGAGTATGCTTGTCAGTTTCTGTTCTTTTGCTTTACCTGGATGTAATATCAAACATGAGCAAATGCATAGGGTTGTATTAGCCCTTGATGAATTTCCCTTGGGGATTATAAATAATGCTGCCAGAAATCAGCAATGATTTTGTGTGACTCAGAGAACAGGCCTTTGTATTTCGAGTAATGCTTCATTTATACTTTTGTAGGAAGTTATTAGATCTAAGTAGCCACAGTACCCAAAGCAGATTAATGATTATTGCACCATAATGAGTATGGTTCCATCATACTTCATAATTAAAGAGGATGATTCTGATAGTATATTTGTTGGGCTACACTTCCAACCATTGGCTTTATTTTCTCAGGAGTAATGGAAAGTGGATGGTGCTGTGCTCTTGCTTCTCTCTCAGCCTTGTGAGAATTCGTGTAGGTAGATGACTATGAAAGGATCAGGGTAGTATGTTTCTAGGGTTGGACGTGTCACCTTTAAACATCCAACACAGCATCAGTAAACCAGAAAAAGCAGCACAGAAGAGAGAGTTCCATAGGTGGCCATGAGAAAATAGGTACTGGATTGCAGAATGAGAGATTTCTATGGCTGTGATAGAATGCCAAACCAAAATCTGTGTGGTTTACAAAACAATCAAGTGCTAATAGAATATAGATAGGACACAAGTACCCTTGGGTAGAATTTTCTAGAAGTAGTCTTTGGCTAATCCCTGATTAACCTGCTGTTATGTGGGTAGAAGATGAAAGGACAATATGTACGTAATCCTTCTGGTGAAATCTATCCCTCACATACCTTCTCACTAACTATATATAAGGCAATTGAGAAAATGGATGCTGAAAAACTATTTATTTTGCAGTCTTGCTACTATAGCTAATATGTGCTCCTCTTTAAAAGGCTGTATTAATTTACTAGGACTGTTGTAAATTACCACAACTTTGGTGGCTTAAAACAAAAGAAATTTATTCTCTCACAGTTCCAGAAGCTAGTCTGAAATCAGGTGTCAGCAGGGTTGTGCTTCTTCTCAAGGCTCTAGGGAAGACTGGAGGCTCCCAGCAATCCTTGGATTTCCTTGGTTGTTAGCTACATCCCTCCAATCTCTGCCTCCATTGTCACATAGCCTTCTTCCCTGTGTGTGTGTGTGTCTCTGTGTCTCTGTATCCCAATCTCTCCTTTCTTTTGTAGAGGCACCAGTCATTGGACGTAAGGTCCACTCTAATATTACATTATCTTAGCTTAATTACATCTCCAGAGACCCTATTTTAAAACGAGATCACATTCACAAATTTGAGGTTTAGAACTTGAACATATCTTTTTGGGGGAGACGGTACAACCCAGTACAGAGGCCATGGTCAGGGGTAAGCAGAAGTAGTTTTCAGTGTAGATTCAGAGTTACGGTTTTATTTCTTCTTGGTTTTATTATAGAATTGCTAATTACAGAATTTATAAGTGGGTATCAATTCTCTAACACATAAGGGAAGTTGTGTAAAGTGAGAGATAATTCCACTTTGTTTAGAATGTTTGGTTAAAATATTTTTGGTGTTTCTTTCTGCAGCATTTAAACAACAGTTTTAACCTTTAGGATATGGTTTCTTTTTAAAAATTGAAGTATAATTAACATACAATGTTATATTAGTTTCAAGTGTACAACATATTGATTTGACAGTTCTATCCATTACTCATTGCTCACCATGTGTAATCACCATCTGTCACCATAAATTATTACAGTATTCTTGACTATATTCTCTATGATGTACTTTTCATCTCTATCACTTATTTATTTTATAACTGGTAGTTTGTATCTTTTAATCCCCTTTATCTATTTTGCTCCCCCCCCCCACACACACACACCTTCCCCCTGGCAAACACCAATTTGTTCTCTGTACTGATGAGTGTGTTTTGGTTTTTTAATTTTTAACTGATGGTCTGTTCGTTTGTTTTTTAGAGTCCACACATAAGTGAAATCATATGGTATTTGTCTTTCTCTGCCTGACTTCTTCTACTTAGCATGATACCCTCTAGGTCCATCCATGTGATTGCAGATGGCAAGATCTCATTCTTTTTTATGGCTGAGTAATATTCCTGTGTGTGTGTGTGTGTGTCTCCTTTATTCATTCATCTATTGATGGACACTTAGGTTGCTTCTGTATTTTGGCTATTTTAAATAATGCTGCAGTAAATATTGGGGTGTATATATCTTTTCAAATTAATGTTTTCATTTTCTTTGGGTAAATACCAGGTAGTTTCTTTGGGGAATTACTGGATCATATGCTGTTTCTATTTTTAATTTTTTTGAGGAATCTGTATACTGTTTTCCACAGTGGTTGCACCAATTTACATTCCCACCAACAGGGCACATGTGGTTCCTTTTTTCTTTTTCTTTTTTTTTTTTTAAGATTTTACTTATTAGAGGGAGAGAGAAAGCACAGGCAGGGGGAACGGCAGGAAGAGAGAGAAGCAGGCTCCCCGCTGAGCAAGGAGCCCAATGTGGGACTTGATCCCAGGACTTTGGGATCATGACCTGAGCCAGAGGCAGACACTTAACCGCCTGAGCCACCCAGGCGTCCCTCCTTTTTTGTACATAACAACAATTTCTTGATTTTTCCTTTTCTTTATTTTTCATTGCTCACATATTTTATACATATATCCAGAAATACTTGTCAAGAGAGTAAAGATAGGATGGAAGATAACTGGCTGTCAACCTTATTGTTTAGCATGCTCATAAAGTTAATGAGGCATGTAATGAATGTTCTTTTTTTTAAGATTTTATTTATTTATTATTTGAGAGAGAGAGTACACAAGAGGGGGTAGGGTCAGAGAAACAGACTCCCCACCGAGCAGGGAGCCCAATGTGGGACTCGATCCCGGGACTCCAGGATCATGACCTGAGCCAAAGGCAGTTGCTCAACCAACTGAGCCACCCAGGTGCCCCGTTATGAATGTTCTGATAAACCTTGTAGTTTATTATGAGGATGAGGCCTGAAGAATACTATTAATTATGAAGTGTGTAGTACTTCAGTTTTTATTTTCTACTAATTTTAATCTGTGAAGTAAGTTAGAATATGTATTATCTGCACTTACAAGATGGAAAAGCTGAAGTATTATAGAGATAATATGAATCCTATTCAGTGTACTAAGTGGAAATATGTGTCTATAACCTAAAAGCAGAAAATATCAAATGTCCCCTACTCTCAAGGCACTTATATCTAGTGTGGGGTATAGTCAAGTAACAAGCAATTATGTCTAATGTAATGGTGTAGATGTATATATATTTGCTTTGATAGCAAATAGGTGAGTTTTGACAAAAAAAGGAATGAAAAATTTTGAGGAAAAACAGAATGAACAAAAACCATTCCTTTTTTTATCTCTTTCCCCTTTTTCCCCTGGAACTGGTATCCAGTTTCTAAATTTAAAAAAAAAAAAACAACCCAGGTAAAAGAGGTGATCACTGCAGAATAATGTGCTCTGAAGGATCAGGTACAGATATTTCACATCACAGAGCAAAAACACGGGAAAGGACAAACTGTCCTTTCTAAGTCTAGGAAAATCCAGGAATCAGGTAGCAGACTGATTTGAGTTGAGGCCCTGGGAGGAGCTTTCTCTGTTTCTAAACCACACATGGCAGTCAAGGGCAACAAAGTCCAGCAGCAGTTAGGCTCATGAGGGAGAATTGCCTGGGGCTGGGAGGATTGAATCCTGTGGGGGTCCAGAAGTCTCTGTTCCAGATGTCCCCCAATCTGCTAGTCTTTGTTCCAGTTCCTCGACCTTGCAGAGCAAGGCAAGCCTTTTCCTTTACTGTTGGTTATTTGGCTCTTGCCTAATGATGAGGAAAGTGAACCTCCATTCCGGAGATGGCAGGATCATTCTGGGCCTCACCAGTTGTCTGTTGGTTGTTGAGGGTCTCCCAAGAAGAGTTGGAAGGAAAAGGGGATTGAGGTCAAATTTATATTTGCTAAATTAAACTTTCTAAGTTTTCAGTATTTCAAGTTAGAAGTACTCCAGTAGTTTCTTCTATAATACTGTCTCAAAAGCATGATATAAATGTCTTAGCTGTCTACTTAATAGCTGTATCATGTTAGGCAAGTTACTTAAGTTTTTTTTAGTTCATTTCCTTAAACTAGAAGACCAAGATTGAGAGTGTGAAGATGAAGTACTTAGTGCATTGCACTCTACCTTCTAAAGAATCAGTGAATGTTTTATCTGTTTATGAAAATTCTTAATACACCTTTGTTAAAGATGCATTATTAAAATTAATAATACTAATTGGAATAAAAGTGAAATCACAATTGCTTGTCTGCTGTGTATACATATGTGTAGAGAGGAGTAAAGTTAATTAGCTGGTCATAAATTAGCTGCTGTAATAATTTGCTGCATAAACAACACATTTAGATGACAGTATGGATCCCATATGTAGCCATCTTGTGTTCAAAGAAGTGGCAAGCCCCCCAGAGATAATGCAGAATTAATTACCAATTATTATAATCACATATTTAATTAAACAATAACTTTTAATGTATGTAAATGTTGGCCTTAGTTGATTAAATGCAATATAATTGTTTATTTAAATTTTCACTTATTGTAAAATTTATTTGCTGTGGGTTTTTTTGTTTTTGTTTTTAAAGATTTTATTTATTTGACAGAGAGAAACACAGCAAAAGAGGGAACACAAGCAGGGGGAGTGGGAGAGGGAGAAGCAGGCTTCCCACCGAGCAGAGAGCCTGATGCGGGGTTCGATCCCAGGACGCTGGGATCATGACCTGAGCTGAAGGCAGACACTTAACAGCTGAGCCACCCAGGCGCCCCTATTTGCTGTGTTTTTAAGGGAGAAATTGTTATTCATGTTAAAAATCCTTTTGCCTTATAAAGGAGCTTGTTTGTACACTAGATCAGTTTGGAAGCATGTGGGTTACATTTAGCAGTAGTGGCAGCAGCAAGCCTCAATAGGTTTCAGAGAGATTTCGAAGGTGCTCTTGGCTAGTTTCTTACTGGACATTTTTGAAAAGCCTAAACTCTTTAACCACTCTTTGTGAAGTTATAGGTAGTGTGTTAATAGCATGCCTACTGGTTCTTAGAACGGTAAATTCAAACAAGAAGATTGCAACGTCAGTTCCTCAAGATGTTTGAAAACTAACTCAGTAAGTTAAATTTGGACACCTGACTTTTGCTACCATAGTTTAAAGAGTTCAGAGACAACTCTTCTTTCCTCCTCCTCTCATTTGAGTATACTTACATGATACTGTAAAGCAGCGGTGCTCGAGGTCTCAGGACCCAACATCACATCATCTGAGAATTTCTTAGAAATACGGATGCTCTGATCCCACCCCATACTTGGAGAAGCAGAAACTCTGGGCTGGGATCTCAGAAACCTATGTTTTAACAAGCCTTCTAGGTAATTCTGATGTGGCTAAAGCTTGAATATCATTAGTTTTTATCAGGTTGGCTCTTAGCCAATTTGATGGAAATTTTAAGGAAAAACTGACAAACTATAGAGAAGCTATTATAGATAAGGAACCAAGATGCTTTTTGAAAAGTTACACTTCAGCACTTCGTGTGGTTAACACTAATTAGGTAAACTTTTTCTTCAGCTTTGCAACAGAAACAAATGATAAATGTTTCAAACCATTAATAAGTAATTTATGTCATATTTATTTCTATGATAGTATGGCTAATATCCCTTTGACCTTATTTTTTCCTAATATTTTAACTGTAAACTTCCAGGAAAGAGAATGAAAGTATCAAACTTCAAATTACAGTTATAGTCATTAAGATCAATCCAGCCTTAATCATTTGGTCCTTCCCTCTGCCTTGCCTGCCAAAGACTCAATCAGTCTAAACTACTTTATTTCCCTCAACTTCTAATGTTCCTTCTTCACCTTTTGGTGCAGAAGATTTCGTTACCTCTGCCTGGAAACATCCTTCCCCCAACACTTCCCCTTGGCCTGCTCAGTCTCTAGATTTTAAGCCTAAATATTTCTTGATGTAAACTTCTCTTACCTTCTTTGTATTCCCACAGATCCTGTGCATACCACTAGAGAGTAATTGCTTGTGTATTGCTCTGTATCCCTTAGTACACTGTATGCTCTGTAAAGTCAGATTTTCTCCAGCTACTGGGACAGTGCCTGGTACACATCAGCATTCAGTACATACCTAATGAATCGAATTAATAGTCATTCCATTAAATATCTAGTAACTAAGCATTCAACAAAGCAGTATGGATGCGTGTTTGTGTATATAACCTGTTATTACCATATATTTTGTATATCTTGTTTTTTACCTTCCTTTTTTTTTTTTAAAGATTTTATTTATTTATTTAATTGACAGAGCAAGAGTGAGAGAGGGAACACAAGCAGGGGGAGTGAGAGAGGGAGAAGCAGGCTTCCTGCCAAGCAAGGAGCCCAATGCGGGGCTCGATCCCAGGACCCTGGGATCATGACCTGAGCCAAAAGCAGTCGCCCAACCAACTGAGCCACCAGGCGCCGCTCTTCCTTCTTTTATATGTTTGAGAGTAAAATCCTTTGTAACTCATTGCCCCCTTCCCCAGGAACTCTTCTAACATATGTCTTATCCCATTCATCCATGTTTTGAAAGAGAATAAACAGGACCCAAATGGTGCTTTATCCCAGTGTATAATTCAGCATGTGAAATTCCATTTTAATGACATTATTACAGTATGAAAGAACCTTTTAAATCTGAGACTTGCTATTATAAATTTTGTAATGAACCTTGGAGAAAACCATACTGGTCTATTGCTTTTGGTTTTCAGGGGAGATCCCACTGGCTGGAGACACTCATTCTACCTGACCCCATTTCCAGTGAGTGAAAATATCTTTAATCTGTCTATATGAGCCAATGTACACTTGTAAAGCACCTCACACAGTGCCTGGTATACTACAAATGATAAATAAATGTGAATTGTTTACCTTCCCTTTTTTGAGCTTTCACAAACATAGCATACCATTTCTATGAGGTAGAGGCCATGGGAACATTGGAAAATGTGGAGGGAGGGAATGAGTATATTAACTGTCAAGGAAGGTGCTTAAGTACAACCTTATCCTCAACTTCAAAATTATTAGTTAGATGTTGCTATGTATTTTCCAAATTAAATTTCATGATGTGTATTTCTCTTTATCATGTTTAGCAAAAGAAAGTTATGGGTTCAATGAATATTAATAGCTCAAGAAATAGTGTATTAGTCATTTTTTAAAAAAACCTACATCTAAGTATACTTCAGATCCCTGAAGGTATGTTTTTACAAATTATGACTATTGTGTGTGTGTATGTATATATATATATATATATATATATATATATATATATATATATATATATATAACATATGTAAATATATACATTAAAATATATGTTTTTTAAATAGACCCATAGGAATTTGGTATTTAGTCATGGAAGGAAAACACTTAGCCTCTGCTACTGCTATACCACAAATTTTGTTTTATTTATATTTTAAACCTGAAATATTTTTAATTAACCAAACCAAACAAAACAGCAGAACCCAAATACCTGTATTTGGCTAGTTAGGTTGACAAGGATTAAAACGATACAACCCAGCTTGTCAAGGATGTGGGTATATAGGCAGCATTGTATGCTGTTGGTGAAACCATGGATTGGTACAGTCTTTCCAGCTGCCAGTTAAGCAGTATGTATCCTGTGACTCTGAAATTACAAAGGAAATAATTGGACAGGTGCTCAAAGATAATTGTCCATGGCTACTCATGTAGCATTTTGTGTAGTAGTAGCCTAAATTTCTAGCCGTGAGAGCTTAGTGAGGTAAGTTATGTGTGTCTGTTCTACAGAATGAATAGGCAACCGTTAAAATGTTGATATATATATATGAACATGGAAAGATTTGCCTGATATGTTAAGTGCAGGGAGAGAGGCGGTTACATAGCTGTATTTGGCTTAAGAAAAAAATTCAGGGGCACCTGGGTGGCTCAGTCAGTTAAGCGTCTGCCTTCGGCTCAGGTCATGATCCCAAGGTCCTGGGATCAATCCCACATCAGGCTCCCTGCTCAGAAGGGAGTCTGCTTCTGCCTCTCCCACTCCCCCTGCTTGTGTTCTCTCCCTCTCTCTCTGTCAAATAAATAAATAAAATCTTTTTTAAAAATTAAAAAAAAAAATTCATAAGGTAATATTCAGAAATAACAGTAAGTTATTTCTGGGCAGCTTTCCTCCCCCTCTTCTTATCTGTATTTCTTAAAGTTTCCTTTATGGACATTTATTATTATTACCATTACTATTATTATTGTTGTTGTTACTGTTATTACAGTTCTGTCCCAAGAAAAGGAAGCCATGCTAAAATAGCACCAGGTTCTGTCCTATTCTAGTAGGCGAGAATTGAATTTAAGAAAGGTTTTTCCATGGGAAATTTATTTTAGTGGTATCTACAAAAGGACATTTTAGGGGTACCTGATTCAGCCATCCTGCTAACTTAAACTTTATAGTTTTGAAATATAATCCTAAATTTTTCAGCGGGTAAAAGAATTTGTTTCAAGTCAAGCCTGCCCTTACGAATACATGAAATAGGAAGCCACTCACTAGGTCCGATTTCAGGGATCCTGAGTCTCCCTTCCTTCCAAATCCTTATTCCCTCATCGTCCATGCAGTCGGACTTGAGACGGAAACATTACAAGTATTTTCCTTAGGTTAAGCATTTCTTCCTGTGGTCTTTTATGAAAGGTTAATGAGGGGCAATATGTCAAATGTCACTGACTTTGTTGTTTTTTTGTTTTTGGTGGATGAGGCCATCAACGCAATCCACTCCAGGAGATATGGGGGGTTTGTCTCCTTTTTCTCCATTTTAATATGCCCCATGTTAGTGGAAAACCATATACCAAATAATTAGCTTAAACAAATAGATAATTGTGATCGCACATTTCCAAGTGATTAATAGAGGGGGAGTGCCCAGGTATAGATTTCATTGTTAGTTATGTCTATTGCCAACTGATTTAGATAGGCTTAAGCAGATTTGAAAACCAAATACCTGAGATGACATCAATCACCTGCTTCAGAATCTCAAACTTTTTCTTTCTTCTGGCTTTTTATATGTTTTGACAAAAAACATTGTGTAATTCTGCTGATGTCTGGTCACCTGCAGCTTTAGAGTAATACTTTCAAATCTTTTTCTCCTTGATCTTTCTGTGCGTTTGAACAATGGAGGACTCATTCTTTTTAAAAACTTTCTCTTTCCTTGGCTTCCATGATGCAGTTCTTTCTTTGTCTTTCTTATCCAACCGCGTCCTTTTTGACTCTTGATTTGGTTACTCTTCAATACCCTAACTGGATATTCACCACAGCTGAGCCACTGGCCTTTTACTCTTCTTGCATATGTTCTTCTCTTTGATGTTGGATGGCCCTTTTTTTTTTTTTTTTTTTTTTTTTACAACTTAAACAATTACAACTTACTCTTATCTTTCACTCAGATCTTTCTCTTTGTGTATGTCCACCGCAAGTCTCTCCTCAGAATTTACTGCTTGGGAATATCTCACATCTTCATTAAGTCAGAAACAAAGCCCTGTGAACTCTTTTTTCAAAGTTTATATCCAGTCACCCCTTTTTTCCCATCCTCATTGGCATCAACCTCCTTCAGGCACCTAGTACTTCTCATTCAGGTGATTGCTAACAGTTTTTAATTGATACTGCCAGCTAATCTTTTTAAAAGGTTGCTACTAAGTCGGCCTTACTGAAACACCTAATTTTTTTCTAGTGATGTTGTCTTACCTTCTTTACAATACGAGCTTTTTTACCAGCTCCTCCTCACTGGTTATCTCCTTCTTAACACTACTTTCTTAGAAATGATGATATAATATATCTCGTAGTTGTTATTTTTTATTTTTTTAAAAAGATTTTTATTTATTTTAGAGAGAGAGAGAGAAAGAGAGAGAGCACAAGTTGGGGGAGGGAGAGGGACAAGCAGACTCTGCACTGAGCACGGAGCCCAATGTGGGGCTTGATCCCAGGACACTGAGATCATGACCTGAGCAGAAATCAGGAGTTGGCCGCTTAACCACTGAGCCACCCAGCCGCCCCTACTTCATAGTTTTTAGTACTTAATCATACCACACCTTGTACTGAACTATTCTATTAGGGATTTGCTTGTATCCCCACTTAAATTTCAAGAACCTGTTTAATTGAATTGAGCACTACCATTGCATTTTTTCCTTGCAAGTAGTTTTGTGGAGTAGTATAAAATTGTTTCAAATGTGTATGTTTTCCACAGACTTCTAACTTACTCTTTTTCAAATTTGACTAACTCATTAACTTCTCAGATTTCTTGTTAAGTATGTTAATTTCCAGTCACAAACTCAGCAAACCTAATTTAGTATTAAGTCTGAAAACCACACTTGGAGCAATACTGCTGAGATGTTCTTCTCATAGTATCTATCACTTCCCCCTAACATCTGTATGTGGTACAACTAGAAAATATTTTAATAGCACTGTTATTACATATGGTTGTTTTGTATTACTGGGTTTTAATTTTACACACACATAAGCAATAGCAACAATATTCAAACCTAGCCTCAGAAAGCTAGGACTCACTGGATGCTTTAGGAATGGCCACAATGAATGAACTGTTTGCTGCCAAACAGATTTAAACTGCTAGGAACTCAATCCTGGCATTTAGTCCTTTAAAATAAGGACTTCTGGTATCCCCTCCAAAAAAGTTTGAACACAACAGAGTAATAAACAAAAGGTAATGAGAAGTGTACATTCTGTTTAATTATATGAGGTGAAACAGATTTTTAAAGTAATACCTCATTTTAATAATCCACATTTTAATGTTATAAAGGATGCATCTGTTTCAGTTTATAAAACAAGTATTAAACTTTGAATTAATAAATTGGGAGCTATTTAGGACTCAAATTTATTACATTCCCTGTTGAGATTAGTTTGGGTTTTTTTCCCCCTTGATAGAATTAAGCTTTCCCTGACTTTTTAAACATAGGCTATTGTCTTCCATTCTTTTTTTCCTATTGTCTATGCCTAATTTTACTTCACTACAGCATCTGACCTCTGTAGTTTAAAAAACAAAATTTGTATAAAGTTGTTTTAGAATATAGTAAGGTCATTCATTGAAGAGAAACTGAGATAGTAATTATTTCAGGACCTAAAAAATTATTTGCTAATGATTTCTTTCTGCAATTTAAAACATGTTTCGAAGAAGTTAAGTATTTGATGAAACAATACTGATTTGTATATTATATGAGAATTATATTGGCAACAAGTAAAATAGACCTTTCTGTTGCAGATTTATCCAAGCTAGTTTCGTTACTCATATTTTTTCAGGGTTTTTTGGGGTCATAGCCTTGCTTCAGATGAACTGAAATCTCAGACCAAATTTTGCCCCATCTACAAATCTTTATTAGCACGCAGACACAAAAATAATAAAAAATAAATCCCTATTTATAGGCAAGTAAATTTCTCACTTTGTTTTTTTAAACATACTCAGGCAAGCACTAAAGCAAGTAAATAATATTTTGTTGGTGGGATTAGCTCACTTTTTAGTCTGATCAGGCCCGAGAATCTTCTCCTAAGTGGAGGAAGGGTGTTTGGTGCAGGAACAAGAGCTGAAGACTTTAATGACCTTGGATGCAACTCAAAAGGTGTTAGGCTGCTGGACTTGTTGGAGAATCCTATTCCATTCATGCAAAGGTGGAGGAGTTTGTATGCTATTCCTCAATAGTCTCATATTTTGAACCGTGTTCCCCCAATAAAATTTATTACTAACATCCTTTGTGCTTAAAGATGAACACTTCATTGGAGATGCAGGTAAAGATTATGGATGCAGGTGAAGATATTGAATCCAGCTTCCTTTGGAGTTAAAATCCTGAACAAAATCTTTAGTAAGCTAACCATCCACTATCTGAGAGGTGATCCCTGATTTGGTCCTTCAAATGCCAACTTGCTTATCGAGATACATCATACGGTCTGTATCGACGTTTTTTTCAAGTTTGAAATCTGATCAGTTAGTGGTTTGTGAAAAATCAGTGGGACCAATGTCTTTGGCTTATTATAGTTTAGGATGGGATGGGATAGGAGTACACTGTTTGTAATAAGTACTGTTTTGTGAACCTTTACTTTCAGTTATATATGAATATATCACTGGATAATGATGTGAAATATATATCTTACTGTGAGCCATTGACAGAAAAAATATTTGAAATCAGTATTTTAAAGTAAATTACAGATGAGGTACACTTATAAATTTAGTCAATTCTAGATTTATAATAGAAGAGAATTTACTGACTTCTTGAGGATCATTTAGTAAATAAAAATCTAAACCTTTCTGGGGCACCTGGGTGGCTCAGATGGTTGAGCCTCTGCCTTCAGCTCAGGTCATGATCCCGGGGTCCTGGGATCGAGCCCCGCATCAGGCTCCCTGCTCCACGGGAAGCCTGCTTCTCCCCCTCCTTCCTGCTCAAGCTCTCTCTCACTATCTCTGTCTCTCTCAATTAAATAAATAAATAAATAAATAAATTTTAAAAAATCTAAACCTTTCCCATACTTCTTTTTTTTAAATTTTTTTTAAAGATTATTTATTTGAGAGAGAGAATGAGAGAGAGAGAGAGCACATGAGAGGGGGGAGGGTCAGAGGGAGAAGCAGACTCCCTGCTGAGCAGGGAGCCCAATGTGGGACTTGATCCCGGGATTCCAGGATCATGACCTGAGCCGAAGGCAGTCGCTTAACCAACTGAGCCACCCAGGCGCCCCTCCCATACTTCTAAAATTACATTACTCTTATATAGAATTGTTAGCTAAGATAGTAACTGATTCAGAAAAAGTAACTGAAAGATAGTAACTGAAAAATATTGTTTGTTGCAAAGCAGATCTTAAGATAGGCATTCTATCAACAAAAGACTACTTTCTGAAGGTCTTAAAAATCACTGTTATGATAGATCTTTCATGTTAGGTATAGACTCCTTGAATCGTCAAAACAACAGTAGAAGGGGAAGATGTGTTGTGATGATTACAGCAGTAATGCAATCTAAGTGCCAGATTTAGCAGGATTTAAGTCATGCTGTTACTTTGCAAATGAGACTTTAATATGGTTAAAATTCCCTTGGCAGTAGGGCTGTTAGATCAAAGGCCTTGGCACCTGTTCTAGACTTCCTGATTTTCTTTCACAAATGTTACTTTTCAAATGTACTAGTCATAACCCTTGAGCTTCACTGTCTCTGGCTATTGAGGATGCTTCACATGTAGAGAAGAGTTACCACTCCTTCACCCTCAGAATGTGCTCTTTTTGTTGTTTTATCTCTCAAGTAATAGGTTCTCAACATGTGACACACTTTCTCTTACCAGGTCTCCCTTAGGTCCAACATGGCAAAGGCCTAGTGTACAAGCCACTCAGGACTTGAAATAGTATAGGAAAGTACTTTATCAGAATCACCTGGGAAGTTGTGGGTGTTGCTTGAGAATTTGTATTGTTTTGTAGTGAGTGACTTTGCAGCAGTTATTCCCACTTGCTTGCTGTGCATAGTCTTGAGAGAGAAACCCAGACTAGATAGACTCTGAGCTATGTGGTAGCAGAGACATGCTCTGTTTTCCTTAACATTGTGGCCTTTGTGCCTGGTATGGCATCTGACACGTAGTAGGCACTGAATAAATATTTGTTAAATGAATGAATGAATCGTTGATTTCACTGACATTTTCTTCTCTCAAGGCACCTGCTCAGCTGATTTGAATTGCATGATACAACATGCAATGGGGGAAACTCCCTCTACCTCCTCCTTGCTCAGAGCTACAGAACCCTGAGATCTTCTGTCTCATTCCTCATATAAGAGATTTCAAAACCAGCCGTCAGACTTGCGTGGATGCTGACAAAATGCCCACCTACTGGTAGACTACACTAAGTCTTGGCATGCAAACACAAGAACAAATGAACAAAATACTTTCTAGGCATTTAGAAGGAGGCAAGCAGATGTTTAAAAGAGGGAGTGCTTGATGAGACATTGGAACAAGTGGTCCTCATTTACTGTAGAACTTACGAATGATTCTCAAACCTGAATTATTATTTACGTTAGTTTCAGTTGTCTGCTAAATATAAGTTCATTGAGGGCATGATTCTATGTTCATATTTTTTATCATCTATTAGTTTGATACTTACTTATTAATGAAGTACAACTCCATAACAGGAATGCTAGTGACATTCTAAAAAAAATTTTTCCTTTGATTGTGAAAGAAAATCAGTCTTCTTACAGAGAATTTGGACATAAAAAAGTGCAAAAAGATGATGAAAACCATCTATCATCTTATCATCCAGAGAAGATCGGTATCAACATGTTGATATCTTTCCAGGTTTCTGTGCTGTGTGTATGTGTATCCAATTTTCATAGAAATTGGATAAATTAATTTTGTATTTTACTTTTTCACTGAGTATCCCCCTATAACATTAAAGAATCACCAAATATATACTTTTTAATGACTTGATATTATTCTACTGTATGAATGTATTATAATTTATTTAACCATTTTTCTATTTTTAGATATTTAAATTCTAAATTTAAATTCTGTGACTTAGAAAGATAATTTTAATTGACAGTCCTCTAGTTGTATCATGTTTTTAAGGTGTACATACAATTTAAAGTCCAAATGCGGCTCTTTTATGACTGTTGGATATGAAACCTAAAGTAATTAGAAGTACTAGAGAATAATGCAGGAGATAGGCACTTCTGATTAACAATGACCCATAATCTGTCAGTGACTTTTCCTTTTATCTGTAGTGTAGGGACAAATGATATTCATAGTTGTAACTTCCAAGACATGCAGTTACAATATTCTTCATCATCGACACCAGAATTACTTGTAAAGAGGCAAGAATATTCACTACGTGTTAAATCATGATATATCTATTGATTTGTATACTTACAGTTTAGTGAAAACCTGCTTATTATATGAAGTCTTCTCCATAAACTCCTCTCCAGGAAAAGAGTAGTCTTTTCATGAATATTTTTCTGCCTTTCTGATTAGGCCTACAAAATCCCAGACTAGGGATTGCCTAGTCAGGAACAGAGTAAACCTGAGGAAAATAATAACTGTCATTTGACATATGAAAAGAAGGTCATGTGGCTCATTTAGAAGAGGTAGCATCCTTATTCCTTTTACTTTCAAATGAGTAAGGGCAGAAGTTATAGGAAGCAAGATTTGAGTTTTAGTATTAAGGATAACTTTTTGGGGGAAAGATTTATTTATGTGTGTGTGTGTGAGAGAGAGAGAGAGAGAGAGAGAGGTGGGGAGGGGCAGCGGCAGATGGAGTCTTAGGCAGACTCTGGGCTGAGCAGAGTCCAACACGGGGTTATATCTCATGACCCTGAGATCACGACTTGAGCTGAAACCAAGAGTGGACTCTTAACTGACTGCACCACCCAGGTGTTCTAAGACTAACTTTTCTGAAAGTAAAAACTCTTCTAAAGGGGCATGATCTACCTTATTTGTGTGAACTAAAAGTGTTTAAACACCTCACAAGGTTTGTTATGTAGGTATTTCTCTATTAGCTTGGAGGTCAACTAAATGATCTGAGTATCTGTAATTACAGATACTCAGATCATTTGAACAAATGCAACAGAAAATATTTTAGTACATGATTGTGGTAGACAAAGACTCTTACATAATTAGGTAATGACTGATCTCTATTACAGTCTAGCATTACCTGGCTTAGGAGATGGTCTTATGCTGATCCAAAAGATGATCTTAACAGGAATAAATGGAAGACACCAAGTTTGGCTTTTCCAAGTAGTGGCACAGTTACTGAATGAGATAAATGAGGTATCATGATAGCAGGAAATTTGTTGATCAGTAAGTCAGAACATTAATGGTGGTGCCAAAAATAACCAATTAGATGTTATGTGATATTGAATGAGTAAATGAATAATTTTTAAAATTGTATATATACATTCCAAATGAAGGGAGTTAAGAAGTTGGTATTTGAGGGTGCCTGGGTGGCTCAGTCGGTTAAGCGACTGCCTTCAGCTCAGGTCATGATCCTGGAGTCCCGGGATCGAGTCCCACGTCAGGCTCCCTGCTCAGCAGGGAGTCTGCTTCTCCCTCTGACCTTCTCTCTCTCTCTCATTCTCGCTCTCTCAAATAAATAAATAAAATCTTAAAAAAAAAAAAAGAAGAAGTTGGTATTTGATGGTGATCAGATCGCACTAGAATAATAGGTTCTTTAAGAAATTTTTTTAAAGATTTATTTGAGAAAGAGCGTGAGCGAGAGAGTGCAAGCTGAGGGAGGGGCAGAGGGAGAAGAAGGAGCAGACCCACGCCAAGCATGGAGCCCGACGCGGGACTCAATGCCAGGACTCTGGGATCATGACCTGAGCTGACGGCAGACACTTAACCAACTGAACCACCGAGGGGCCCCAAAAATTTTTTTAAAAGAGATAATTTTCTTAGATACTTAAGAGGAACATCAACAAAAGATTGGGATGGTGGATAAAATAAATGGCCATTTTATTTATTTTTAAAGATTTTATTTATTTGTCAGAGGGAGAGAGAGAGTACAAGAAGGGGGAGCGGCAGGCAGAGCAGGCAGAGGAGCAGGCTCTCCCCTGAGCCCGGAGCCTGATGCGGGACTCGATCCCAGGACCCTGGGATCATGACCTGAGCTGAAGGCGGACGCTTAACTGACTGAGCCACCCTAAGTGACCATTTTAGATAGAATTGTTAGGTAGATTCTTTCTGAGAGATGACACTTGAATGGTGGGGAGACAGTGGTTTGCTGGAGTTGAATACCCCATCTCTATTGCCACTACTCAGCTGCAGTTCAGTGTCACCAATCCAGTGTTGCCAGATCTACCATTTTTCAAGAGAAGCCAAGAATCCATGCATCTTTATAAAACTTTTTAAAATACTGAGCAGGTAAACAAGCATGTCTGAAGATGAGGTGTTCGATTATTAGCTTGTGACCCCTGCAAGGGGATCTGCCAGGACCTCAGCCATAAGTAGGAATAAAGAAAAAGTAAGTCTTTGAGGCAACCAGGATTGTTTGACATAGAGAAGGAACAGAGAGTTACTTCAAATACCTGTGGGTTGTCAGATGGAAGAGAGATATGGCTTATTCTCTTTCCAGAAATCAGAACAGGAACCAGTGGGTAAAAAGTGCAAGAAGGCAGATTTTTACTCAACTTAAGCAGTAACAGAGCAGACTAGAAATAGTGTAGGCTGTATGACTGGAAAATCCGTTTCTAGAAGGTGGTGTACAAGCCACTGGTAGATGATGAGTAGTGAGGAAGGTGAAGGTATAATGAAGGTTTCAGACAAGATGACATTTCAAGTTCTTCCTATCCTGAGATTCTTGAATCACCAAGTTCTAGATCCCTGTTTAGCTTTTCTACAAATGCTAGCCCTTATGTTCAAAAGTGAGTGAATACCCTTCCAGTACATTCTTAAAGACTGGTTTTTTTCTTTGTGTCTACTCACAGTATATGATGAAGATTCTTTTGGTTTGCAGTTCTTGTTTAAAAGGTCCCTTCTGTTTTAAGGAATCGCAACATTCAAAGCCAAAGCTTTAAAGTCTCTGAAACTGTTACTGTTTTTTTTCACCTAATTGTGTATAGAACAGTTTTATAGCTAGTGCTTCAATAAAGCCAGTTTGTTCCAACTGGTATCTTGGAGGTGTAGTACATTAGCAATGCATTGTGAAGTGAACTAAAGATGATCATTTTTTAAAAAATCCTTCACTGGAATTGTCTCACATTTTCATTATTATTTATCTTATAATAAGGATATGAAAATAGAACCCTGATATTTCATCTTTCTTTTCTCAATATACATAACATTTTCTCAAGATTTAATATGGGAGTGTATCTCTATTTCTGTCATAACTTGTTTTAATGGTTAACTATTGTTTATCTCTTATCAGGATGACAGTTAATATTTTGCCAGCTTAGATAAGAGTTCTTGGTTTTCTTTTACTTATAACTGCTTTTAATTACTTTATAACAGACTAAAGCTATAATCTGTATAGTGCTTGCATGGCCAGTATATTCATTTCTAAACCAGTTATTGTAATAGGTACCAGGTGTTTAAAACATACCTTAAACTGAAATATGGGCAATTACGATTTTGCAAAATGTATAAAGTTTTTATTAGGATATTCATGAATGTTATTGGTGAGATAATATATGGTCATAAATCCTACATCTCTTCTTGAATGTCAAGATCAGTAGTACATTGGACTAGTGCTACCTGTCTGTGAGTGAAGACCATGCCTTAGCAGTGGAATACTGAAAACAGAATCCGCATACCCTCCTTCAATCCATATGCTCAGGAAGGCCCATTTTGCCTGACTTATTACTGAGTCTGGTGGTTGACCTCTTGAATAGCGGCACACTACTGAGAATTTTGAGAGTGCTGAGAGTGAGTGGATATTTTAAGAGTTTTCCTTCAAACTTTTCTTCCCTGATTTGGAAAGATAAGTACTGCTTGATAATTTTATTTAATTCAGTAGTTACTTACTGTGCCAAGCTCTATAGAAAATGCCAAATTAAGTAAGACATAAATCTTAAGGAGCTTCTTTTCTATAATCAACCAGATATGTCTAAGAAATAAAGCAGAAACTATATAATTTGTAATATAATATTAATGAAAAGATAGCAAAGGCTTCCTGTTATCAGATTAAGGTACAAATGATTTCCTAACTGAATTCATTTATCTACAATCAGGCACTAAAGAAGTAGTCAACTGAGATATCTCTTCTAGTAGGGGATTAGGTAGCCTTCCTTATTGGAGAGCAAATATTAATAGATTTTAATACCTTTGATTTTCCTCTGTTTGCCTTAATTGATAACTAAACTTGATGACTTTTTTCCTGGCTTAAAAGAGTAAAATATAGAAAATTAAATCCTATTGCTTGGATTTACGAGCAATTCTTTTACTCCCTTGTGCAAGGGAGTACCATTAATGAAAATTCCTCTGCAGCAGGCAGAATATTTCATTTGAGAATGAAAAAGCAAATTGAGTTAACCTATTGTGCAAGAGATTCGTAGCTAAGTATTGTGTCGGTTTGATCTCAGCTGGGGCTAAGGTACTCTGATAGCTATGAGATATTAAAATGATGGAGAAGGGGCGCCTGGGTGGCTCAGTTGGTTAAGCGACTGCCTTCGGCTCAGGTCATGATCCTGGGGTCCCGGGATCGAGTCCCGCATCGGGCTCCCTGCTCAGCGGGGGGTCTGCTTCTCCCTCTGACTCTCTTCCCTCTCGTGCTCTCATTCTCTCTTCAAATAAGTGAATAAAATCTTTAAAAAAAAAAAATGATGGAGAAGTTTAGAGAAGTATGACTGTGAATTTTATATAAATAAAGCAATTTGATTTATAAGTGGTACAGTTTATTTTACCTTTATGATTTGGTAGATGTATTAAGCCAACTAATTCTTAAGTTGGTATCAACTTTAGATGCATGTTTACTTACAAGCCTTCTAATAATAGCATCAATTCTTTGAGCAGTATGAATGGATAATTTAAGTCAAAATAAACATTTGTTTCATTCTTTTCTACTTTTACTACGTATTTACCATTTGACTATGAAAAATTTCAGTCCTATACAAAGTAAATTATTATAATGAACCCTATTTTCTCATCACATTTATCAACACATGACCATTCATCTTTTAACTGTCCCCCTAACAACCCCCATCTCACTTCAGATTTCAAAGCAAATCCCAGGCATCACATTATTCCTTGTAAATATTTCAGTACATGTCTTTATAAGTAAGGATTCTTTTTTTTCTCTTTAAATATAACTATAATACTATTAAAACAGCTGCTTTTTACAGGGCACCTGGGTGGCTTGGTCGGTTGGGTGTCTGCCTTCAGCTCAGGTCATGATCCCAGGACCCTGGGATTGAGCCCTACATCAGGCTCTTTGCTCAGTGGGGAGCCTGCTTTTCCCTCTCCCTCTGCCCCTCCCCCTGCTCGTGCACGCACATGCGTGCTCTCTCTCTCTCTCAAATAAATAAATATATAAATAAAATCTTAAAAAAAAAAAAACAGAGCTGCTTTTTAATTGCAGGTAGGAAGTAAGGAACACTGGGGTCTAACCAAGTTCTGATGACGTTAAATAGCTCTAGGTACGTAGCCCTTGGTACTTGGGCAAGTCATTTAACTTTACTCTCTCCATGTTTTCTTGTCTTTGTGAAGAGGTAATTCAGCAAGATAGTATCTAAAATCCCATTTGTCTCTAAACTTTATAATTTAAAAAATGAAGAGACTTCCGGTTTCTGGTCCAGCATTTAAGGAGCTTATAAGTTGTCACTCTGTCCTAACAAGAAAAAGCTGAAGAAACTGAAAAACCAATAACTGTCCTTAGATCTGTCAGAAAAGTGAGGTTACAGGGCAAACCGTTGCCCCCAAAACTGGAGTAACAGATGGGCAAATACAGAGAATCACAACTTACTAAAGTAGAAATGTCTGTGAGAACCAGTACTGGAGTAGAAAAGCCTAAACTATAATCCATGAATTTCTAGAGGTTCAGGGTGGACAAGTCTGAGAGTTAAAAACTCCAGTGGGGGCCAATCATAGGGGGTCCCTACACTTTCGTAGTTTTACCGCCAGGAGCTTGACTAGGTTCTCACATACCCCTTCTGCTTCTGGCATGGGGAGAGGAAAAGAAAAGTAGTTGATTTTGAAATGCTCCAGAACACCCTGTCCTTCATAACAAGGGCTGTCCTCAAGAGAAACTGTTTTACCAGAGCCTAAACTATTTGGGATTTTTCAGAGCCTAAGTGACCTGGAGAAAGGAAATAGCCAGCTCCAGCCCACTGTAGCTATCCTATCCCACCTAGGTTGGGGGGAAAACTGAGAAGCCCTTACAAAGTTCACAGCTCAGAGGCAAAGGCTCACTAAAAGATTGAGATCTAGTCATAATAGAACTGTAGAATGCTTTCCCTATCTCTTTACCTTAACCACTGCATTACTAAAGGCCTATTTATTGAAGCAGCTCCCTTTACCTAGTACATCACATTACAGCTATGAAGAAAAAATCGCAAGGCATAGTAAAAACACAGGTTGATGGGACAGAGCAAGCAAAAGAACCAGACTCCAATATGGTATTGGCAAGGATGTTGGAATTATCAGACTGGGAGTTTAAAACAAACTATGATTAAAATGCTAAGGATTCCAACCGCTAAAGTAAGATGGGATGCAAAAACATGGGTATTGTAAGCAGAGAGATGGAAATTCTAAGAAAGAATCAAAAAGAAGTATTAAACAAACTATAGAAATGATCCCTGAAAGTATAGTCTTGTATGGTGATTAATATAATAAAAGGGAAAAAAAGAAGTACTAAAGATCAAAAACAGTGTAACAAACGAAGAATGCTTTTAGTGGTCTCATTAGTAGACTGGACATGGTGAGGAAAGATCTTTGAGCTTGCTGATGTCAATAAAAACTTCCAAAAAGGAAAAGCAAAGAGAACAAAGACTGAAGAAACAGAACACAATATCCAAGAATTGTTACCACAAGTGTAACATTTATGTAATGGTAATACTGTAGGAGAAAAAGAGATAAAAGAACAGAAGAAATATTTGAAAGAATAATGACTGAGAATTTTCCCAGACTAATGTCAGATACCAAACTACAGATCCAGTAAACTCAGAGAATGCCAGACAGGATAAATGCCAAAAAAGCTACATCTAAGCATATCATCTTCAAATTGCATACTGTGATTGCCATAGTAGAATTTCTTTATGCTGATGACTTCTGAATATGTGTGTGTGTATTGTGTGTGTGTCCAACTCCATTCTCTCTTCTGAACTCCAGGCCCACCTGTACAACTTCCTACTTCACATTTCATTTGGATGTCTCACAAACATCTCAAATTTTACATGCTCAAGGGAAGTAGTTGATTTTACTCTCCAAATTTGTTTGCAACCTTCTCATCCCCAGCCCCAGTCTATTCGTAACTGATAAAAGCACATCATTCACCTAGTAGCTCAAACCAGAACCCTAGAAATCAATTTTTACCTCTCCTTCATCCCCCTAAGCTGTTCACCATGGAGTTCTATCCATTGTGCCTACAAAATAAAACCATTAGTTTGTTTCCTCTTATAACATTCTGTTCTCCTTGCTTTCAATCTTGCCCTCCCCAACCCCTGCTTAGTTCATCATCTACAGAGAGTAGCCTGAATGATCTTAATAAGATGTAAATGGGATTTTATGTCTCTATTGACTTCCCATAATGCTCAAAATAAAATCTAACTCTAAACTACTTACCATGCCTTCAAAGACTCTACATGATCCATATCTCAGCCTTCATCCTCCCCCTCTTCTTACTGAATTTGAGGACCTCTTTCAGATCCTCAAAGCAAGTTCCTTCCCATCTTGGGGACCTTGCACATTCTGATTTCCTCCCACCTCTTATATGGTTCCTTCTTATTCTATAGGTCTTAGCTTAAATATCACTATAAAATGAAGCTTTCTTTACAACCGTATAGCTAAAATAGCTCCCTCTCCTGCTGTTGGTTGCCTTTATGATTTATAACTCTTCTTGTAGCCTGCAAGTGCTACTCTTATTTGGTCTGTTTTTGTGACTTTTGTCTGTTACCGTGCCAGAACATAAGCTCCATGAGGACAGGGACTGTGTCTGTCTACCTTGACATTATGTATACAAGTCTTCAGTAGTGTTTGGATCATTCTTGACACTCAGCAAACATATTGGATGGAGGGAGGGAAGAAGGGTGAGGTTGGAAAACATGGCTAAGTTCAGAAAAATGGAGACAATAGAAGAAAGACGTGGAGAGGGGAAAATGTTCTAGACAGGATTGCAGTATCAACCCCAGTGTAGAAAAATGAGTATAGTGGTCCTAACAGTTGATCCTGACATCCATTCCACCCTAGTAATTAGTCTAAGCCATTAATAATAATCATCTTTCCTGTTTGTGGATCGGCCTGAGCAGTGAGACATGAGAGGCAGTCTACTATATGGGGTCTAGAAATGTTTTCCTCACTTCCATGAAAGAGAACATGGGAAGTGGTACTCTCTCATCCTCCTCTGGATTAGAGATCCTTTGGATTGGATTGGAGATCTTAGAACCGTCTTGCTACCAGCTGAAAGATGAAGGGTAGTTGTAGGAATTCATTCTGGAAAGGTTGTTCAGACTCAGGGTCCTTGAATGATAGCCTGTGGCAGTCTGTTTAGTGCTTAAAAACATAGACCCTGGGTGAAGACTGCCTGAAATCTAATTTTATTTCCACCACTTTCTAGCTGTGTGACCTAGGGCAAGTTACTTAACTTTTCCTCTTCCTTGTTCTTCATTTGTCAAGTGCCAGTAGTAATAATACCTACCTCATAGGGTTGTCATGAAGATTAAATGAGTTTATCGTTATAAAGCTCTTAGAACACTGCTCAGACCACATTAAGCATTTAATATGTTGGCTGTTATTCTTAGTGGTGGCGATATTTATTATTTTATAGTTAGCTGTTCACAAGCTTCTGTGTACATAAAAACCGCATGGGAAGTTTGTGAAACACTGCATCCCCTTGCCAGAACATTTTATTGGGTGGGTATAGGTTTGGCCAGTGCATCTTCTGGTACAGGTAGCCCACAGAGAAACTGCAAAAGATAGTAAAGAGTCAGTGGACGCTTTACAGCAGTGGAATGAGATAGGACCAATGGTCTGTAATTCCTTACAGACCTTCCTTAATCCATTTGGTATCTTTACAGGGACTTGGGGGTTGGAGAATGAAAATGAAAAGGTTTTGAAATGGTTGCTTGATGTAGGACAAAGGAAATCTTGATAGGCTTTGATATAAGAAAATACTTTGAGATTTTGAGCCTATACAGCTCAAAGAATGTTGGTACCACTGAAAAGATGGAGAAAATGTCAGAAAGGTGAGTCTGTTTGCTTTGTTTTGTTTAATATGATGGAGGTCTGCTTGGGGCCATGCCCAGTTGGCAGTTAAAAGATGCTGGCCTGTAAGTTTCTCTAAAGGGAGAGCTGGAGAAGCTGCGAGCTAAGAGAATGGTCTCCACCAGCTAGCCTTCAAGTTTCTCAGCTAAACTCACGTGTCAAGAACCCATCATTTACAATTTCCGTAAAACTAACACTGGGATTGCATTGCTTGAAATTCTATGTCATGGTGTAATTATCTTTTCTAATGTTTTCTGAAGTTATGATAACTTTTCCATAGTTTGTGGTACTCTTATTTTTCCTATTATTTATAGAAGAATTGGTTAACTGAAGATTTTTAATTTTGTTTAAGACCCTATTACCTGTACTCTGCTGGATATTTTATACACATTATTTATAATCCTCACAACAGTCTTGCAGGATAAGCACACCTTACATATGTGAGAAAAATAAAGACTCAAAGAGGTTAAGTTACTTACCTAAAGTCATAGCTAAGCTAGAATTCAAACTGAGGTCTGTCCTAGAAGTTCTTGCTCTTACTAGGTTTTCACTAATGTAGCCAGTCGTTAACTAACAGAGAATGCTTAACTATGCTTAACATTTCTTTGAAATCTGCGAAGAAACTCTTCATTAAGATGCTGTCATTCTATTTTCATGTTACACATAGCATGTAGGTATTACTGATGAGTAGCAGAGAACAAATAGATCCTGAGGTGCCTATCTTATCTTTTAATGAAAAAAAGTTATCATTATTTGACAATTTTAATTCTCACATCCATATATTATATTCTCACATGAGACATTAAATCCACTTAATACACTTTAGTAAATGATGTATTTTCTCCAGATTATTCCTATCTCTCCTTCCTCTGTCTCTGCCCTCACAAATAAATTACCTTGAGAATAAGCCTTTTCTTTGTGTAAAGATAGAAAAGCTAAATCTGGTATTAAAACAAACAAACAAAAAATAAGTTGTCTTCATGTCTGAAAAAGAATCTCACTTGTGGGGCAGGGGGATGGTAGGAAAAATCCCTGAATGTAGAGTTTATGAATTATCTAGAAAATTTCTAGCTGAATTCCAAGTATTCAAAAGATGTTTTGATATATTAGCCAATATATTTTTTGAATCATTATAAGAATTAAACATATTGTCTAAATACTGTGCAAAGGATGTTTAATAGAGCCTTGTGAATTAATTGGAGAGTTTTACATGCTAGTAGAGTTTTCATATATTTCCAGGAACTTTTGAGGCATTGAAGAAGCAATTTTGAGACCATTGTCTATTCTTTTATTTTACTGCATTAATGGAATTGGGTTTTCTTTAAGGTTTTTTGAAAGAAAATAATCTATAAAGATAGGATTTTTTTCTGTTATTCCCATCAGCAACAATGGATATATGAACAGAGAAAATGGTAGTATTTACCTGGCTTTCTAGAAACTCTAGTGTCCTCCCTGTCACTGTTAGCATTACCACTCTATTGATAAGCAGAAACAGAGTACATGTGTTAGTGGAGCCCCTCAAGCATTGAAGTGACACTGATATTTATATATGGCTCTTGAAAACAGATTTTGTTCATATAGAGTCTTACCTCTTAATCATCTCAAACATATTAAGAGTCCATGCATATTCAACTTGGGTAGAATGATAACATTTAACATTAGTTTCAAAGTGATGCTATCTCTTCCATTTCTTTCCTCAACCTTCCTCACCTCCCAGCCCCAATCTTTCACTGATTCTGTGGTACTGTTAGGTGTCTGAAGTGTAGGGACTGTGTGTATGTAAGGGGCGGCGAGTCAAGGGAAAATAGAAGAAAGGAGAAGGTAATTGGTTTGTAAATTGGTTTACATGTATTTTGGTTTGGGATTTTTTTTTTTTTAAGCTATGGACCCTTTATTTAAACAAAATTTGATCCCAAACTATGGAATATGTAAAAGCAGGACTATTCTGTTTGGGGTAGGAATACAAAGCTAAACCTCACTAATACATCCCCTACTTCTCTCAGTGGAGGGGGAGACACAGGAGAAGTCTTTTAAATAACTTGTAGGAGCAACACTTGAAAACCATTCCTCTGCACTGAAGATTCATGTTTTATTGTAGTATATTGAGTTCACTATGGAGGAAGATGGATTTTTACTGTTTGAAGTTAGCAAATTTTGTTCATGAGCTCAATATGTGCAAGGTATTAGCATAACCTAGATTTAAAAATTTGGATGTCTAGGCTAGTATTAGTTTACTTTTTCATGTTATTTATCTGTTAAAATTGCCTCTTAATAAGAGATGTAAGTCTCCCATTTTTTTTACTCTTGCAAAGAGGCGTGAGTACAGTATAGTTTACTTATATATGGATAGATTATAATCATTAAAAATTCCCCGATTTCTCTTGATCTGTGGTATATATCAGCTATTAATTTTCTTGTCCTTCTCTTAGATAACATATTTTAGTAGAGCTATATTAAGAGTTGTATAATGGAATTTATGCATTTATCATTACATATGACATATCTTTGAATCTCCTCTTAAAAACAGAACAGAGCTTTGCAAATTTTTAGTCTTTGAAAACAACTTTATTTGCATTAACCACTGTATATTGAAAAACCTTCCTTTTCTCAGGCTGTATCCATTTAAATTACTTAAACCCTGCAAGCTGAAGGTTAAGGGCCTGAGTTTGGTTGTTTTGTATCATAAATTATAACATTATGGAAATGCAGTTAGTGTGATACTTATCGAAAATAAAGCCTTAATGTTTAGGGATATAAATTAGTTCAAAATATTTTTGATAAGAACGTGGCCAAGTTGGCCCACATATTGCATTCAGGCTGATAAATAGTAATCAGGAGAAGATGATGTACATTACTAATTAGGCGCTAACAAACAATTCATGTAAAACCATCTTTAAATCTGATAACTGAAAAACATGTAGGTAACCCCTACTAATCATGATCATATAGTAATGTATAACGTTCAGTCCAGAAGATTTGGATAAATGTTCTACGGCGATACCCAGAAATCAGCTTTTAGGTAATTTCTGTAAAGTATTTCCTGTTTTATCAAATATAGTAATTACATCACAAGCAGTTTCAAATTTCAAAATGGTAAGTATAGAGAAAAAAAGCAACAGTCTTTGTCTTTCTCAATTCTGATTACCCTAAGTTAGGAGAAATAGTTTTTCTTAATTAATTAATGCTTTAAGATTGTGGGCTGAAAAGTGCCATAAAGTGCAAATTACTGTTTATTTGAATGAACAGTCTTAATGTTTAATAATTAAAAAGTGGAATAAAAGGAAAAGCCAAAAATTGTAACAAATAGTTGTCATTTAAACTCAAATCTCTAAAAATGAATACTGCATTAGACTTTAAGCAGATTTTTTTATATCTGAAGAGATTATTTATAATATTTAGAAGGCTTTTATTATGTAACTGCATGTAACAGTGTACCACTTACACCTTTTTGTTGACAAATTGCCACTGTAAACCTCTACAGCTCTAATAGGCTCTTTTTTCTCTACTTTCTTTTTCCAACAAGTTTAATACTTGAGTATAATGCTTCCTGTTATTATGTCCCAATGTAGTAGTAGTTTTCTCAATTTTGAATATTTCATATTCAATCAAGGTTGACTTAAATACTTTAAAAACTCCTCCCACCCCAACCCTATAGAGATATGTTTACGTATATTCATTTGGATTCATCTGGATTCATTTCCAGATAGCAATAACATTTAGATTTCTGCTTTTTTCTTGAAGTTCATAATGAAATTAATAAATGTGTGATCCTATAAGAATAGACATTTGTTTGCTATCCTGATAAAAAGACTCTTAAATATTCTGCAACTAAAAATATTAAACATGACATTTTCAGCTTTTGATGTCTTTTAACAAGTACTGTATTCCTATACTCATATATATTCAACATTTATGTGATGATAATGAGAGCAAAAAAATAAATATGACTTTTTGGTAGAAGACTTGTACCTAGAGCTCCTGGATGGCTCAGTCAGTTAAGCGTCTGCCTTCAGATGAGGTCATGATCCTGGGGTCCTGGGATAGAGCCCTGCATCGGGCTCCCCACTCAGCAGGGAGTCTGCTTCTCCCTCTGCCTCCCCCCCCACTTGTGCTCTCACTCTCTCTCTCTCTCAAATAAAATCTTTTTAAAGAAAAATTTAAAAAACTTGTACCTACATGTTACTCATTCAACAAATAATTATTGAATGTCATTTCCCTATATGCCAGGCACTGTTCAGGCACCTAAGATTCTGCAGCATACCAAACAAAATTGCATTCTCACGAATATACCTGCAAGTAAAATGCTTTATTATTGATTTACTCTTCTATAAAGAACTAGTCTAGCTTTACGACAGTAAACAAAAACATCGTGGGTTTATACCTTAAAAAAAGAAAAACTGGTGAAAGTCAGTTGATTGAATCCTATCATATGTGAAGCTGGAGTCCTATTTGATGTATGATTTAGAATTGTTTTAATGCAAATGAATGTTCTGGACTAATGTCAACAGTAAATGTATATGATTTTTTAGCATTGTTTAACACTATATATTGGTTGTTTAAAAAAATTTAAAAACAAATTGATCAGACCTATATATTATATAGGCTAATGACAGCTTATTGGCTGTAATTAACCACAGTATGTGATCTCTTAATGTTGAAAATACCTTGCAATTTTAAGGAATCAAGAAATTGGCTTGTCTTCCTGGCTTTAAAAAAAAAAAATTAAACACTGAGCTAAGTTATGTATTTGGTTAATACTCCCAAACTATTTGGCTCAAGGGAAAAATAGACTTGACAAAATTAGAGTAAATGAAAAATCTGGGCCATTGGTGGTCTCCTTTTATAAATTTATATCCCTTAAAAAAAGTTAATCATAGCAAATCATGTCTTGCTTTTTTTCAAAATCTAAAGTGTGGGAATACATATAGACTACAATGATAAATTTTTTAAGCTCCCTTGTTTGTAAGAGTAAAAGAGAAATTTTTCTTTTTTTCCTCATTTGTGTTTAAGATAAATCCTCAGGGTTATCTATTTATAATATTGTGAAAACCATTTTCTTTGAGCATACAAACATAAAGATTTCCAATAGCCTGCAGCTAGTATGCACTGTCTGAAGCTAATAGATTGGAAAGAATACTGCTGCTGTTTGAGTAAAAGTTAATGCTTTGGCGACCAGCTAATACACTTAACTATAGTGTATGAGCAGTGGGTGTCCTGCTTATTTTTATTACAAGCTTTGTCACTGTGCAATTTTCTTACAACATGCTAACAGTAATCCACTTTAAGCTCATGCTTAAATATTTATTGAATGTGGTAGCCAAGGAACTATGTTTAAAAAGTACATTAAAAAATATCTCATTCTGGCATTCAGTTGCTTACCAAGCAACATAACCTGAATTATGGTTTATCTCAGACTTTATAATAATAAGTAATAGTTCAATATCAAATAGAACTCTGAAGAGAATAAAGTTTGCATCCCCCAAATGAGATAATTGTGCATCAGCTTTACTAAACTAGCCAAAAGATAAAGTCAGAAAATTCTTAGTACAAAAAACATACTCCAAAATGATCACCCTATGTGTGTCCAAAAGGGTCTCCAGTATCCTGTGTCTCACCTCCCACTCTTTTATTACAATTCTAAAATTTCATTTTAATATGAATATATATAAGATAGATATTTTATATTCTTCCTCCTCTCCAAATACACAAATATGCAGACTTGTATAAATTACGTAATTACATAAAAATCAAAACACATAAGGATGTACTACTGAATTTAGGAAACATGGGTACACTGGGGTGTGTGTTTACACACACTGAAATGTGGTAAAGAAGAAAAATCCGAAGAAAAGGATGTTCTGCCAGGGTAAAGCTTTATTAGCTGTACTTTCCCCCTGTCTCATATCGGAAGCAACCAGTTTTTTCATTTGTTTAAAAATAAAGCATTTTCACACTGAATGTTAGCTTATTAAAAGGCCTTTTATCACTGTAAATTTTACTACATTATTTGCATATCAAGATTCACAAAGCACAATTGAACCTACTATTCGGTATCTTGAAAGCAGCCTTGGTTTCATGTCTACTTTCATTATTTGCCAAAAACTTGAAAAATTCTCTTTGTAGTTCTTATTGTGGTAGCTGGGATTGAAATATTATTTCTAATAAATAAGCCAGATTGCTTTTAAGCCAAATCTGGCCAATCTGTCATTTATATCCCCATCTATTAATTTTAAACTCAGTTGTTATTAATTTTAACTTCCAAGTTTTAAATGCGCAGTAAGAGTCATGGGGTACAGAGGAGGTGATGGATTGGGGATGGCATTAGAATCAGCTATGGGTCTAGCACTGTACTGCTAGACACAGTGTTCACAATAATAGCTGTTAGACACAATGCTCACAATAAGCTTCAAGGTAAATATTGTTAATCCTATTTTACAAAATAAAAAGCTCGGAGATGAACGTTAAGTGGCTTGGCCTAAGGCTCCAGTCACACATCCAGTAAGTGGCTGTCTTGATCACCTCTTTATCCCTTTGATGAGGAAAAGATTCCTGACACAGGGTTGTGGGGATGGTTGAACACACAACACCCAGTACTTGTCAGATGAGATTGGCAGCTGTTTATTAGTCACATATACTCACAGCTTCAGGGAGGAAGACCCTGCACTCCATGCAGGTCACATGGGAATTGCACTTGTGAGTAGAGTGAACAGCCAGAGGCTGTGGGAGGCAGGCTTTATAGTATTAAGAGAATGGTGTCTCCCCTGGTTTCCACAGAACAACATGATTGGCTGTTTTGAATAATTCTGCAAACTGACAGGGAACTGAAATCTGCTACTCAGGGATAAGCAGGAACTACACCTGAGCCCTTTGATAAGGAGTGTTACAGGCCCTTATTCACAGAAGCAGAGTGGAGAGGGCAACTTATGGTTAGGCTATTCAAGGCTTTCCTGATTTTACCAGATGTCAAGGCATCACATAATTTTGAACCTTAATTTTAGGTCTTACCCAACAGTGACTGAACTGGGATTCTAATTGTGGACCTTCTGATTTCAGTGACCATATTCATTCCACTGTTCAATGGTATTTCTTCCCCTTGCTAGGATCACATGTTAACATTTTATAAGTAACTAAGTACTTTCCTTTTCTCTGGGCATTTCTTTTCTTTTCTTTTTATTAACATATAATGTATTACTTGTTTCAGGGGTACAGGTCTGTGATTCATCAGTCTTACAGAATTCACAGCGCTCACCATAGCACATACCCTCCCCAGTGTCCATCACCCAGCCACCCCATCTCTCCCACCCTCCTCCACTCCAGCAACCTCAGTTTGTTTCCTGAGATTAAGAGTCTCTTATGCCTTGTCTCCCTCTCTGGTTTCATCTTGTTTCATTTTTCCCTCCCTTCCCCTATGATCCTCTTGGGATCATATGATAATTGTCTTTATCTGACTTATTTCACTTAGCATAATACCCTCTAGTTCCATCCACATTGTTGCAAGTGGCAAGATTTCTTTTTTTTTGATGGCTCCATAATACTCCATTGTATATATATACCACATCTTCTTTATCCATTCATCTGTCGATGGACATCTAGGCTCTTTCCATAGTTTGGCTATTGACATTCCTGCTATAAACATTGGGATGCACGTGCCCCTTCAGATCACTGCATTTGTATCTTTGGGGTAAATACCCAGTAGTACAATTGCTGGGTCGTGGGGTAGCTCTATTTTCAACTTTCTGAGGAACCTCCATACTGTTTTCCAGAGTGGCTGCACCAGCTTGCATTCCCACCAACAGTGTAGGAGGGTTCCCCTTTCTCCGCATCCTTGCCAACATCTGTCATTTCCTGACTTGTTAATTTTAGCCATTCTGACTGGTGTGAGGTGGTATCTCATTGAGGTTTTGATTTGGATTTCCCTGATGCCGAGTGATTCTCTGGGCATTTCTTAGTCTTGTTTTCGTATGAATTCACATGCTGTAGTATCTGTTTATTCTCATACAAAAACTAGAGCACTCTCATTTGGGAAAGAATTTGAGAACTTGTTTTTCTTTTAAAGGAAATCTGAGTATAAGTCCTAATTGTATCTTGATTTAGAGTTTTCTTCCTTACACAGAAATTTTTTTCTTTCACGAACTCTACCTCCCCTTCCCAAAACAAAATCATTTCTCCATATTCCATGTTGTTGTTGTTACAAGAACTTGTTGACTTTCCCTCCACAGTCATGCAACTGTATACCGCAAGTCTGGAATGCCCTGTTTCTCCAGTTGTTTCTCCTACATTAGACCTTTTCAACCATTCCTGCACATGGTGACACACACCCCATTCTTTATCTTAATTGGGTGATTCTTCACAGGGGACTTCACACAATACCTTGGGCTGGCTGCTGCAAGAGATAAAAAAAATAAGAGATGGTTTCTGCCATTGAAGCTCTTGCTATGGAAAGTAAGAGAAGGACTGTAAAATGTAAAGGTAAATTAATACACATGGAACTTCTTATTCAGACCCACAGTCTGTCCATGAGCTGGCTTCTGCCTACCTGTGCAGCCTCGTCTTCTGCGATTTTCCTGTCTTCACTTGGCTTAAGCCAACATTGGCCTTATTTCTACTTCTCCACTATGCCAGGTTTTTTCCATCTTGAGGCCTTTCTCCTTGCTATTACTTGCCCTGAAACACTCTTCCTTCATGTCTGGCTCTTTCTCTTTCAGGTTTCTTCCCAAGTGTAATCTATAAGGAGAGGACTTCTTTGACCATGGCACCTAAAACTTACTTTTATGACTATTCATGCATAGTGGCTCCCAGGTCATCCTCTTACTACCTGTGTGACTTTTCCAAGATATTTAATTTCTCTGTGCCATAGTTTAGTAATCCATAACATGGGAATATGATGATAGATTGGGTTGTTTTGAGAGCTAAGTGCAGTAGTACATGTAAAGTGCTAATTATAATTGTAAGAGTCCCTGGCATGTAGTGAACACTCAGTAAACACAGTCCATTTTTAATCATCATCATTATCATTAAGGGTAAAAGAAGTAGCATAATCCATAAATGCTATAGTTGATCAATATAAGAAAAACTCAGAGACATGCCATGAAATCAAGTTTAACTGTCAGAATGGGCAGTGGATGCAGCATGAGCACAGTGACTCCAAAGATCAGTTACTGAAATGGTCCAGTTGGAACAAGTGGGGGGGGGGGGCAGACTATTAATGGAGTCTTAAGTTGGTTATAGTCTCTTTAGTTCAACAGAAATTTAAAGAACATCATTTCATGCCAGTCAGTCTCTGAGTTAAGATTGTGGGAGCACAAACATAAACCAATATAGGTTCACTTAAAGCATCTAAAATTGATTTGGTTGGGACTTGAATAAGTGGAAAGAAGCAAGAAAGGTGTTCCATGCAGGCTTCGGAAAGAACATAGGTAGAAGGGCACCTGGGTGGCGTAGTTGGTAGAGCATGTGACTCTTAATCTTGGAGTTGTGAGTTCAAGCCCCAGATTGGGAAGAAAGAAAGCGCGCGAGAAAAGGAGGGAGGGAGGGAAAGAAAGAGAGGAGGAGAGAGAGAAAGAAAGAAGATTAAGAAGAAAGAAAGAGCAAGAAAGGGAGGGAGGGAAAGAAAGGAGGAGAGAGAGAAAGGAAGGAAGGAAGGAAGGGAAAAAAAGAAAACAGGTAGAGGTACAGAGTTAGTAAGGTTCAGGAATTCACATTGAAGGAGAACAGGTCCCCTCATTCCAGAGCAAGAGGAAATGAGACTGAAGTGAGGGCTCCCAAATTATGGAGGATTTAGGTACCACAGCTAGAACATGGGCCTTATTCTGTAGACGTTTAGGAGCCCATGGAAGGTTTAAACAAAAGATTGGCAGAAGTAGTACTCAAAATTAGATAACACATTTCTGTCTTTTCTCTGGTATTCCTTGACTCTAAGTATGAAAAGGTTTGAATTAAAAGGGACAAATCTTCTCGACTTTATGTACCAGACACTTTTTTGTAGTTGTACAATTGTGATCTTTTATTAGTTGGTACTAAGTAAATTTTATAGCAGAGTGATAGGCAGTTGGTGACAGGTAGTCATTCAGTTCTTAGTCATGTACTCTTTACTTGAGTAATAATTAAAGTATTAAATTTTTCCTTTCCCTTTTCCTTTTATTTTATGTATCACGAACCTGATATATTCTTGAGATACTTATTAAGTTAGATAACTGTGCATGTGGCCTATCCCACATGTAAATGGAAAGAAGAAATTTAACATAGTTCATAAATTGAAATATTTGGTCTCACCTGTGCTCAGATTGAAACCATAAAAGAATCAGAATGAGTGTAGGTTTATATTGTAAGATTTACCACCATAGTTAGAAATTTTCTAACAACCACATCTCAGTATTTTTGTAAGGTTTGTAGCTTCTTGCAAGCATGTTTGAATACTCACCATACTACATAATGGTTAGCTATTTTTGTCTTCATTTAAGGAAAACATGAATATTACTAGATTTGTCCCCAAATACTTGATTGTCAGATTATTTTTATCAACAAGGAAATCTAAGTAGTATATGAGATTTGGAATACGAACTCAGTAACACTTATAAATAGGCTGATCAAAAGAAATAATTTTTTATTTCTTGACATTGAATTTGTGATGTTTTGGGTTTTTTGTATGTGATTTTAAAAAGAGAAAAAACAACCTGTTATTTTTACGGGATACTTCTGTGGAAAACAGGAGACTCTGTCCCCTCATGTACACTGCAGAAGGAAGCCATGCAACTGAATTCCTTACTGACTGGTCATTATCATATATTGTTACTTGACAGATGCCAGGAATCCAAGAACTAAAGGGATACAGAGTGTATGTCATAGCCAGGAGGTTCTGTGCCAGGAGATACTGCCAAACCTCAGGGACACCCCTCCCTTCCAAGTCTGAACCCTGGAATTATGCTAGGGATTCTCATGGATAAATGTTTGGATTAGAGTAGATCTGGGAAATGAAATTGGAATTTTCAGTGAGCCCTAGTATTGGCTAGCTCCCCAAAGCCTCTAATTCCCCAGAGATTTTGAGAGGGAATCTCAGGAGATCTGGAATGAATTATACTCACTCTTAAAATGAATATTCTCCATCCTAGCCTCTTAGCAGCTGTCTCCACCTCTCTCCTCAAGCAGTCTGGGAACCCCGATCATGAAACCACTTTTTTTTTTAAGATTTATTTATTTATTTTAGAGAGTGCGCGTGGTGAGGAGGGGCAGAGGGAGAGGGAGAGAATCTCAGTCAGAATCCCTGCTGAGCGTGGAGCTTGATTTCACAACCCTGAGATCATGACCCGAGTTGAAATCAAGAGTAAGATGCTTAACCGACTGAGCCACCTGAGTACTCCAACACCACCTTTTAAAAATGGGAAGGTACACTTTCATTTTAATGCGTTTTAGTAGAGTAACACTTTCAGCCAGATGCATTGTATGCTCACCTCATTCCAAAATCCAGATCTATAACTCAAGTACCATAGCTCTCTCAGTGATTAGTCCAATTTGTGTTGAACCTGCACAGTCTAAGCTTCCATGGCCTTGAAACCTACCTGATCTCAACATTTTAACTGAATGAGCCTCCAGTGGAACCAGAAAAGCTATATTTATTAATACTAGAAATTGTTATAGTTTTTAAAATAAATATATGTAAAATAATGACCTGCATTATCTTTATGATAGCATTTGCACTCAAAGTCTGAACAAACCAAGGATCATGCCTTGTGAACAGAAATATTTAGCATCGAAAGAGAAAACTGGGGGCACTTGGCTGGCTCAGTCTGTAGAGCTTGTGACTCTTGATCTTAGGGTCGTGAGTTCAAGCCCCATGTTGGGGGTAGAGCTTACTTTAATAATAGTAACAATAATACTAATTTTTTAAAAAGGAGAAAAGTATTTTTTGTTAGAAAAGAAGTGGTCACAGATCATACCAACCATATAATTATGTCAGAGCTTTGAAATATAGAGCCATTAGGCAAGATACTGAGATAAAGGATAAAATAAAGATCAATGTAAAAGTTTCAGTGTAGTTAAGTTGAAGTATACTAATAAATTTTAAGTAAATTTTACTAGTAGAATAGTTTCCAGATTTTAAGTAACCATGAAGAGTTGAGTTATTGCTCGATTTAGATTTTTTAAAAGGCGAGGGAAGTGTTCTGAAGACATTTCCTACCTCTTTGTCCCCCCAAGTTCCTTTCCTACTCTTCCTAGAACTGGCTCTTACTGACTCCCAGCAGTATAGCTGGGTATTTAGATCCTCAGTGACTTACTTATTGTTAGGCAGTTCAGTAGTCTACTGAAACAAGCACAGGAAATTTGAAACACCTAGAGGCTATTTTAAAAACTCTTTGCTGCTGACATTTTAGTTAGAATTCTAAAGAGAGAATGGACTATTTAGATACTGAACTCTAGTGTACAGATGCTGGGGTTTTTAGGCCGACTTTAAAATCTATGAAGTTATTTGACCTAGTATTTTATCAGTTGGGTATTCTGAAGCATCAAATGAAAACTAAATCCACCCTGGTGTTGGCAGGCAGCTGTTGTGCCTGTCAATGTATTAGAATTGTTGGAATACCATCCATGTACTTGAGCATGAGTCAGAAAATTGGAGAAGGAAAGTCTGATGCCACTGTTTCTGAGTAGGGAGACAAATGACTGTGTTACTACAAAGAAGCAGATCTCATTAGAAGAGCCCACTGGCTTGATTCTAATGCTCATGTGGCTAGAGCAGGTCCCCCACCATTGCCGATAGGTATCATTGATTCTGTCTTATTTTGAAGTTATAATGTTTTCAGTGTAGCTTTATGCTATTATTTTTGAAAGGCAGTTGTTAACTGTACAATGCTTGAGGCATTATTATGAGCTTAAGATTTTAAATGTGATGTTTTTTAATTACCAAAAGCAGTGACAGAAAATAAAACTCTCCACTTGGATCCTTTGAAACACTTATATTTACAATCGCTATGACACTTATGTTCAAGAACATTTCATATTTATTGAAGAACTTAAAGAATGTTATTATAAAGCATTGCTTTGTGATTTAAATTGAAGCTCCTCAGTGTTCATATTGTTGTAAACTTAGATTTTAGTTCCCTGACTTTTATATTGTTCATTATAACTTTAGATTTATATGTGGTCTATGTAATGCTATGAGAATAAAACCTGTCTGGAAATTGAAAGAACAACGTAAGTGTATTTTAATAAAACCTGGAGTATCATTACATTCATTAGACCTTAATTTCAGTAAGACTAGGAATACTGAATGAAACACACAGGAAATCAAAGTGAAATCAGACAGAATGAATCTTTTTTTACATTGAACTTAATAAACTAAGAGAGAAATTCAAATGAGCTAAAGAATACAAAAACATTTCTAAATTGTAAAAAATTCAATTCTGTAACTGATATATACAATTAATTTTTAAAAATATGTAAGGACTATGTAGCTTCTTATAACAGAGGATGACATTATTCTATACCTTTTAGCCTTGTGATAAATTCTAACTATTAAGGGAGATTTGTTTTCTGATTCTAAGTGTTCATAAAGATATATAAAGCATTTTTATGAACTATTATATGCTCCTGTAAACTGAAGTACCTTACTCAGGGTACTGAGCTTTCTGTGTTTTTTCTGTATCTTCTTACAAAAAGCTTGTTTTATGAGCCTTTTTTCCTTTATTTTTTTATGTCTGAGCTTTTTTTTTTGTCCAAACAAATCTTTAAAAGGTAAAATTTTATAAATTAATAGCTTAGCCACCAGATCATCCTCTCTTCAGACTATAGCTACCACCAAGTTTGCCTTCAGGGAGGCACAGAGGAGGAGGTCTGGTTACTGGTTACAGATTACTCCACTCTTGCTCAGTTTGCCTGGGATTTCCCCTCAGAGGAATGTGGTTTGAAAAAACTTCCTCCACCACACTTCTGTTTGCATATTATTTAATTTTCTTTGATAATGCATCATATCAAATATCCATAGCAGTCAGGATCTAACCAAATTTAGTAATAAAAAAGCAACAGTTCCTTAGATGTGTATTATCTGTGTGCCTTGCTAAACTCCCTCGCAATAATAATACTTTCTAGTTTTCTACCACCTTTCCCACCTATCTGCAGTCTTCTTTTCTAGCCATTATCTTCCTCATGGCCATTCATGGGTCAGTTCGTAGGTCCTCTTCTCTCACTCTGTCTCCCTCTGTGAGTGATCTCATCTTTGCCTGTGGTTACCACTTACCACCTCTGAGCACTACAGGAATGACCTGGACATCATAAGGACACCATGTACTTTGAGGTTTGTCTTAGCTTAGCTTTCCCAGAAAGAAGAGTCTGAAGCAGAGGGCTATGTGCTATTCCTTTGTTAGGGGCCATAATCCTAAGAAGTACAGGGACAAGAAGAATATAGTTTGGTAGGAGGGAGAACCAATACATGGATAAGCTACTGAGTTGCCTTCCACTGCCCAATCCTGTAGGATCATACCCTGCAAAATTATATAAACTGTCTTAACACTGTATATTGTGATAGGAGAAAGGAAGAAGAATTTTTCCACTGGTTCTTGTTGGTCAAGATTTTCCTTACAATATATTAACTTCCCTACATCCCCCAGTAGTTAATGGGTGGTGTGCAAGTGGGGATCCAAATCTATGTCAACTGAGATGCTTTGGAGTGAGAGGCCAGAGGTGCCGACAGGCATGAAACAAGGCACTGTCAGATTATACCTTTGTGAAGTTAGTACTGATGAAACAGCTGAAATAAGACACAAGTGAGATTTAGACAATCTAAAGTGGTACAGAAAAGGTGACCAGTGTAATATACTCCTTTTACCACTCAGATCACTCATGCCCTACATTACACCTAGCTTCCATACTACAACATAGGGCCT
Organism: Neomonachus schauinslandi; assembly: GCF_002201575.2. Taxonomy (NCBI): domain Eukaryota; kingdom Metazoa; phylum Chordata; class Mammalia; order Carnivora; family Phocidae; genus Neomonachus; species Neomonachus schauinslandi. The sequence goes on from NC_058403.1 coordinate 135,964,572, forward strand.
CACTTCTGCCTTGAGATTGGAAATAAAGCGCAATCAATAACTGAGTCCCTTCTAAGGTGAAGCCTTGCTTAAATCATATGGCAAAAAACTTAAGGCAAGAGAATTAGAGAAACTAGTTGCAGTTCCTACTGCTGCAGCTGACCCTGAAACTCTGATACTCATCATCTCCTTCTCTTACCCTAAGTCTATATTTTCCTCATCAGTGGCAAATTTTTTGCCTGATTTGAGTTGCTTGCCTGCTGAGGTGACCCAGACCTTCTTCCCTCAAATATCTGAGCCCTTAGTTGCCTTGTTCTTGTTGAGCCATGCTGGAATATTCCATTTACTGTTACTGCTAGCCATGGAAGCACCAAGAGATATTTTGATGAAATTCCCCAAGTTCTGGCCATATTTTTCCCTTCCTCGCCGTATAGTCATAGTCTTTGCTTCTCATGATAATCAGTATTGAATATTCCCGACAGTAACCTGACTCCTTTTTTTCTACTGGTGTGCAGACATGAGAAGCCCACAGTGACCAGAAGGTAGTGAGAGCTTTATATTTAATGTAACTCTTATGTGTCCCGTGGATGAAACAATCACCTCCCCAAATCTGTCTGGGAATCAGGACTTCTAACTTCGCAAATACTGAAATTGCATGGATGGGAAACACAAATTCTGCAAGTGGGTCACTGGGAATGATGATGACAGAGGCTAATCCTACTTTCGTCCTTTGGTTCCCAGATCTAAGTATCCTAGCTATTGGTAACAGACCATACGTTGAAAGCATTGCTTCACTGCATGTACCACATTCTGGAGTTAGAAGTTATCTTTAAGATCTCTCTTTAGCTGACTTTTTAATAGGCTACTCTACCTGCCTGTGGGGCCTGCTGTTTCTTTGTGGATGGAGTCGTGGTTAGACCAGTGGATTCTAAGGTTGTGTACCCATTGTCACATTTCTTTATTATAAAATGGGTCGTTGGCCTAAAATTGTGTTTTGTGGGATATCATATTGATAGATCGGTTGTTTTATAAGCCTGGGGTTAGTGGTGGTAGCAGAAGTATTGGGAGCTAGAAACAAAACTCATATCCAGAGTAGGTATTAATTTTGGTAAAAACAAATCATTGCCCCCTTCCATGTACTCAATCTTATACCAAGTGATTGGTCTTGAATAATTGTGTCATTTTGAGAGCTTGACATCAGTATCTTTTGCTGGCAGGTTAAAGCATTTAGCAATAACATTAACTTTTGTTAGCATTGGTGAGCAGAAGCACCTTAGCTACTCTATTTGTGGGCCCATTGTGTCAACTCTTTGGTGGCCTAAGTGGGGGGCTGGCTGACAGCCATAGAATGACTCATCCTGTCCACCTTTTGTTGACATTTGACAACACACATACTGACATTTTGGTGGATGCTTCCTGGTGGGCATTAATGTGAGATATAAAAATGCACCTGATTTGTGCCCAGCCCATTTTTCCCAGACTTCCTTATCATATCATCTTTTACTGTTGTTTTCTAGGCCCCTGATCAACAGTTAAGCCATTTGCTACTGCTCATGAGTCCAGTTGTACCTAGTTCAGGCCATTTCTCCCTCCATTTGAAAAGGATGACCAAATGTACTGCTGCAGCTGTTCCCACTGGCCAGACTTCCTTTACAACAGTCCTTTTATGTCCGTTCCTGAATAAGACTGCAGTGTAGCAGTAGTCCATTTTTGGCTACTTCTGAATTCCTTTTTTTCCCATCAGTTGGTCATGAAAGAAAGAGACATTCATCCTATGGGAGTCTGGATTACCTGTGAATGTACTTTACTCATGCTTTCTGAGTGTACTTGGGCCTAATCCCAGGTAAGTCATTTCCATCCTATGGCAGGTTGTTTCTGTGCCCATCTAACTTTATGTCTCAGTGAGTACTTCCAGTCACGGGGTCATTTGTGGACCCATGGTCAGGCATGAAAATTCTGTTAGGGACCTATAACATACTGTGAGCTGTTTTTAAACAGAAGGTTGTTTTCTGCCACAGAACCCCCAGGGTTCTGCATTGTGACTTCTCTTTTGGCAATTGCCAGAGGCTCCACAGCCTCCTTATTTATCAAGAATAGATCTTGCACCCTCAGATCCACTGGCACTGATGCATCGTAGCCTGGACCTGCTACAAAAGTCTTTCCTATGGCTCTTGGTCACTCTTGAAACTGGCATCCACCGAGTCTCTGATAAACAAGTCAAAACAGTATTTTAAAGTGTGGAATATGCTGTCTCCAGAATCCAAAGAGGTCTACCTTTTTCTTAACAGCATGTGTTGAGAAAGGCAACATGTTCTTTACCTCGAGAGGATGTTCTCAGCATACCCCAGAGCCCTAGACTTCTTAAAAACATAAGCAGTGTGCGGTAGGTATCTCTTAATTTTTGTTACGTGCTTGGTGTGTGTGGTTTATTAGATCAACCAGGATTCTTTTCATTTCTTGCTCACCAGATCCAGTTAGTATGCTGTCATCAGTATAATGGATTAGAATCACGTTCTGTGGAATGTGAAGATGATCCAGGTCCATGCAAACTAAATTTTGAGGGAGATCCGAGACTTATCATTAGCCTGGGGCAGGGCAGTATCCTGTCTATCTCTACCAGGAATCTGCTTTTGATCCTCTTCCTCCTACTGATGGGTTCTGAGAAGAAAGCATTCACCACATAAATAGCTGAGTACCAAATGCCAGAAGCTGCATAATGTAATATTTAACATGACAGCTGTTACTGGGACATCCACCAGTTTAAGCTTACAATGATCCACCATCTGTTTTTTTCTGCAGGGTCATTTTAAGTATAGAAAGGGGATATGATTAAGGATCACCATCCCTCCGTCTTTATGTCTTTGACAGTGTTGCTAATCTCTGCAGTTCTTCCCAGTACAAGGTATTGCTTTTGATTTACTATGTAGACTGCAAATAGAGTTGTGGGAGAAAGTTTGAAGGGTTTACTCAGCTCTGTTCTAACCGTTCTAATCAGAGAAACATAGTAGCATTTCAGATTCCCCAATATTGGTATAGTTTGGAACTCTGATATGATAGTCCTCAAAAAGTCTGGAATTTTCCTTCCCTAGTACAATTATCCATGTAAAAAATTTCCTTGCGGGGCACCTGGGTGGCTCAGTCGTTAAGCGTCTGCCTTCGGCTCAGGTCATGATCCCAGGGTCCTGGGATCGAGCCCCGCATCGGGCTCCCTGCTCAGCAGGGAAGCCTGCTTCTCCCTCTCCCACTCCCCCTGCTTGTGTTCCCTCTCTCGCTGTGTCTCTCTCTGTCAAATAAATAAATAAAATCTTTAAAAAAAAAAAAATTTCCTTGCTCTTTCCTGCTTTACACTTGCTCTTTTCTCTGCATGACCTATTTCTCTCTCCTCTCTTTGCCTAGGTATTATCTGACCTCCTTGACAAGGTCAGGTTAGTCATACCTTATTTTTGCACCATATGCCTCTTCTATGTAATATTACAATAATTGTAATTTTATATAAATTTTCTATGTTTTTAAATGAATGCTAGCCTGTTCATAAGTTCCTTAAGGGTATTATCATTACCTGCTTTGTACACAGCTCTATCCCTAGCTTGGTACCTACCTCATATAATAGGCGATTAATTACTATTTGAGGAATGAATTGTTGGCTGGATATAGAAGGTGAAAGAGAAGCATTTACCCTGACTTTTTAGGAGCACTATTACTCTAGCTCAGCAATTCTAGAAAGCTCCCCCACCCCATATTTTAACATTTCCCATATGTTTCTTTTGGCCATCTAGCTGTTGTGAGTTAGTTGTTATTGCCTGTGCACAAAAACACTTGTAAAAACAGTCAGCAGCTTGGAAGAAAATTCCAGAGGCAGAAGTGGAGCAACATTTCAAGATACACTACATCAACGATGCTCTTGATGACACACAAGACTGTGTTTTGTGGGAAAAAAGTCATCTCTGAGCTGAAAAGTGATGCAGAATACTTGAAATCTGAATGTGAAGAAGCTTTAGTAATAATTTTTTTGCTCACATAGTCTTTTTATTTGTGTTCCAGTGATATTATCATATATCACCATTGTAGTTATCATGAGAGCCCATTCAATAAGTATAAGATAATTTTTATGTTTTAAGAAATCACTTATACTTTAATTTGGCAGTTTTTTCCTTAATGGTCCATAAAATAATAGTGCATCATCATTTTACAGTGTATGAAATAGGGTATTACACAGTATAATATACATGGCCTCCATTAACATACGTGGCATTTTGTGTGAATTAGAAAGAGGCATTCCAAAACAGCTTTGCACATATGGATATGAGGTGTGGTGAGGAGAGCCCCTCTCCGCCATATGCCTTTGGGGTGGGGGAAACCTCCACCACGACCACATGTGACAGATTCAGCTATCCTTGTGGTAACATGTTTTATAATTTTATCTTAGAATTTAGAACAGAGCATTATATATATAGTTTTAGACATTGCTGTTCTTGAATCTTATGACTCAAAAGAAAGGTTATAGAAAAACTTTGATTATATAGTAAAGTGAATATTAAATCAATATTCCGAAGAATAAGTTTCTGTTTTTAAAAATCATTCTCTTTAAGGCAGTCTTTTTTTAATGGATAAGCCATTATTAAGAAGTTTTTATCTATGAATATTAGGGTGTTTCTGGAGAGACAGGAAGGCTAGTCGAATTTAATTTGATTGAGTCCGTCCGGTTCAGTGACCTCATAATCTTTTCAGAATGAAGCTCTAGTCATGAAGCACTGCAGTTCTCTTCCTAGAAACTTTGGTCAGCTCCTGAAAAGCATGCCTACCTTTGATATTTAATGTAGATCTTCATATTTGTATCTTTGGCAATGTTTCTGTTTGACCATATAGTCTGGAACTGCTTTTCACACTGGTTGTGTCAAAATTTTAATTTTTACAATCTTACTTTGTCCCACAGCAGCTAAACCTAATTTACCCACTATAATTAAGATTTTGAATGCAATTAGGAATAGTTTACTAAATTAATATTTTTTATGCGTGGCCTCCCATACAGATTCTGATGGAAAACTAATCAAGAACAGTATTAGTTCTCTTGTGGAAAATATTCAGACTTACAGGTGACTTAAGTAGTTGAATTCAGGATATCTCTAACTATCTGAAATGCATTTCTGTTATGAATTTCAGGGTTTATAATTTATATTCAAATATATCATCTAATTTTGTACAAATTATCTTTTCCTGCTGCTGCTTCCTTTCTCCATCCCCCATCCTCAGTACAGTATAAACAGAGAAGTGTGATTTGTAATAACCTGACCTCTAAATTATTGTCTGGGAGCACAGGTAATTATAAGGGATTAGAAGCGAAAGCTGCTGGGGCGCCTGGGTGGCTCAGTTGGTTAAGCGACTGCCTTCGGCTCAGGTCATGATCCTGGAGTCCCGGGATCGAGTCCCACATCGGGCTTCCTGCTCGGCAGGGAGTCTGCTTCGTCCTCTGACCCTATCCCCTCTCAGGTGTTCTCTCTCTCTCATTCTCTCTCTCTCAAATAAATAAATAAAATCTTTAAAAAAAAAAAAAAAAAAAAAAGAAGCGAAAGCTGCAACTCAAGATATTAGGAAAGTAAGTCCAGCAGAACCAGGATCTGTGGTATCTGGTGGGAAAATAGTGTCTTTCAGTGCACAACCCCTTGGGTTTACTTCCTCCTGCATCTTCTCAAGAGTTCACCGCAAACTTGCATTTTCCAGTCTTTTCAGTGCTTTTTAGAAGTGTGATGTTACCTCTCTTCCAGGAGAATCCATAGTGTTGTATTGAATTGGGCCCATTACCTTCCTGCCCAAAGGTATGCCATTATACAATATACTGGCAAAAAGAGTTTAAACTGGAGGAATGTAGGGTAATGATTACAGACTTCGAAATGTCAGCAAAAATATTCTGTTACAATTGTGTATGTTGTCACTAAAACAATGAAAGTGCTCATCTTGAACAAGTAGAAAACATTTGTGAATGAAAGGGTTCATGGGGGATTTTTATTGTTAGCCACATTTTTAGATATCCACAAACTGCTTACATGGATTTCTTAAAATTTGTTTGGAAAAAAAAAAAACAAAACAAAACAGATCCCTGGTTCTTTTGACCATTTCAAAGACCATTAATCACCGTTTACTATTTATCACCATTAAATAATACCAAATCACAGAATGGTCAGGAGAAGTAAGTGGATGGAATTCAAACATTTGCTTCCTGTTTTCAACTCTTAATTTTAAAAGTTTGGATGAGGTGAAAATGAGGAGCTGTAGAACTTTGTAAGGTTTATGTTACATCTGATTATATTTGCTCTTTTCACCACTGCCCATTACTGATAATTAAAAGACAATTTTTTAACCTTGATTGGGAAAACCATTACCTGGTTCAATCTAATCTTCTCAGTATGCGACTAGATGTCGGTAAGGTTCTAGTAGTTCCAATAATGCTGCAGGTCGTGTTTCCTGGGAGACTGAGGGGCAGGTAGAATCAGTCACTTATCATGGTTAATCAGTTCTAAGAGTTTATCTCCTATAACCCTGTTTTGAATTAACTAAATAATCCAGTAAGCAGTGTTTTTAATATCTCAAAAAGGGAAAGATTCAAAGTTGGCTAACAATGAAATTTCCCATTTTTCACTGGCAGGAACCCCAGCCCCATAATGGGGAAGGTCCCACCAGTGCGAAGGCCCCACATGGGGACCCCTCCCCTAGTGAGGAAATGTACCCCTGAAGAGGAGTCCTCCTGGCCACTGCGCCCACTGCTACCCTGCCACGTGAGTACAGCAATGGCTTTGAGGACCTCAGCAATTTTTCCATTTCTTGGTGGCCATTCGTCTGTGGGAATTGGCCAGAACCTCCTCCTGTTTCTCTTAAACATTCAGAAAAGGGGATGTAAGCCTCCTTTTACTTTTTCACTTCATTTTTGCAAGTTTAATAAGAAGAACTTGTTTGGATAAGCGACTAAGGCTATTGGTTAGGACTCAGGTGTGCAGTTTGTTCCTTGTATAGAGCAAGCAGTCCTGTTCAACAGAACTTTCTGCAGTGGTGGAAATGTTTTATATACACTTACCAGTACAGTAACCACTAACCACATGTTGGTACTGAGTACTTGAAAAATAGTGCAACCGAAGAGTTTAATTTTTAATTTTATTTAATTTTAATTAATTTAAATTTAAATCTCCACATATGACTAGTGGCTACTAAAGTGGGCAGTGAATGCCTACACCTAATGCTTTGTGCCTCAGATGTGTAACCTCTTTGAACATTTCTGCAGATGCACCTCTCTACCTCTGTTTCTTTAATAACCTACAAAATTTTTCCTTGCATTATATTGATTATTGTAAATATGATTCTCTAATAGTAAGAAAATACTTTAATTAAAAATTCTCACCTCGGGGCGCCTGGGTGGCTCAGTTGGTTAAGCGACTGCCTTCGGCTCAGGTCATGATCCTGGAGTCCCTGGATCGAGTCCCGCATCGGGCTCCCTGCTCGGCAGGGAGCCTGCTTCTCCCTCTGACCCTCCCCCCTCTCATGTGCTCTCTGTCTCTCTCATTCTCTCTGTCTCAAATAAATAAATAAAATCTTTAAAAAAAAAAAAAATTCTCACCTCAAAATTTATTCACTCATATTGCCCTTCAGTAGCTTTAATTACTTTATGATATTAAGAAAATTTATTCAATCTTAAAATTATGAAGTAATATCAATTTAAATATTCCAATTTTATTTTCTTCTTTACATGTTTTAATTTGCAACTTGACTATATATGTAGAAGTAATTGTACACATTAAAATAACTTTTCCATTTTATTATTCCTTTTTAATGAGACTAAAATATCTTACATTAGTATAGTGCCTGTAGAGCTATTACCAAAACATTAAATTTAGCACTTACTCATTATAATGCAGTACTTACAAGTTTTAAAGTTTGGTTCTGGTAGGTAGGTTATTGAAATTACTAATTAACTATATGTGTAGTTTTACTACTGAGAGTAGATGTCCTTCCACTATTGGGCTATCATTAAAAATTGCTTCTATCATGAGATGTTAGTAAGGGAAATTGTTGGGGGGTGGTATATGGGAACTCTCTGTACTGTCTTTGCAGTTTTTCTGTAAATCTAAAATGATTCTAAAATTTTTTGAAGTTTATTTTTAAAAATTGTTTCCATCAAATTTAGTCATAGAATCCATTTATATTCATTAATTTAGCTGTATATGCATGCAAAATAAGAATTATCAGATCAGTAATGGGTAGTACTTACATAAGTATCACTATATGTCATCTTCAAAATATCCCTTAGAGATACTATTATAATTTTACAGATGAAAAAGCTGAGGCATGGAATAAAGAACTATTCAGCCAGGGTTACTTAGCTGGTCAGTGGTAGAACCAGGATTTGAACCCAGCGAGTCAATGCTTTTAACCACTACACTATGTTACCTTTTAAGGAATCTTGATTATGCCATGGAAGATTTAGTCTTTCTGCTATCAGTGTAGCAATAAAACTTTCCACTGTAAGAAATCTAAAATAAAGTAATACCCTGGTGATAAACTACTTTTACAACTTGAAAAATATGCAAATATGTTTTATTCTGTTACAGTGATTCAGACTTTATTTCATACAGTGGTTAATTATTTTGGTAAGTGAGGAATATGTTCATATTCTCTTGACAAGAAGCGTCTATATTAGTGGGGTTTTAAAAGAGGTTTATTCCTACTTTGTTAAGATGGTGACAAAGAATGAAAAAAAGCAATGCATAAAAGATAGGGGAGATGGATGTGGTTGGTTATGTCATAAAGGCAAAGTTTTAATGAGAATTAAAAATTATTACAGTGTTTTGTTTTGCCATATGCCTGTCAATGTTGTTCTTCCTGGATATTAAATTATGGATAAATGATTGTTAAAATTGAAATATAGGAAAGGTTGATGGTGAATTTTCAACATTTCTTTGAGGTGTTTTTGTGGAGTTTGGAAAGTATTTCTTTGGCTAAAAGCAGGGAAGAAAAAAGAGTTTGTTGTATAGTTCAAAAATTGTTACAAATGGAATATAGTGGTTTGTCTACTCATTTTTTAATATTATATACCCATTGATGGATTAACACAGTCAACAACATGATATATCTACCTGCTGCATGTATTTAAGGTCATGTATTTACTTGTCAACAAGAGACATAATTGAAATGCTTTAAGGAAATTTGAAGCATACACAGGTATAATTCTTAGAGAATCATTCTTTTTCTGTTAGTATATATACATGTGAACCAGTTGACAATCCTCTATTGACTCTTGCAAATTATTTGGATTTGGATTCTTGCTAAGAATGTATATTTTTAAATTGCTGTGAAGATTTTTGTGAAACTGTAGAAATTTCAGAGTAAAGGTCATGTTTACAAAGCAAGGGAATTTTACATTTTGGTACACATTGACCAATTAAAATTTAGGTTTAGATTATTGGTTTAGAATGACACCCTAACTTGATCTAGTTATAATCTTTATTAGGCCAGGCAATTCATGTTACCTAAGGCGATTGCATTGCTACTATGTAATTCTGTGTTAGGCAAAAGAGAACTGAGGTTTTTCTCTCTGATGGGAAAGATGACATCATTGCTGTCATTTTTTAAAGGGCAGTATATGGCTAGAGATCTGGTGAGGGCAATAGGAGGGAAAAAACTTTTAGAGGACCATAATTTATTCCAAAATGCCTGTGATCCAACAGATAGCCTTAAGATGGACAAGTTCTTTTCATGACAATGGGTTCTGTTCTCTATAGCACATAGTATATACCCCTTTACTCAAGTAACAACTGTATGTCTTGGATTTCCTGGAGCAAGCCAACTTTCTGGTATTCTATCCTGTTTTTCCTGTAAGTGCACTTGTACTGCTTAAGCCATATGTCCCATTTTTTAAAGTAGCATATTTAGAAAAATAACTACTGTAACAGAATAAATGATAGGTAAAATAATTTTGGAACATTTCACATTGGGAAAGTAACTGGAGTATACAGAAGACTTAAGTAAGTTTAAATCTGCCTTTCTGTAAGTGTAAGTGCTACCTTTAGTAGAGTATCCTGCTTTACCATGTACATTTTAAATGTGTCAGTTAAATTAACCTGGTTGTGGTATTTTCAACATGTTATTAAAAATAATGAATTTTTTTTTAAGATGAGTACAGACTATAATTCATCCATTTCTGTTGGAAATAATATGTTCTCAAGCTCTCAGTTTGTTTCTGCTTTCCATGGTGAGCAAAAAGAGAAAATGCTCTATATTGTTAACCTGTTTTTAAAAAGAGGGTTGGTATACGGGTGCCTGGGTGGCTCATTCGTTAAGCGTCTGCCTTCGGCTCAGGTCACGATCCCAGGGTCCTGGGATCGAATCCCACATCGGGCTCCCTGCTGGCAGGAAGCCTGCTTCTCCCTCTCCCACTCCCCCTGCTTGTGTTCCTGCTCTCGCTATCTCTCTCTGTCAAATAAATAAATAAAATCTTAAAAAAAAAAAAAGGGTTGGTATGAATATGGTTTAAAGGGTTAAACAGAACAAATATCCAAAGTATTAACAAAAGAAAAACCAAGACTAAAGTTTTGGCACACTTTCTCTTTATATATATAAATTATGGTCCTCTAAAAGTTTTTTCCCTCCTATTGCCCTCACCAGATCTCTAGCCATATACTGCCCTTTAAAAAATGACAGCAATGATGTCATCTTTCCCATCAGAGAGAAAAACCTCAGTTCTCTTTTGCCTAACACAGAATTACATAGTAGCAATTCAATCGCCTTAGGTAACATGAATTGCCTGGCCATCGGGCTCCTCATGTGAAAATGGTACAAATTTTAGAAGACTAGAACTGAGGTACACAGAACTATATAGTTTGGGGATTTTAAAAATCTATGTGCTTTTCTGAGTTTAGAAAGGGAGTCACTGAAGATCCTAATAAAGTATAAATCAAGATATTGCATATTTAAAAAGTACATTGTAAAGCAAACAATAAATTTTTCATTATAGATTTTCCTAGTCCTCTGCAACCAACAGAACTCTCTTCTAGGGCAAAATGTTACAGCTTTCTTTTCAGGATATATTTGCACATTGGCACCGGAAGTATCAGCACCGGAAGTATCTCTTGAGTGTTAAGATGTTAATACCTTGAATAGGGAGGAACCCCTTCCTGAGCTTATTACAGAGTTGCTGGTCACTTTTTAAAGACATAAACACCTGAGAATGTGTTTATATACCAATGTCTGCTATATAATAACCTGAAAGTACAGTTTTCTGTACTCTTTAGTTTCATAGTGGGTAGACAGAAATTCTGAGATATTTGCAAATTGTGTAAAATTAATAATGCTAAGTTCAGGTTCCTGTTAGAATCATAAGCTACTAGAACTTAAAGGGAAGAATAAGAGAGAGACATGTTTTACCTTTCTCAATTTAGTTCTCTTTGGATTTTTTATAAGAAATGAATTTTTTAGGTAGTCATTAGCTGTTCTTTGCTTTTAATACTTTGTAACTGATTTTTAAAATTTTTATAGCCCTTAATGTAATTTCCTTCTCTCATACCTTCTGTTTATTAGTTACTAATTTATAGCAGAATCTCTATTAGAAAGCTTATTATTTTAGGAGAATAAAAAACTTTGAAAAAGAATGGCTTATTTTAAGTGGTGCTACCCATGAAGGGAGTCCCTGTTTTAAAAGCTAAGAGCTGGGTTGGACCTTTATAGGAATCTCAGGTCTGAGTGCTTTCCATCTGCCCTCTGAAATCTGATTTAAGTCTCATGTTCTACCTTGTGTCTTCTTTAGTCTCATAAATAACTTAAAGACAGAAATTATCAAATAAACTGTCAGAAAGCCTAAAACAACAGAGTTGTGGGCTAGAGGGAATTAGCAAGAAGATGTAATGGGAATGAGCATTCATAGTGCTTCACTTACAGGACAAAGACTGTCAGCTCACAAACCAGAAAGCATAGCCTAAAAATAGGATAATCTTACAGCTCTCTTTCTATGTACAGGTGACGAGTGGATGTGAAATAATGCTGTGCAGATACACCTAGAATAAAAACTCTTGTAAAGCTGTATTTGAACTATGTGTATGTCATAAGATGCCAAGCTTTTAAAACTGCATACAAATGCAAACACTAAAATAAAATACCGTCTCCTTTTAAGTTGCTATACAATGTACTTACTAATTTAGCTGCAGTGCAGCTGAACTCAGATTCTGAACATTGCATAGAAAATATTAGAAATATGGGGCGCTCAGTTGGTTAAGCGACTGCCTTCGGCTCAGGTCATGATCCTGGAGTCCCGGGATCGAGTCCCACATCGGGCTCCCTGTTCAGCAGGGAGTCTGCTTCTCCCTCTGACCCTCCTCCCTCTCATGCTCTCTGTCTCTCATTCTCTCTCTCTCAAATAAATAAATAAAATCTTAAAAAAAAAAAAAAAGAAAATGTTAGAAATGTTTTTTGTCTGCTTGACTTAACATTTTGCAGTGTGCTCTACTCCTTTATGGGTGTGTCAGAGATTCTCATCACTGAGGCCAAGTGGGGAGACTTGATTCCAAAGAACTCACTAGGATTGTCCTATCTTTCTGCCATACTAAGGCCTTTGCCTGCCTAGAACAGCTTAATGCAGGTTTTGCTCTCTCCTCTTTCTGGGAGAAGACCTGAAAGTTAGGTTTACAGAGGCTTCACAGCATACAAAGTAGATGGAGCAGAACTATTAACAGAGCCATAATTAAGCAAGTTGACTACCTAACCTATCCATAGCTAACTTAACTGCCAATAGGAAGTGCACTTTGTGTCTCCCAAACAAGTAAATATCAGTAAATCAAGAAGTAAGAGAATTATTAATTGCCTATATTTTATGTTCATTCTGATTTAATAATTAAGATTCCATCTCAGTTTTTGCAAATATTAGTTTGAACTAGATCTCTCTTCGGATTCAGTTTTCTGCCTTAATTATGGGGCCACACACATTTAAACTAAACACAGATCCCCTTTGGGGCCTCCCCCTTGACCATGCAGGCCAGCTGAGTCCTGGACCCTCTCTAGAGTTTGCCTCCCCTAACTCCCTCCCCATCAATAAAACTGTTTACCACCACCTGCAAATAATAATAAATAAACTAAACACAGATCTTTTGTGCTCACAAATTATTGACTTCTGTTACGATTTCAAAGGCCTGACAAATGCTTTTTTTGTTTTTTAAATATGCAAATCTACCCATGGGAAATTTCAGAAGGGCCATCCTTGGCTCCTGAGAGTATTGTTCTTGAAATTTCTTTTTCATTGTTCAGTTATTGTGTAGCTAGTAGAACAAAATGAATTTTTTGTAATTCATAAGCGTTCTGCTGGTTGACAAGGCAAATTTGGCTAAGAGAGATGAGAAATACAAAGAGCAAAACTTGTAACTGATACACATAGTTGAAGTACACCACAAATTAGTTCAATAATCATTAAAGACTGCTTAATTGGTAACTTTTAGTTGTTCTCCAGCTTCTGATCATGAGAAGATAAGTGAGAACATAAAATTTTTATAAATGCAAACACATTAAAAACAGCATTTAAACTAACCAAGATATGAGGAGAAAAAATAAGCAAATGTTTTTTTATAGTAGGGAAGCTATATAAACACCCCACAGGACCTCTGCAATAACCTTTTAATTGCTCTTAAGTCTGCCACACAAACTCATCATTGTGAGCAAATTATTCAGGCCTTGAGCGTTTTTAAGTTGTGAGGGAAGTTTCTGGAAAAGTTCCACCAGCTGTTGTAAGAGAGAGCTATTTTGCCTATTTTAATTCCGTATTCTTTAAAACTTTTATGATCTGTAAAAACCACAGACCAGAATGAAGTCCGCTTTCTCAGTATACTTTCTATATGAAGTCAAATATTTGTGTTAGTTTTAAACATTGAAAAGGAAAAGAAAACAAAATTTGCTTTGTGCTGGACAGTTTTATTCTGAATAACTAAAAGGGTTTTTCCCCCCTTAATTTCAAATCCTGCGAGTTTAGGTAGTGGTCAAGTGCCTATCTCTGTTTTCCAGATGAAGACTCCCTGGCAAGGAAGTTCGGTGACGGAGCTAGCTGTCCCAGTATATGAGACTGGTAGGCAGCAGCAACTCAGCTGATGGCCCTTACCTCAGGGGTTATTTTTATGATTTGGACTACATGCGACTGGTTGGCACTTTGAGTCATTGAACTGCCTCCCAAAAGTCCGTAGGCACACAGTTGGAGTTAGTGTGAAAGCCAGAGATACAAGATAAAACACTAGAATTGAATTCCGAAGACCTGGGTTCAAGTCTCTGCTAATTTAACGACCTCACTGACCCTGTGGAAATCATGCCTTTTTGGCCTACCATACAGAATACCTACTGCAGAGGTGGTTTAGCTTAGCACTCAGGCTCAAATCCCGGGTCTACCACCCCTGTTTTCTGTTTTCTCATCTCTGTATAAAGCAATAATGGTGCCTGCCACATAGGTTATATTGAAGGCTCCCAAAGAATCTATGAGTACTGGTGTATAATAAACCCTCTAGCTGGGATCGGCAGAGCCGCAGGGAATGCTACTGCTGCTGCTTGTTATTGTTATTATTACTGCTATTATTAGGATCAGTGAGGTGTGTTTATAGTATAAACTGTATGTTGATATATAATCACAGGAGATAAAATAGGTACATAAATACAGGTATTTATGGATGAAGACCAGCTAAACTGCTTTGATAATTACAGAAAGAAGAGATTATTTCCATTTGGATTGTCATGGGAATGTTCTTAGAAGAGGCAGTTTTTGAGCTTGATCTTAAAGGATAGTAAAGATTTGGAAATGCCAAGGCAGGAGGAATTAAAAGTGGTCAGGGGCATCTGAGGAGAAGCAAAAGCATGAACAAAATTAAGTACTTATTACTAAATTACTATATTGATTTCAAGGAATCATTACATTTCATTCATCGTTTGGCCATGTATCTGTGTCTATATGAACATAGCCTACTGTTTTAAGTACTGGAAATTCTTTATTTTATTTGTTTTTTTAAGTCATCTCTACACCGAACGTGGTGCTTGAACTCAAAACCCCGAGATCAGGAGTTACATGCCCTACTGACTGAGCCAGCGAGGTGCCCCGGTACTGGAAATTCTTAAGCTACTTTGTAATTCACAGAATACCCTTAATTTTCACAGAAAACTATTAAAATCTGTTTTGTTATTTCCATTTTATAGGTAACGGAACTGTGGTTCTCACAGCAGTGGTTGGTAAAACAGGAGAACCATTGTGCAGGCACTAAATTTCATCTATTTCTACAGCAATATGCTGCCTCTACTGGTCTAAGTAGAGACAGTCTCAAAGCTATCAACCATATAGTTGGCCCAGGTCACTTTCTGAAAATGTGTGCCATATTCAGAAGGGCTGGAAAAACAGTTGAGATGACCCCATGTAAGTCCAGCACCACTACTGTAACCTCAACCCCACGGGTTGCTAGTGACAGTACCTGGAAGGCAGCCCAAAAGCAGGTGTTAGTATTACTATGTGGGATCTGTGCTCCATTTTGCCGCAGTTCACTTAAGTTTGCTAGGTAGCTTTGATTCAAGTATTGTTGTCTTTATTAAATTGAAACTGACCAATAAATGAATATCAGGTCTTAAAGCTGTGCTGCAGTATGATAGAGGAATCCTGTTCTTGATTCTTGATTCAAAGATACTTGGAAAATAAGAAATAAGAATTTTTATACATTGATACCAGGAAATTATAAATTCATAATAGTCAAATAGTCATTTCTTCATACATCATAGTACTGTGAATGATCCTCTAGTTACCATTGGTATGATTTCCTTTTTAAAGGATTCTTAGTGTAAATAAAATGTCACAACTTGTATTTATTATTTATTTTAGTTGATTTAATAAGCCACAAAAGTGTGTGTGTGTGTGTGTGTGTGTGTGATTATCAAATCTCCAAGACAGATATTTCTGGTATTAGAATACTGTCTACTTCCCATGATTATGCTATTGCACATTTGTTTCTTTTTAAATATGAAGTTAACATATTTCTACTTGAAGTGTCTTGATTACATTGCATATTCTGAAAACTCACACTACTCCAATAAAACTGTTACTTCAAAAGTAATATGACTATATGATGTGACATTTATATTAAATGTGATTTTCATGTACTGTGTAGGGTTTTCTGAAATTATAACACACTAATTTCATCCAGTTCTGGCTCTGTTGTAAACTCGGGAGTGAACTGAAGTGATTTGTCATAAATATTCCACTAAGGGATTTATTTGGAATACATTGTAACGTGTTTTTCATTTTTAATAATACAAGGTTAGCATCATTCAGTATGAAATATTATATTGTTACACAGCGTAATTCAAAAATGTCTCCCTGATGCTGTCACTGTATTGTATTGATTTTATGAGACTGACGTGCTACCTACTGCGCTAACGAGGCACCTTACTGTATTGATTTTACCTTGAGGTCTTCATTGTCTAACACTTTCTCTATATGCTGCCTATTCTTAATATTGCTAAAAATTGTGTGTGAATATATGCCTTTGTTACCAATGTGTAACTAGCATCAAGAACATGTTACCATTTTAGACATGAAGTAGTACCTTCAAGCTTTCAAGCTGCCAGTCTTAAGCAGGACA
Source organism: Neomonachus schauinslandi (assembly GCF_002201575.2). Taxonomy (NCBI): domain Eukaryota; kingdom Metazoa; phylum Chordata; class Mammalia; order Carnivora; family Phocidae; genus Neomonachus; species Neomonachus schauinslandi. The sequence goes on from NC_058403.1 coordinate 135,981,173, forward strand.
CGATATTAAAATGCTAATTCTCATTAGGTGGTAACAAATTCCAGAGATTCTTAATTTTATATTAGAAGACAAATGACTATCCTCCATTGATAGTCTTTATCTGTCTATGCAGGTGTAGGATAATGTGTGATGCAAGACTACAGCTTCTCACAAATTTTATTTGCTGTACATGACCAGCCCTGAGTCTTCGAGTTTTTCCACCCCAGCTCAGAGAACTTTTGTGGTTTTCCCCTACTCCTGTTTCCTAGGCACACAGCAGTGTAGGCAGGCAGGAGGAAGTGAGTAGGATTAGGGACAGGACAAGTGTTAAGTGATACTTGAGCAGTTTAGGTTAAGGAAAGGACCAGACCAATTCTAGACCAAGAAATCGATTTTGATTCTCTCCCACCTCATCTTTTGCATGCCTCATTATCTGTTATACTCTTGATCATCTCTCTATAGCTGATAGAAGAGTTCTTTTATAGCAGTAGGGTAACTGTTATAATCAGGGACTCTGGAACCACTTGGCAAGTGTGAGCTTGAGGAAATTACTTAACCTCTCTATGCCTCAGTTTCCTTGTCTGTAAAACTGGGATGGTGTGTAATGGTAATCTACCCCAATCGGGATGTAAAGTATATAAAACAGTGCCTAGCACCTGGTAGACACTACAGAAGTGTTAGCGGTAGTGATATTATAGTAAATTATTCTTACTGCATGTTAGATGGTTAAAGCTATGTACAGGGGAGACCTAATATACTCAATGAATGGGGGTCAGTAAATGTTGCATTTCCTGATATTCCATTACTGAAAGACCTGCCTTTTCTTATAAATGCATCTTGCTTGAAATTAATTCTCAGTCTGTTTCCCATAATTCCTGCACTGTACACCCTTTTAAGGGTACAAAGAGAGAAAAGATGATAGTCAACTAACCCAAATCATACTAGGCAGGTATGACTATTGGCCCCACCCTAGCAATGTTTTCTATTTAAATGGTATTAATTGGCAGAATTGTAGGAAATTTGGGATTAGGAAGGAGAATCTGAGCCTGTCACCTGGAGAGCCAAATCTGTTTTACTTCTCACATCAGCGAGGATATTGCCTTACTGTAAACCGTAAGAGATCCTAGATTCAGTTTTTATCATATATTTCTAGTAACCAGTAGTTATAACCTGATGGTTATGGAACATTAGGCCATGGGACCCTCTTGCCAGTGACTTGAGATAGCTGACCTCCTGGGTCCCTAGATGCCAGATGTCTGCAGAGAAGGCCTCAGAGTGGCTTCTGGACCTGATGAAGTACTCTCTCTCCTCTACATTGTTTCTTCACAATTTTTTGCTTGGGTTTGGGGAGGTGCCTGGGTGGCCCAGTCAGTTAAGGATCTGACTTCAGCTCAGGTCATGATCTCGGGGTCCTGGAATTGAGCCCCATCAGGCTCCATGCTCAGTTGGGGAGTCTGTTTGTCCTTTTCCCTCCACCCCTCCCACTCTCTCTCTCTCAAATAAATGAATAAAAATCTTTTAAAAGGTAAAATAAAATTTTTTGCTGACTTTTTAAAAATAGTACATAAATTGCTTATTATTTGTCTTTAATTACTACTATCTAGCATAATGTAGTAGTCATTGACTACATCATTTTGCTTCAGATTAAACCCGTTTTAAGTTTATTCCAGTATAGTTACAAACTCCTTCATGTTTAGTGATTGTCATTTATTGTATTATAGAATGGTCCTCTGCTTTTAACTCAAAAGAAATAGAGGGCTTCGTGCTAGCCATTTTCATTAAGCCAGTATTAATATTTTAAAGATCATAATGTTCTTGATAAATTAGAATGTACAAAATATATGAACTGTGACACTGGACTTGATTTTAAAATAGCATGTTTGCATATCACTGTTGTGGCTGTTTCATACCTCTAATGGCCATCAAGCCCTGGCTTATATTTAATAGAAAGTCAACAACTATCGCAGAGGAGCTCTGCCTGGTAACTGCATAAGTGAACAGTCATCTAGTAATGAAGTTGCTCTTTGAAGGATAAGCCAGAACCTGACCTGCAAAGTCAACGGTATTATCACAGTATTTTGTATCATTTATGATAGATTGGTGTTTAATTCATTATTTAAATGTACTTACTACTTTTTTCCAAGGAGACAAAATAAAAGCCAGGAACATCAACTATTTACATAAATTTTTACATTTATTTTTAGGGCCTCTCAAACATAGGCTACTTTTCTAGAACCCTAATAAGGAGATATGTGAAATTTTATTGTGCTGAAAAATACTTTGTCCTACTTAAATCCAAAGCAAAGCAAATAATCATCTTAAATCAGAATTTAATTATGTAATACCCAATTTTTTATCCTAAACTGTGAAACAAGTAAAAGTTATGAGAGGCAGAGGTGATGTGCTAAGAAAGTACTTCTCCAGTTACTGTAACTAGAAATTAAATAGCTGTTCTGAACTTTAGTTTCCTCATCTACAAAATGTGAGTTATACTTGTGCTGTTTACTTCCTAGGCTTTGTGGTGGGAATCAAATGACATAATACGTGAGAAAATACTTCATTAATTACCAAGTGTTTTTCAAATGTATGTGAAATCTTAAATACAAACAATGCAATTAGCAATATGGACTCTAAGACTATGGCTGCACTTCTGTATCTTAGAAAATAATTTGCTTAACATCCTCCGAAAAGCAATTGTGTTGGAACCTGAGCTTTCATGGATACTTACATTTTCACTTCCATTTTTATTCATTAAAGGGGAAGCTGCTTTACATAACTGATAGCAATATTGACTTCTTACTCTTATTCTACGTACTATTTTTACTCTTTAACTATTATTTCTACATGTCATACCATTTAATCCTCACAGTAATCCTATAATGTAGGTAATGTTATCACCATTGAAGGAACTGAAACAAAATTGCTTAAAGAATTTCCAAGGTCACACAGCTAATGAGTGACAGCTAAGATAGAACTTAGATCTGTGTGAATCCAGAATCCAGGCAGCTCTACCTGCCCCTGCAATAAGCAGTTTGAATCACACTAGGTATAGTATAGTTCATCTCATATTAAAGACCCCAAAAGTCATAAATTTCTAAAAGACCATTATCACGAAATAGTTTTAGAATAGTTTATCATAACTTTTCCCCACAAAAGGTCCTATTAGCTCTTGCTAATAACTAAGAGTATCTGACAAATTCATTACCTGACTTAAAGTGGATGATCCTCTGGCTTCTCAGAGACCACCAGTGGTTATGCAGTGGCTGAATTGGAAATCCTTTAGCCAGAACAGAAATGTGGGCAGAAGGAATCTTCACTTTTGCTGTTCCCCAGGCCAGGTCTGTAGAACTCTGCACTTCGCATCTCCAAACCCCACTTACCCTTCAGCCTCCCAGCTCTAGCACAACTGGCATTTTTCCTTAACTAATGACAAGTATTGTGACATATTTATAGAATTATAAGCCATTTCAATTGAATGCCTATAAATGCCCTCTTGAACAGTAGCTATCAAAGGAAAAATGCATGTTTAACTGTAACTGAGAGTTATGTAATATGCCTCACTTCTTACAAAATTTCTATTTTGACTGAGTTTCTAGTCTCAGAGCATAGTGTGCATTTATGAGTATAGTCACACATTCTTTAGAGTTGGACAAATTCCTGTAACAGTTTGCACAGTAATAGTAGAATATTTTTAACTGCCCCTCCCCCCCCACCTTAGGAGAGTTCCTATTAAGGTGGCTTCCAAAGTATGATGCTTTATACCTGAAGTGTGCAGAATGATTACAGGGAGTACAGAATAAACATTTTAAGATGTGTAATTACCTTTATTAATTTTAGTTTATATTGGGAAAGATATTATAACTAGTAATCAGAACTGTGATTTCATGGTTTTTTAATCAAGGCTAAACTAGGTATTTTATTTTTTAAAAGGGCTTAAATAGGCATTTTGCTTCTTTAAAAAATTTTTTAATTTAAAGAAAATATTAAACGAAGGATACTACAGTTAGTACCTAAGTAGATAGATACACATATAAATGATACATGGAAAACATTGGCCCCTTATATGTACAATTAGCTCACAGCTAGTTTTCTATAGCATACTATCCTGTATAACAAAGTCTTTATGATCCTTGCCTATGTGACAGTCGGTAATGATAACTTTGGATTGGTTATTTTTTGTATTATAGTAAATTCTTCACAGAATATTTTGTCCTGTTGCAAAATAATGATTAAACTCTGAGACTTGTTTCTTTACTTCCCTTATAACAATATATTTTTTATTTGCTTCTTCCTTCACAGTAGGAGAAGCTCCATAGAGTTTAGTATGTGTTTGCAAAATGAATGCAAAACAGCAATTATTTTTCTTGGTAATTTAAGTGAGATCTAACTATGGAAAAGTTTGAGATAAAATTTCAAAGCAGTTTTTCCCTCAAAAAATAAGATACTCAATTAAGTGAAGTTGGCTAAAAGGAGTATGTAATGGCTCTATTAAATATGAAATGTGTGCTCCATTGAGATTTCAGAGTCACTGTTGTCATAAAATATACTTTATTGCGTGTGTTTATATATTTTGCATTCGGCTGCATGAGAAACCTCAGGCTTAAAGGTTTTCTTGGCTTTTTATCTTTTAAGTATGTTTTTCCCTTTGTGGTTATACTTGAATATGGTTTAAGTTGAAGACCTAAGATTCATGCTTTGGGAAAGTTTTTTTTTGTTTTATTTGTTGTTTTAATGGAGAAACAACTGTCAGACAGTAGTGTGGGTTTTGCAATCCAAATGACATGGTTTAGAATACTGATCCTCTACTTACTTTTCCAGTGACTTTTAAGCAGATTGCCTGACCAAGCCTCAGTTATACCAACTGAAAATGAACCTAATAATCTTTACTTTATGAAGTTACAATCAAGATTAATGTGAAATACTAAAAGGGTTTAGTGCAGCATAGAGACAGAGTAAATAGATGGTAACTATTAGTTTTATTTTCAGCAATCAACAATGACTCCATAAATCATGATCAGGTAAGCCTCATATTCAAAGCCTCACTATACTGGGCAGCCTTCTTTCCTTGAACTTCTCTTACAGAGCCCACTTACTCTTACTCCACATAGACCATTCTGGATTTTGCTGTTCATCTACTGTCTATTTTCAAGCCATGCTTTCTGCCTTCCCTCAAGGCCAGTCTTTCTTGCCAGTCCTACATGTCATTTGCCCCTCTTATTTCATTCTTTACTACTTTTTTATCTGGACTTCCAGTTGATAACACACAAATTAGCAGTTGTTTTTGCCTCTACTTCCTCTATTCAAATTTTAATTTCTACAAACTATTTATGGACAAAGAAGACTCTCCTATATTTCTCCCATATTATACACAGTTGTTTGGCTTAATGCCAAAAACAAACAAAAAGACATGGAAGCAGATCCCTGGAGAAAAGGGAAAGGTGGTGGTCATAAAGTAAAAATAAGAGCGTGACACATTCTGATAGTTAGGGACGGTTATGATACATTCAGCATCTACCATTGTACTTTACTCATTGCAGTCACTAGGAAGTAGTCAAAGTCTAAAGTTAAAGTCAGTCAGTGCTAGGAGATACCTAGCACTGCATAATGGAAATACACTAAATCTCTTATGTCAGAAGACCTGGGTTCAAATTTTATTACTCTAGTTCATGACCTTGGATAAGTCACTTAACATTAGGTGTAAAATTAGAGGGCTAGAGAGAGTTGGGAACCAAACCAAACAACTAATAAAAAATTAAAATAGACTTGGACTCTGAAGATTAATCTTGGCTCTGGAACTAATTGTTTATGTGTTCTTGATCAAGTCATGCATCTCTTGTTTCCTCATCTTTCCACATCTCTTTCCACATCTTTGTGAGATGTGAAATCCATCTCACAAAACTATTAGGATTAAATTGGAACACGTGTGTGTTGATGCCTGGTATATGATGCCTGTGGGCACATAATAAATTTTGTGTTTATTTTTTTAAAAGATTTATCTATCCATTCGAAAGAGAGAGTGAGCACAAGAGCAACGAGGGGCAGAGGGAGAGGGAGAGAAGCAGACTCCCTCTGAGCGTGGAGCCGGATGCAGGGCTTGATCTCACCACCCTGAGATCACAACCTGAGCCTTAGTCAAGAGTTGGACACTTAACAGACTGAACCACACGAGCGTCCCTGTTGTGTTTATTTTTAAATAAACATCAATGGATCTACATTGACTTAATTGTAAAATGAGGGACTTGAGTTAGAGGAGCACCAAAATCTCTGAGTTTTGACATTCTGCATCATTTACCTCAGGGAGAAGATGATGGGTAAAGGATGGATATTGTTACTTTTAAGCTCATCAGAGGATGATGAGGTTAACTTAACCTAAAAAAAACAATTGCAGCAAAAAATGGATATATCTAAATTACATAAGGCACTCATAAAATGTATTTTCTTATTCACATTATGACTTTACCTTTATAGTCACATCAGTGGACATCTGTGGCATCTGCTCCATGGGTTTTGACATTCCATTCTGCCCAGTAAGAACTTCTGTATATTGCAATCTTAGGATGGTCAAGTACCTCAGTAATAACGTAAAGCAGAGTTGAACCTGTCAAGTTGACAGATAATTCACTGGCAGAAGAAGAGCTATACTTTATAATATATATGTCAAGTTTGACTTCTCCTTAATATTATACATGATTAAACAAGTTCCAAGGGAATGTATCATTGATTCACTCTATTTTTCAGTGAAGGATTCTGCCTATTGCAGAGAAAAATGTAATCTATTGCAATTTGTGTGTGTGTGTGTATGTGTATGTTTTACTTGACCTTTGATTTCTAAAATAAACACAAAATCAGTTTTCTTTTCCCTCATCTTCACAAATTTTCTGTACACACAATCCTTGAATATTGTTTCAGTCTGTCAAGTTTCTGAATAAGGATTTACAATGCCTTGTTTATCTGATATGCAACCATGTGGCACATGTTACAAGGCCCAAGTAGTACTAATCTGAATCTTCTAGTAAAAGAAGCTGGTATCTATCAGGCAGGTTGGAAACTTTAAAAGCATTACGGTAATAAGAGGTTTCCTGGGAAGGTCCTGTTTACCAGAGATCAAATGTGGAGATCTCAAGTAATGCATTAGAATCTACCAATAGATCTTAAAATTGGGCCTTATAGATCTCTGAAAAAGTTACTGCTTCTGTGCCCCATTCTTTTCTGGTTTGCCAGAATTCCAAGATGCACTACCCTCCTTGCTTCCTGGGGATCTCACCACCTAGGGAAATGAAAATTTCTTTGCTTACCAGAAGGTTATGGATCTTGATCTCTTGGATCCAGGGGGCTGACAGGTAGATCCATGAGGTCCAATTTCATGGGTATGTAGTATACTATAGTATATACCAGCATGATTGGCCTTCAAGGAATCATGTGTTCCACCACAAACACTTACATTTAGGGTTCTGTTTTTATTTTTTCTAAAGTTGTTCTTTTAAGCATTCCATTCATAACACCTCTAAGGGAAATTGAAATTTTAAATAGATAGGACAAAGTGGAAAAATTGAATTTGGTTGATCATTTTTGTGATTAAGCATATGTAACTTAAATTTTCATATTTGTTCTAAGTAAATAGTTGGACAACTTAAGAATTATATTTGATACCACAGTTGAAACTGTTAACAGAAATATAAAGAAATATAATAAATACATACTTTTTCCTCAAGCCTTTGAAAAAACATGAGGGATTATTAAAAGATACTTTTTTTTTTTTTTTTGCTTGAATTCTCGTTGTAGTTCTTGGCTCAGATTATTTCTCTGAATACTAAATCTGTTTTATGAATGTCAGTTCACTTTACTTAGGTTTTAAATGCTGATTTTGAAAGATGACTCCTGAACAATGGTGTTCAGACAGAATATTTCATGGAGGTTCAATATCTATAGCAGATCCCCTCTGTTCAAAATGGGGTGAAGAAAGGAAAGCAGAAGTGCATGTACACACACGGGCATGCATACACATATACATAAATCTCCCACAGTTCCAAGAAAATCACTGATGTTTTACTCACTTTTTGTTAGAATGACTGATAGCCCCAATTCATACTATTCTGAAGTAGACTTTGAACAATAATTATTTTAAATTAAAAAACACAAAGTTCAGGAAGATTCCGGAAAGATTGGCAGCAGTGGCATTGTTTTTTAATTTCTTCATAAAAACAGGTAGAGCAACTAGGATATCAGAATCAAAACCTATGTCTAGCAGCTAAATCAAAACCAGGTACCCCCTCCAGCCCCCAAATACTAGCAGGTAAGGACCAATTACCAATAACTACAAGATTCAGATGGGCCCAGTAACTGTGTGGTAGGAAGCAGAGGAAAAGACACAGGGCAGCTGAAAGCCCTGAGAATAGGAAATCCCTCAAATTGTCAGCAGCTACTCACTGGCAAGCACATTAAGCCAATCAGAGTAGATGCTGAGATTAGATGGATGTTTTTGCAGGATCTAATTCATAGGTGAATACAAGGGGACCAGAAGCAATTCATTTTGATGGTGTTGGGTCATTCTGGTTCTCATATACTGTTGAAGCAAGCACCCAAAACTCCCTTCCAAAACAAATCTTCTTATGGAGAAAAGCTGCTTGAAGTAGAATCCAAATTGAGCAGGACGGGACAATAGGGGAGGAGAAAGAAAAAGTTCAGATAAAAAGCAGGTGATGGCACAGTGACACAATAAGGTATCACTTTAACACCTGTCAGAACAGCTAGTATCAAAAAAGACAAGAAATAATCAGTGTTGGCAAGGATGTAGAGAAAAGGGAATCCTTGTGCACTGGTGATGAGAATGTAAGTTGGTGTAGCCACTGTGGAAAGCAGTATGGAGGTTCCTCGAACATTTAAAATAGAAATACCATGTAATCCAATAATTCTACTACTGGGTGTTTTACCAAAGAAAATGAAAATGCTAATTTGATAAGATACATGCACCACTGTGTGTATTGTAGCATTATTTACAAAAGCCAAAATATGGAAGCAACCCATGTGTCCATTGGTTGATGAATGAATAAAAAAGATGTGAGATATGTATATGGATATATATAAAAGTAGATTCATGTAATATTCCATTCTATATATATAATAGAGATTACGTACATATTGGAGATTATTATGCTAAGTGAAATAAATGAGAGGAAAAACAAATACCGTATGACTTCCCTTATATGTGGAATCTAAAAAACAAAACAAACAAAAACAACAGAAATAGACCCATAAATACAGAGAACAAATTGGTGGTTGCCAGAGGGGAGTGGGGTATGGGAATGGGCAAAGTAGATAAAGGAGAATGGGAGTTACAGGCTTCCAGTTATGGACTGAATAAGTCAAGGGGATGAAGGTACAGCACAGGGAACATAGTCAGTGGTATTGCAATAATGTTGTATGGTGACAGATGGTAGCTACACTTGTGAGCATAGCATAATGTATAGAGTTATGAAATCACTGTGTTGTACACCTGAAACTAATGTAATATTGTGTCAACTATACTCCAATAATATATATACATATATATAAAACTCTTAAAAATGATAAACCATAAAAAATGCTTTCTTTTTGTAAGAAGATTCAGTATAAATGAAAAAGAGCAGTAAATGAGTAAATAGGTAAACAGATAAATAGGGGCGCCTGGGTGGCTCAGTCTGTTAAGCATCTGCCTTGGGCTCAGGCCATGATCCCAGGGTCCTGGGATCAAGCCCTCATGGGGCTCCCTGCTCAACGGGGAGCCTGCTTCTCCCTCTCCCTCTGCAACTCCCCCTGCTTGTGCTCACTTTCTCTCTCTCTCAAATAAATAAGTACAATCTTTAAAAAAAAAACAAATAAAGCAGATGATGACAACATAGGCAATCCCACAAAGTGGAAGTCCATTTTTTTAGAAATCACTTTGTGAAAATAAGAAGAGAGAGAATTCTAGAATCATGAAGTTGGAAAAACTATCCTGGGCTATTCTTTTCAAAGTACAGGAAAACTTATTTCATTTTTTTTTAAAGGCAAAATTAAGCAAAGATTTTTAAGGAAAAAAATAAAATAATGTCCCAACAATGCAAACATGCCCCCAAAAGTCTACAAAGTAGATGGAAACTTATTTTAAAGTGAAAAAAATGTTTAATGCTATAGGATAAGAAAGAAAACATAAATCAGAATTTGAAAAGATTGAAAAATTAGTTGATTGGGGAAAAATCCATGAAGTACCATATTTAAGAAACTCAAGGATGGAAAACATGAGCTACTGATTTTCTATCCAGCCAAACTTACCTTCAAGTATAACTACCACAGATAAATAGTTATGAATATTCCAAGAATTGAAGTGTTGTTCTCATGAGCTCTTGCTGAAGAATCTACTAGAGAACGAGTTTCAGACAAAAGCCCTCCCCCCCCACCCCCCAAAAAACAAAATGAAACAATTGGAGAGATTTCAGAGTAAGAGCTGGTGAAATTCTGTTTCCTGGCACTAGGTAGTGGTCCATGTGACTCAGTTCTGGCCCCTGAGGTGGGGTGGCAGAAATACAAAGTACTTCCAGGCACCATCCACATTCTCTTCATTGATTGGCCTGCTGGGTGCAAAGGGTCTTGCACAGTATTTCTTGACACCAGTGGAAATCATATTATTTTTATTTCAGATATCTCAAAATAATATCTATGCCTCACTGCTTCAAGATTACAATAATTATTGGATTCACTAGTTTAGGTTAAATTTTGTCATTGAATCTAATAAGCACATCTGTAGCACCAAATTTTAAAATACTTTGACAACCATATTTCAATATATTTCTTTTGTAATACTATGCATTTTATTTTATTTAAAGATTTTATTTATTTGAGAGAGGGAGAGCGCAGCTGGGGAGAGAGGCAGAGGGAGAAGTGGACTTCCCACTGAGCAGGGAGCCCAATGCGGAACTCGATCCCAGGACCCCGGGATCATGACCTGAGTTGAAGGCAGATAGCTTAACCAACTGAGCCACCCAGGCACCCGAATGCTATGTATTTTATATAATACATTTAAAAACATTATTCTGAGAAGAGGTCCATATGCTTCACCCAACTGCCAAATGAGTCATGGAACAAAAAGAGATGAAGAACTTCTGATTTAAATGGAAAGAGATAGGGTCTCTAAATTAGTAAGAACAGAGTGCCTTTTCCCTACTCTGTCAGCATACATTGAAAATGGTTTGAGCAAGAAATTAACTTTTGTTGCATTTAAATGAAAATGATTTAAAAAAAAAGGAAATTTAAAAACTTATAATGGAGGTAAGATCTTACTTGATTTCATTCAAATACTTTTATAGAAAGAACTTTATAGTTTTCTGAATATTTCAGTAGCTTTCTGTTATTCAAAATCAATTTACGTGGTCTTCCCTGATTATCTCCAGGAGTCAAAAGAAACACCAACCCGTCTTCAATTTTTGTGGTTGGGCAGACTAGGCCAGACTGAATATTTATGTTACATGCCTGAGCCACACAGTGATTCTGGTTTTTACTTTACAATGTAAGTCTGGTTCAAAGTGCTCTTTCGACTGTGTGGATATCAGAATGTCCATTCTGTACATTTTAGCACATTTTTTTATAGTCTTCTATCACACACAAAAAAATCCCTTGTGAGATTATGATCTAATTGTAGTTATGAACTTTATTACTGAAGGGCACTTTAGAGGGTATCTAACCTACCATCCTCATCTTTATAAGAGTAAACTGAGGACCAGAAAAGTTTCGATTTGTACATGGTCAGATTTACCGATGGTCACACAACCAAGGTGGCAGTCTTGGGTCAAACTGTGCTGTTTGCACACATGTGATGCTAACTAACATTGTGCTAAAACTCAGTCTTCCATCACCCTTCCTTCTCTCCTACTGCCTTCCTGTCACAGTAGAAGTTTCGATGCTTCTGTCTGTGATTTCATCCTCCCTCTTGCCTGCGTACTTTGTATTCCATCCCCTCTTGCCTCCTCTTCAAGCCACATTCCTTTCTGCCCCTTCCCATCCAGACTTCCAGAAAGAGAAACACATTGTCTCTTTTTTAATCTTGTTTATTGTGCATTCCTTCCTTAATCCACAACCCACAATGCCAGACATTTCACTTAAATTGCTCTTCTCAAAGTCAGGAACATCAGTTTTCACTGAAACTGATGGACCATTCTCAATGTTATTTTCTCTGCCATTCTGCAGTATGTTACACTGTTGACTTCTTTTTTTCCCCTTCAAATGCTTTCCTCTCAGGCTCTGTAATACCATGCTCTCCTGACTTTCCTCATTTGGTTCCTCATCTTAGGCCATACTTTTAAATGTCCATGAGTGTTTCTCATAAGAACATCCTCCTAATGTCTCCCTGTTTTCACTGCTGGTTTTCTCATAACCTGATGTACTCCTGGGGCTCTGAAGACTCACTGTGTACTGTTTTCTCACAAATCTAGTCTGCAACAGCTCTTTCACCTACTAAATTTCGTATTTGGCTGGGCATCGGCACCTGGGCGTACTATAGGCCCTTCAAATTCAGCATGTTCCTTTTGTGTCTTGGCTCCAGAATTCAGACTTCTTTCCAGGGCACTGTCATTACCACCATCATCTTCTACCTTGAGTACTGTATAGCCTCCTAACTGGTCTTACGTCTCCAATCTCAGCCCCTTCCTCACTGCTGTCAGAGTGGTCTTTCTAAAATGAAAATATGTTCATATTCACTTCTCTTTCTAAAAGTTATTTGTGATTCCATTGCCCTCAGGGTAAGTCCAGTGTAGCAGTGCATCAGAGGTGCTTTCGTGATCTGGCCCTGCTTACCTTTCCTGCCTCACCCTTTACCATATAGCACCATACAGTGCCTAGTTTTCTGCAAGAAACTTCCTCTTGTCTGTTGCCTCCTGCACTTTGCCTATGCTCTTCCCCTCCCTGCCTTTCTCTCCCTGCCTTTCCTTCCACTCTCCCCTACTCTTGGATAACTTCTTTGAATCTCTCAGATCTCATCTCTCAAAAGCTCGTTGAGGAACCTTTTCTCTCTGCTTCCATAAGCACTCTGTACTTATTCCTATTACACAGCATTTATCATAGTACATTGTAATTGTTCCTTAACGTGTCTGTCTTCTCCCCTTATTTGGTAAGACTCGAGAAGAGCAGCTGTGTCTTACCACCATGCCCCCAGGATCTAGCATTGCATTTTCTTTTAATGGATGAATTAACATACCCTTGGTTATAATGAAGACATTTTGTTTTCTTCACTGCAGTGGAACTAAAGGTAGGCTACAACTAGCCTTTGGGATCCACACCATATTTGGGATCCATACCTTATTGGTGAGACTTCAGCCCTCTGAAAAACTAAATAATTATATAAGCTCTGTTGGATCTTTGAAATAAATAAAGTAGTCCTTTTCCAGTCTAGTGAGTTGTAATAAGGAAACACTGATTTTCCAGTGTTAAATGTTTGAAAAGAACCTTACCTTCAGTAATTCTGTGAGAATTCCTAGGAAAATTTTCCAAGTTCTCTTTTTTCCCTTTAGAGCCTGGGAAAAGATTTTCTTTCTTTCTTAAGGCTATGTGTGTAATTCTTTTCTTTATCTCATGCATCTGGTTACAGTGACTTTGAATTAATTATAATGAATAAATGAGAAACAAAAGAATCAAATGACCTTTATTATACAAATACATCTGTACTTAAATGTTACCTAAGAACAGGTGGCTAAACCTCAGAAGACCCACAAATTTATCTGGTGAGCAAATTGTGAATATAAAACATTATCTTACTATTTTTTGTTTTCTAGAGGTAATGCCTAAAATTCCATTTAACATAGTTGTTAATTATCCAGCCACTGAGACAAATAGCTTTTAAATCTACCTTTGTTACTTATATGCAGAGGAACATAGCATTTTAATGTTCATGAATGCTGTCAACGAGTTTAAAGAAGGTTAGTAATACACTTAAAAACCTCTCTAATACAACCCAGTGTATGTATTCTATAGGTGTTCTCTTTCACCTTCTTGGTTACCACCCGGGACCTGGGTTCTCTTGCTCAGTGTCTTTTTCTCTGTTTGGCCCCTTTCTGGTCCACACCAGCCTCTGGTATCTTCTTCCCATAAGTTTCCTTCTTAGGAGTAAGCCTGTGATAGTTATCTTTGTTTCCTTGCCTTTACATTATCATCATGGGAGGTATATTTTTATCTGGTCATCATTGCTTTGCTCAGAGAACTGATGTTTTTCAAGCTCTCTTGATATCTCTGTTAGAGTATCAGAAAGGCCAATCAATTAGGTTTTTCTGTTCTTGGTATGCTTCTTAGTTTCACTGTTCTTACTTCCTGAAAGTAAGCATTCTCAGAGCTTCTGTCTCTGAAACCATTTTTCTAAGTGAAGTCTTTTAGCAACATTGTTAGGAAGAGTAATAACCCATTCTCTTTTCAGTTCTCCCTTAATATATTTTTCTTGGTCTCTATTTGTAACTTCATTATAGTTAAATTGAATAAAATGAATTTCTTAAAATTCTAATCAATAAATCAAAACTTAAATCAGTTAGGGTTTATGTTGGAGCAAGAACCTGCCAAGATATGAGTTTGGGCTTTCTAAAGAGTTTATTTTTAAAGCGTGATTAACCATGAAAGGGAAACAGATCTCAATTGTTTTGTGCTGGATTTTTTCAGTTAGACATGCAACTCTCTTTGAAATCCATGTGAGCCAAGTTTACAAACATAGTAGCAGGTCTTTAATATTTTCCTGGCATTGAGACTATTCTAGTAAAAGGAAGAACACATTTATATATGTTTATTCTAAGAGAAATATGCTTATATGTGATATCGTAACTACCAAAACATAGACCCTTCTCCTCAACTTCTGCTTACCTTAATTGCTGTACAAGGCCACTAAGTTGGCAAGCTGAGCATTAGAGGTGAACCTGTGAATACTTTTTTTTTTTTAAAGATTTTATTTATTTATTTGAGAGAGTGAGAGAGAGAGCACAAGAGCGGGGAGCGGGAGAGGGAGAGGCAGACTCCTTGCTGAGCAGGGAGCCCGGTGCGGGACTCAATCCCAGGACTCCAGGATCATGACCTGAGCCGAAGGCAGTCACTTAACCAAGTGAGCCACCCAGGCGCCCAGAGGTGAACCTGTGAATACTTTTAATGTGTCTACAACAAATTGAGTCTTTTTGAACAAGCATGAGTTGATTTGTCATTTGCCATCTAAATAAGAGTCTAAATTTAAACTTAGAGGATTACTTTCTCTGTGTGACTTTTTGGGCTTTCAAAATGAACTGCCAACCCAAGCAGAAGCATGGAATACCCAAGGATTCCCATTCACTATATGAGTTATCTATTTTATAGTATTTGAAGTTCACATGCTTCTTCCTTCCCTTTCCATATTGTTTTCTGCATTCCCTAAATAACCCAGCAAACAGATTTTCTTTGTAAAGTCGATTTTTGTTCCTTTTCCAACATTATTTTTTTCGATATTGGTTTGTTTTTCTGTCTGCTACGTGGTGGGATTATTACCTGTCTTCTGAGGTTCTTGTTTGTTGCTGTTGTTTTTGAAATTTAAGAAATAGTGTTGGTGTTTTGACAGTTCAAATATTTTCTTAATACTGATAGTGCTTCCGGGGGGGCGCCTGAGTGGCTCAGATGGTTAAGCATCTGCCTTCGGCTCAGGTCATGATCCCGGCGTCCTGGGATCGAGTCCCGCATCGGGCTCCCCGCTCCTTGGGAGCCTGCTTCTCCTCTGCCGCTCTCTGTCTCTCATGAATAAAAAAAAAAAAAAAAAAAAAAACTGATAGTGCTTCTATGGGCAAAGACATTGAATATATTTATTATGCTTGATACTGTAAGATTTATGAAACTGGCAGTAGAAAACCACTAAAAGATACTGACCCACAATTTAAATTTAATGAATCTAAAATCATTTGATTTTTCATTCTACTATGTTCAATGTTTAATAAACTTTTGTTATAATACATCTATGTATACTATAAAAGCTGCTACCTACATCATACATAAAGTTATAGGAATAATCAAATTGGAATGTTCTGACATTAACTGATAAGTTCCCGAGTTTATTATTTCCAACTGTGTTGATTTAACTCTGGAAGTTTGTGTGTTAAATTCCTTATTATTTCTTTTACTAAAAACATTTTCTGTCTAGTGCAGCTGAAGAGGTGTAATCTTTAACAGAATTGTAATTTAAGAAATTACATTGTGAATATATAGCATGCTCTGGTCCTAACCAGTGTAATTGTGTTTGCAGTGAATAAATTGTTAACCTAAAATAGAAAGAACTCTTACATAGATTAGGATAGTTTTTCTTGATATTTTGCAAATCCTGAGCCAGCTATGAACATACAACTAAATATGATTACAGTTCACAGAGAAAACAGTCTATCATGTGCTAATATATTTTTAGGAGCTTTTACATGATTGTTTTTGGAGTGGGAAAATACAACTTATAGAAGTAGATAAATTTCATAAAGTAATACCTAAATGTTCCATATATGTGTTTTAGGTTTTGTTTTTAAAAATAATTTGGAGGGCACCTGGGTGGCTCAGTTGGTTAAGTGACTGCCTTCGGCTCAGGTCATGATCCTGGAGTCCCGGGATCGAGTCCCACATCAGGCTCCCTGCTCAGCAGGGAGTCTGCTTCTCCCTCTGACCCTCCTCCCTCTCATGCTCTCTGTCTCTCATTCTCTCTCTCACAAATAAATAAAATCTTTAAAAAAAATAAAAATAATTTGGAATCACTGCCTTTACCAAACCTATTTTATTGCTCCCCATTAGTTCTCACCATCATACTGGGTGTTTATTTGCTTAGTGTTATCTTCTCATAAATTCCATGAACATAAGAGTTTGGTTTTGTTTGATGCTAAATCTGCATTACCTATGTGACCGACACATAGAAGGAACTTAGAATATATTTGTTGAATACATGAATAAATAAACAAGTAAATTGATTTCATTTACATCATTTTTTTCTTTTTATTTAACATATTTTAAGCATTTCTTTATGTTATTAAAGAGTAAAACACCTTTTTTAAGAAGAAATCATGGTACGCTAAAGCAATTAAATGTAAATCAAATCTGATGGAGATGTTTTAGTTACTGGGGGAGGGCAGAGGGAGAGAGAATCTTAAGCAGACTCCCTGCTGAGCACAGAGCCAGAAGCGGGCTCCGTCCCAGGACCCTGAGATCATGACCTGAGCCAAAACCAAGAGTTGGCCGCTTAACCGACTGAGCCACCCAGGCGCCCCTGCTCTGCTTTTTACATATTAAAGAATATATTTTATCTAAACAAAATTAGATTTTATATTCATCAGGGCTTGAACTGGAATAGGACAAGAAAATTCAATTCTGCTAGCTTTTAAAAATATAATAGTAAATTGTAAGTCTATCCTGTCACATTTTAGTGGTCTCAGACCTAGTTTTTACTCCTACTCTCTTACCTTTCTTTTATCTCCTACTGCCTTGTTTCTCTCTTTTTTCTTTTCTTCCTTCTTCTCATGTATATATTTATATATGCCCAGGAGTAAGTGAGAGGATAAATGGTCAGATGTGCAGGTATCCTGGAGTAACTAACTGTTGCTCAGTCAATCCCACTTCTTTCTCAGGTCTCTCAGACATTCTCCTTATCAGTTTCCATTCTTCTCAAAACAGACATTTGATAGGCAGGTATAACAAGGAAAGTTTGGGACTACAATATTAAAAAGTAGCTTTACTATCTGTCGGTAGTTATATTGGAGCTATGGTGCTGTCAGCGATGCATTCTCCCCTGCTTACTTACAGGAGGTTACAGGAATGGATACCTGCACAGTTTTGATAAGTCACCATTGAGCAAATCTTAACTATTTCTAGGGGGTTGTTTCATTTCTCTTGAATTCACTGACATATTTGCTTCAAACAAAATCTTGAATGACACAGCCTGTCTATAGTCTTTGGATAAAGGGGAGATGGGTTTGAGAAGGTACTTTGGATTCCTAAAATGTCATGATCTCATTCACTGGAAAGTAGCCATTGGCATCCCAGCTAACTTTTCTTTTACTGTATATCCACTTTCCCTGAGCTTAGTAACATGAATAAATAACTAATATACCATGGAGGGGTTGAGGGTCTGGGGAGCAAAGGATCAAGCAAACTGAATTTGTACACTTAGAGCACATCTAGTTGAAATATCCCCATGCTCACCTCTCCCTATGCCTCTCCTCCCCAGAAAGCAAGTAATTTTAATGGTGGTATTTTACTGATATTTTTGGTGAGTGATTAATAGAACTGGAATGTAGCTAATGGAAAGCGTTTGGCAGTATTTTGGGGAAACTTCCATGTACAGAGATGAGTAGTCATATATTTAACATTTAAAACTTAAACATATTGTGCAAGATGAACATTTGTATGGATAGAAGGTTTTTTAAAGGAAACTCGAGAAAGACATTGCTTTTGTCGTTTTGCGTGTCAGTTTTTAGATTAACTTTTTTTTTTAAATATGGAACACCTCATGAATTTGTGTGGCATCGTTCTGCAGAGGCCATGCTAATCGCTGTATAGTTCCAATTTTAGTATATGTGATGCCAGAGTGAGCACAAATTAACTTTTATTTTGGAATAATTTTAGATTTACAGCAAAGTTGCAAAGATAGTACCAAATATTTCCATAACACCTCACTTTCTCTGCTTAAATTTTTGTTTTATTACAAGCGTAGGTCAAAGATACTGTGGGTTTGATTCCAGACCACTGTAGTAAAGCAAATATCGTAATAGAGTGAGTCAAATTAATTTTTTAATTTCCTAGTGCATATACAAGTAATGTTTACACTATGCTATAGCCTGTTAAGTGTGCAATAACATGTCTAAAAAAACAATGTACATACTTTAATTAAAAGATATTTTATTGCTTAAAAAATGCTAACCATCATCTGAACTTTTAGGGAGTTGATCTTTTTGCTGGTGGAGGGTATTGGCTTGTTGTTGATGGCTACTGACTAATGGGTAGCAGTTATTGAAGGTTGGGGTGGCTGAGGCAGTTTCTTAAAGTAAGACGACAGGGGGGCGGAGCAAGATGGCGGAGGAGTAGGAGACCTGGATTTCGTCTGGTCTCAGGAATTCAGCTGGATAGGGATCAAACCATTCTGAACACCTACAAACTCAACAGGAGATCGAAGAAAAGAAGAGCAACAACTCTCTCATCAGAAAAGCGACCACTTTCTGGAAGGTAGGACGTGCGGAGAAGTGAATCCGAGGCGATATTCGGGAGGATAGACGGCGGGGGAGGGGCCTCCGGCGGCCGCTTCTGGCAAGTGATAGAACCACAGAGCACAAAATCGGAACTTTTAAGTCTGCTCCGCTGAGGGACGTCACTCTGGTGGCTAAGCAGGGGGTGGAACCCTCCGGGACAGTGTGGTCTCAGGACCCACGGGTCACAGAAAGACCGGGGGTGCCTGAGTGTGGCAGAGCTCCCAGGTAACGGAGCAGGGAAGCCGGCTGCAGAGGCGGAGCCCAGGCGCGGGCTCTCAGCTCGGGGTTGCCATAAACCGTGATCCGCGGCACAGTCGGGCCACTGCTCCTCCAGCAGGGACCCAACAAGCGGCAGATCCGGGGAGACTCACCTTCCTCCCCTGGGAGGAGCCGCGCGGGAGTGCGCCGCAGGGATCTGCTGGGTTTGGAGACTCCACCCGGGGTCGGGTGCCAGAGATAGAAACGCGCGGTCACAGGCCGGGTGAGCACGGAGTGCGGCTGGAGACCGGGGAGACGGGAGTGACTGACGGCTTTTCCCTGGGGGCTCACTGAGAAGCGGGGCCCTGAGTTCTCGGCTCCTCCGCGGCGGAGATTGGGAGGCCGCCATTTTCACTCTCCGCCTGCAAAGCTGTACGGAAAGCTCGCAGGGAACAAAAGCCCCTGAGCAGATTACTTAGCTGGGAGGGGGCACGGGCGGGGCAATTCTGCCTCCAGCAGAGACATTTGGAAACCATGGCAACAGGCCCCTCCCCAGAAGATCAGCGAGAACAGCCAGCCAAGACCAAGTTTACCCATCAATGAGAACGGCAGAACTCCAGCTCTAGGGGACTACTGCACATAGAATTCATGGCTTTTTTACCATGATTCTGTAGTCTTTCAAAGTTAATTTTTTTTTAACTGTCTTTTTTTCTTTTTTTTCTTTTTGAATTTTTCTTTTTCCCTTTTTCAACCAACATCTTATCAATCCCTTTTTTAAAAAAAAAAAAAAACATTTTTATTTTTCATTTTTAGAGTCATATTCTATCCCTTCATAGTAGTTACCCGTATTTTTGGCTTATATATATAAGTTGTTCTCTCTTTAAAATTTTGAGATAGTTTTTTCTAACAGATCAAAATATACCCTAAATCTCTAATATATGGTGTTTTCTATTCCCCTGCCTGATCACATCCTCTCCCTTTTTTTTTTCTTTTTTTAAATCCTCTTCTTTCTTTTTTCAAACAACTTCTTATCAATTCCTTTTATAAAATTTTTTATAATTTCCATCTTTACAGTCATATTCCATCCCTTCATCATATCAACCCTTATTTTTGTACATATATAAGTTTTTCTTTCTTTAAAATTTTGGGAGGCACTTTCTTCTAAAAGACCAAAATACACCCCAAATCTAGTGTGTGGCACTGATCTATATACCAGCCTGATCATATTTGATCACATTCTGGTTTTTTTGTTGTTGTTGTTTTGTTTTGTTTGTTTTTGTTTTTATCTTTATCTTTTTCTTTTTTTTCTTTTTCTTTCTTCTCTCTTTCCCTTTCTTTTCCCACTGCTTCAGGTTTTTTCTGATTTGTTTAGAGTATATTTTCTGGGGACGTTGTTACTCCGCTAGCATTTTGTTCTCTCATTAATCTATTCTCCTCTGCACAAAATGACAAGACGGAAAAAATCACCTCAACAAAAAGAACAAGAGATAGTACCGACTGCCAGGGACCTACTCAATACGGACATTAGTACAATGTCAGATCTAGAGTTCAGAATCATCACTTTAAAGATACTAGCTGGGCTTGAAAAAAATATGGAAGTTATTAGAGAAACCCTTTCTGGAGAAGTAAAAGAACTAAAATCCAACCAAGTAGAAATCAAAAAGGCTATTAATGAGGTGCAATCAAAAATGGGGGCGCTAACTGCTAGAATAAATGAGGCAGAAGAGAGAATCAGTAATATAGAAGATGAAATGATGGAAAATAAAGAAGCTGAGAAAAAGAGAGATAAACAACTACTGGATCACGAGGGCAGAATTCGAGAGATAAGTGATACCATAAGATGAAACAACATTAGAATAATTGGGATCCCAGAAGAAGAAGAAAGAGAGAGAGGGGCAGAAGGTATAATGGAGCAAATTATAGCAGAGAACTTCCCTAATTTGGGGAAGGAAACAGGCATGAAAATCCAGGAAGCACAGAGAACCCCTCTCAAAATCAATAAAAATAGGTCAACACCCCGACATCTAATAGTAAAACTTACGAGTCTCATAGACAAAGAAAGAATCCTGAAAGCAGCACGGGAGAAGAGATATGTAACTTACAAGGGGAGAAACATTAGATTGGCAACAGACCTATCCACAGAGACCTGGCAGGCCAGAAAGGACTGGCAGGATATATTCAGAGCACTAAATGAGAAAAATATGCAGCCAAGAATACTATATCCAGCTAGGCTGTCATTGAAAATTGAAGGAGAGATAAAAAGCTTCCAGGACAAACAAAAACTAAAGGAATTTGCAAACACAAAACCAGCCCTACAGGAAATCTTGAAAGGGGTCCTCTAAGCAAAGAGAGACCCTAAAAGCAACATAGACCAGAAAGGAACACAGACAATATACGGTAACAGTCACTTTACAGGCACTACAATGCCACTAAATTCCTATCTTTCAATAGTTACCCTGAATGTAAATGGGCTAAATGCCCTAATCAAAAGACACAGGCTATCAGACTGGATTAAAAAACAAGACCCATCGATATGCTGTCTGCAAGAGACTCATTTTCGACCCAAAGACAGCCCCAGATTGAAAGTGAGGGGGTGGAAAACCATTTACCATGCTAATGGACACCAAAAGAAAGCTGGGGTGGCAATCCTTATATCAGACAAATTAGATTTTAAACCAAAGACTGTAATAAGAGATGAGGAAGGACACTATATCATACTTAAAAGATCTATCCAACAAGAAGATCTAACAATTGTAAATATCTATGCCCCTAACATGGGAGCAGCCAATTATATAAGGCAATTAATAACAAAAGCAAAGAAACACATCGACAACAATACAATAATAGTGGGGGACTTTAACACCCCCCTCACTGAAATGGACAGATCGTCTAAGCAAAAGATCAACAAGGAAATAAAGACTTTAAATGACACACTGGACCAAATGGACTTCACAGACATATTCAGAACATTCCACCCCAAAGCAACGGAATACACATTCTTCTCTAGTGCCCATGGAACATTCTCCAGAATAGATCACATCCTAGGTCATAAATCAGGTCTCAACCGGTACCAAAAGATTGGAATCATTCCCTGCCTATTTTCAGACCACAATGCTTTGAAACTAGAGCTCAATCACAAGACAAAAGTCAGAAAGAACTCAAATACATGGAGGCTAAAGAGCATCCTACTGAAGAACGAATGGGTCAACCAGGAAATTAAAGAAGAATTAAAAAAATACATGGAAACCAATGAAAATGAAAACACAACTATTCAAAATCTTTGGGATGCAGCAAAGGCAGTCCTAAGAGGAAAGTATATAGCAATACAAGCCTTTCTCAAGAAGCAAGAAAGGTCTCAAGTATACAACCTAACCCTACACCTAAAGGAGCTGGAGAAAGAACAGCAAATAAAGCCTAAACCCAGCAGGAGAAGAGAAATAATAAAGATCAGAGCAGAAATCAATGAAATAGAAACTAAAAGAACAGTAGAACAGATCAACGAAACTAGGAGCTGGTTCTTCGAAAGAATTAACAAGATTGATAAACCCCTGGCCAGACTTATCAAAAAGAGAAGAGAAATGACCCAATATACAAAATCATGAATGAAAGAGGAGAGATCACAACCAACACCAAAGAAATACAAACAATTATAAGAACATATTATGAGCAACTCTATGCCAGCAAATTAAATAACCTGGAAGAAATGGATGCATTCCTAGAGATGTACCAACTACCAAAACTGAACCAGGATGAAATAGAAAACCTGAACAGACCTATAATCACTAAGGAAATTGAAGCAGTCATCAAAAATCTCCCAAAAAACAAAAGCCCAGGGCCAGATGGCTTCCCAGGGGATTTCTACCAAACATTTCAAGAAGAATTAATACCTATTCTTCTGAAACTGTTCCAAAAAATAGAAATGGAAGGAAAACTTCCAAACTCATTTTATGAGGCCACCATTACCTTGATCCCCAAACCAGACAAAGACCCCATCAAAAAGGAGAATTACAGACCAATATCCCTGATGAACATGGATGCAAAAATTCTCACCAAAATACTAGCCAATAGGATCCAACAGTACATTAAAAGGATTATTCACCATGACGAAGTGGGATTTATCCCTGGGCTGCAAGGTTGGTTCAACACCCGCGAATCAATCAATGTGATACAATACATTAACAAAAGAAAGAACAAGAATCATATGATCCTCTCAATAGATGCAGAAAAAGCATTTGACAAAGTACAGCATCCTTTCTTGATCAAAACTCTTCAGAGTATAGGCATAGAGGGTACATACCTCAATATCATAAAAGCCATCTATGAAAAACCTACAGCGAATATCATTCTCAATGGGGAAAAACTGAGAGCTTTCCCCCTAAGGTCCGGAACGCGGCAGGGATGTCCACTATCACCACTGCTATTCAACATAGTATTGGAAGTCCTAGCCACAGCAATCAGACAACAAAAAGAAATCAAAGGCATCCAAATTGGCAAGGAAGAAGTCAAACTCTCACTCTTTGCAGATGATATGATACTTTATGTGGAAAACCCAAAAGACTCCACCCCAAAACTGCTAGAACTCATACAGGAATTCAGTAAAGTGGCAGGATATAAAATCAATGCACAGAAGTCAGTGGCATTCCTATACACCAACAAGAAGACAGAAGAAAGAGAAATCAAGGAGTCGATCCCATTTACAATTGCACCCAAAACCATAAGATACCTAGGAATAAATCTAACCAAAGAGGCAAAGGATCTGTACTCAGAAAACTATAAAATACTCATGAAAGAAATCGAGGAAGACACAAAGAAATGGAAAAACGTTCCATGCTCATGGATTGGAAGAACAAATATTGTGAAGATGTCAATGCTACCTAGAGCAATCTACACATTCAATGCAATCCCCATCAAAATACCATCCCCTTTTTTCAAAGAAATGGAACAAATAATCCTAAAATTTGTATGGAACCAGAAAAGACCCCGCATAGCCAGAGGAATGTTGAAAAAGAAAAGCAAAGCCGGCGGCATCACAATTCCGGACTTCCAGCTCTATTACAAAGCTGTCATCATTAAGACAGCATGGTACTGGCACAAAAACAGACACATAGATCAATGGAACAGAATAGAGAGCCCAGAAATGGACCCTCAACTCTATGGTCAACTCATCTTTGACAAAGCAGGAAAGAATGTCCAATGGAACAAAGACAGTCTCTTCAACAAATGGTGTTGGGAAAATCAGACAGCCACATGCAGAAGAATGAAACTGGACCATTTCCTTACACCACACACAAAAATAGACTCCAAATGGTTGAAAGACCTCAATGTGAGACAGGAGTCCATCAAAATCCTAAAGGAGAACACAGGCAGCAACCTCTTCGACCTCAGCCGCAGCAACTTCTTCCTAGAAACATCGCCAAAGGCAAGGAAGGCAAGGGCAAAAATGAACTATTGGGACTTC
The DNA here is from genome assembly GCF_002201575.2 of Neomonachus schauinslandi. Taxonomy (NCBI): domain Eukaryota; kingdom Metazoa; phylum Chordata; class Mammalia; order Carnivora; family Phocidae; genus Neomonachus; species Neomonachus schauinslandi. The sequence goes on from NC_058403.1 coordinate 136,006,019, forward strand.
ATCAAGTTAAAAAGCTTTTGCAAAGCAAAGGAAACAGTCAACAAAACCAAAAGACAACCAACAGAATGGGAGAAGATATTTGCAAATGACATATCAGATAAAGGGCTAGTATCCAAAATCTGTAAAGAACTCATCAAACTCCACACCCAAAGAACAAAGAATCCAATCAAGAAATGGGCAGAAGACATGAACAGACATTTTTCCAAAGAAGACATCCAAATGGCCAACAGACACATGAAAAAGTGCTCAATATCGCTCGGCATCAGGGAAATCCAAATCAAAACCTCAATGAGATATCACCTCACACCAGTCAGAATGGCTAAAATGAACAAGTCAGGAAACGACAGATGCTGGTGGGGATGCGGAGAAAGGGGAACCCTCCTACACTGTTGGTGGGAATGCAAGCTGGTGCAGCCACTCTGGAAAACTGTATGGAGGTTCCTCAAAAAGTTGAAAATAGAGCTACCATATGATCCAGCAATTGCACTACTGGGTATTTACCCCAAAGATACAAAAGTAGGGATCCGAAGGGGTACGTGCACCCCGATGTTTATAGCAGCAATGTCCACAATAGCCAAACTGTGGAAAGAGCCAAGATGTCCATCAACAGATGAATGGATAAAGAAGATGTGGTATATATATACAATGGAATTATGCAGCCATCAAAAGGAATGAGATCTTGCCATTTGCAACGACGTGGATGGAACTGGAGGGTATTATGTTGAGTGAAGTAAGTCAAACAGAGAAAGACATGTATCATATGACCTCACTGATATGAGGAATTCTTAATTGTAGGAAACAAACTGAGGGTTGCTGGAGTGGGGGGTGGGGTGGGAAGGTTGGGGTGACTGGGTGATAGACACTGGGGAGGGTATGTGCTCTGGTAAGCGCTGTGAATTGTGCAAGACTGTTGAATCTCACATCTGTACCTGTGAAACAAATAATGCAATATATGTTAAGAAAAAAAAAGAAGAAGAAGAAGGTAGCGGGAGGGGAAGAATGAAGCGGGGGAAATCGGAGGGGTAGACGAACCATGAGAGACGATGGACTCTGAAAAACAAACAGGGTTCTAGAGGGGAGGGGGGTGGGAGGATGGGTTAGCCTGGTGGTGGGTATTGAGGAGGGCACATTCTGCATGGAGCACTGGGTGTTATGCACAAACAATGAATCATGGAACACTACATCTAAAACTAATGATGTAATGTATGGGGATTAATATAAGAATTAAAAAAAATAAAAATAAAAAAAAAATAAGACGACAGTGAAGTTTGCTGCATCTGTTGACTCTTCCTTTCACGAACAATTTCTCTGTAGCACACAATGCTGCCTGATAGCATTTTACTTACAGTAGAACTTCTTTCAAAATTGGAGTCAGTTCCCTCAAACCCTGCCACTGCTTTATCAACTCAGTTTATGTAGGATTCTAAATTCTTTGTTGTCATTTCAACAGTCTTCCCAGCATCTTCACCAGAGGTAAATTCATCTCAACAAACCACTTTCTTTGCTCATCCATAAGAAATAACTCCTTATCTGTTAAAAGTTTTAATATGAGAATGCAGCAATTCAGTCCCGTCTTCAGGCTCCACTTCTAATTCTAGTTCTCTTGCTGTTTCCACCATATCTGCCGTGACTTCCCCCATTGAAGTCTTGAATCCCTCAAAGTCATCCATGAGGGTTGTCTTGTTCATGTTGATATTTTGACCTCTTCCCATGAATCATGAATGTTCTTAATGACATTTAGAATCGTGAATTCTTTCTAGAAGGTTTTCAATTTACTTTGCCCAGATCCATCAAAGGAATCATTATCTATGGCAGCTGTAACCTTACAAAATGTATTTCTTAAGTAATAAGACTTGAAAGTCAAAATGACTCCTGATTCATGGGCTGCAGAATGGATGTTGTGTTAGCAGGTCTGAAAACAACATTAATCTTATTGGAAATCTCCATCAAGCTCTTAGGTGACCAGGTGCATTGTCAGTGAGCAATAATAATTTGAAAGGAATCATTTTTTTCTGAACAGTAGGTCTCAACAGTGGAACTTAAAATAGTCAGTAAAACATGTTGTAAATAGATGAGCTGTCATGTAGGCTTTGTTGTTCGATTTATACAGCACAGGCAGAGTAGGTTTAACATAAATGTGTAAAAGCCCTAGGACCTTTAGAATGGTCAGTGAGTGGGCGCTTGGGTGGCTCAGTCGTTAAGCATCTGCCTTCGGCTCAGGTCATGATTCCAGGGTCCTGGGATCGAGCCCCACATTGGGCTCCCTGCTCCGCGGGAAGCCTGCTTCTCCCTCTCCCACTCCCCCTGCTTGTGTTCCATCTCTCGCACTGTCTCTCTCTGTCAAATAAATAAATAAATAAAATCTTTAAAAAAAAAAAAAAAAAGAATGGTCAGTGAGTATTGGCTTCAACTTAAAGTCACCAACTGCGTTAGCCTGGAACAAGAGAGCCAGCCTATCTTTTAAATCTTTGAAGTCAAGCCATTGACTTTTTCTCTGAAGCTATGAAAGTTTTACATGACATCTTTTTCCAATATAAGGCTGTTTCATCTACATTGAAAATCTGTTGTTTAATGTAGCCATCTTTATCAATTATCTTATCTAGATCTGGATCACTTGCTGCAGCTTCTGCATGAGCACTTGCTGCTTCACCTTGCTCTTTTATGTTATAGAAACGGCTTCTTCAACCTCCTGAACCAACCTCTGCTAGCGTCCAACTTTTCTTCTGCAGCTTCCTCCCCTCTCTCAACTGAAGAGAGTTACAGCCTTGCTCTGGACTAGGCTTTGGCTTAATAGAAGGTTGTGGCTGGTTTGATCGTCAATCTGGACCACTAAAACTTTCTTCATATCAGCAATTGGGCTGTTTTACTTTGTCATCATTCATGTGTTCACTGGACCAGCACTTTTAATTTTCTTTAAGAACTTTCCCTTTGCACTCGCAACTTGGCTGCTTTCTGCAGGAGGCCTAGCTTTCAACCTGTCTCAGCTTTCGACACGCCTTCCTCACTAAATTTAATCATTTCTAGCTTTTAATTTAAAGTGAGAGATGTGCAACTCTTCCTTTTATGTGAATACATAGAGGCCATTGTAGGGTTATTAATTGGCCTAATTTTATTACTGTTGTGTCTCAGGGAATAGGGAGGCCCACAGAGAGGGAGAGAGAAAATGGCCAGTCAATAGACCAGTCAGAACACACAGTTTTGGGGCGCCTGGGTGGCTCAGTTGGTTAAGCAGCTGCCTTCGGCTCAGGTCATGATCCTGGGGTCCTGGGATCAAGTCCCACGTCCAGCTCCCTGCTCAGCGGAGAGCCTGCTTCTCCCTCTGCCTGCCACCCTGCCTACTTGTGCTCTCTCAGTATCTCTCTGTCAAATAAATAAAATCTTTAAAAAAAAAAAAAGAACACACGCAATTTTTATCGATTAAGTGTGTTGTCTCATATGGGTGTGGTCATGGTGCTCCCAAAACAACTAAAATAGTAATATCAAAGAGCACTGATCACTATAACAAATATAATAATAATGGGAAAGTTTGAAATATTGGGAAAATTACCAAAATGTGACTCAGACACGAAGTGAGCACATGCCGTTGGAAAAAATGGTGCTGACTAACTTGAGACCTTAAATTTGTAAAAAATGTAGTATCTGCAAAGTGCTATAAAGCAAAGCATAATAAAATGAGGTATGCCTGTATTTAAAAAAAAAAAAGAATGGAGCATAAAAAGGCACAACTACTAAACAATATGGTATCCTGGATGGAATCCTGGAACAGAAAAAGGACATTAGATAAAAACTAAGGAAATCTAAATAAACTAAGGACTTTAATAATAATAATATATCAATCTTGACTCATTACTTTTGACAAATGTACCATACTAATGTAAAATGTTAATAATAGAGGAAACTGGCTCTAAGGTATATGAGGACTATGTACTATTTACCTTTGCAATGTTACTATAAATTTAAAATTTATTTAAAATTAAAAGGTTTAAAATAAAATATAATCCCATCCCCCCCCCAAAAGTTAACCATATGTTTATTAAGTATCTACTCTGCCCTCAACCCTTCTTGGTCACTGTTAAAAGTGTCAATTCCTTGGTGAGCGCTATGAATTGTGTAAGACTGATGAATCACAGACTTGGACCCCTGAAACAAATAATACATTATATGTTAATTAAAAATTTTTTTTCCTTTTCATTTTTTTTTGTTTGTTTTAAAAAAAAAAAAAAGAAAAAACAAAGTCCTTCTTGGAGAAATTAAAAAAAAAAGTGTCAATTCTTTGTGAAATCACAATGAATCCAAAAAATGCTCCTTTTAGGTACTGGGTTCCAGATACCATTGTAGCTGACAAGGATGCAAAGGTGAGTAAGACATAGTACCTGCCCCCAAGGGACTCCAGTCTGCTGAAGGCTGAGAACAACATAGCCTAGGTTAGTGCTGTCACGGAGACAGAAGTCATGGCCTATGGGAAACCAGGGATAGGGATCATTTATTTTGCTGGGGCTGGAATGAAACCAAGTGTTAGAAAATGGCTAACTCTGAGAAAAATACAATAGACTGAATACCGAAGGAAACTGAAACAAATATCTGACAATTTGAGGGTGGTAGCAAGAATATAGGGACATTCAGAAGAAACCAGAGTAGTGAGAATTGTTTTCCAGTGGTGACTACAAATAGAACTGTAAAATTTTTAATCCCAGCAGGAAACAAGTTCAGTATAAGCCAACACTTTTCTTATATCAAAAATTGATGTGATACAGGAAAATATTAAGAATATAACCTACAAGAACAAAAAAATAGTATTCTTGTTCTCCCAAATGAGAAGCTGGTCTATACCAAAATAGCAAATCCAATTCTGTTCTCATTTGGTCACCCTTCTACCTGTTATGTACAAAAAGTCATCTTTAGTTAGATAGACCAAAAATTAGAGAAGATTCAGAGAACCAAAAGAAGCATAAATGAAACTAAAGCCATTTTAAAAGCCACAAAATTGCTTCTCCCTTCCTAATTCCCAGTAATTAAAAGGTCTATAGGAGAAGGGCACTGACAATAATGGTTTTTTGAACAGAGGTAAAGGAAAAGACCTTAAATTTAGCAAAATATAATTAAGTGCAAGAAAAATTTCCTAACTTGAAGAATTAAACATACATACTTTAAAGTAAGTAATGGGAGGAAACTGCCCTCCTTGATTTAGGGAGATGTCCTGCCCTTTGGTGAAGGTCTAGAAACAGATAATTGTTTATAGCTAAAGAGGGTACTCTTTGGTTCAAATATGATATTAGATATTAACAGTGTATTAGCAAGTATATAAAATAGTAATGACTGTTTAGTGATCTTAACACATAAATATGACAGCTACATTAGATTTGGGTTCCCAACGGAAAATTAAATCCATCAAAAGCAAAGAAGAATCCCAGCTGTCATAAGCACTTGACAGATTCAAAGAATATAGGGATTTCCTGTAATCTATTCTATTCTCAGTCTTTTGTTTCAGCTGTAACATGTCTATCCCTTCAAATGCTATTCCAGCCAGTCCACCTGTATCAGATGTATAATAGCTTTTTATAAGTAGTAGCAGTTTTTTCTGTATATAGACAATACAAGTGACCATCTTCAGGAGTAATTGTTTTTTTTAGAATCAGACTACTCTTACTTTTTTCATTTGAATTGATTACTGGGTGCTTTCAGAGCTTTGCTTTTCATATACTATATATATTGTAGTCACACTATGTCCTTAGCATTTGTCTCAGTTTATAAAGAATACAGTTAGCCTTTTTAATGCTTCAGTCACAATTAAATCTCCCCAAATGTTAGGAATTGGTCTTTCCAAGGCTGAAGAGGTGTTTTTAATTATTCATTCCTGGGTTTGTTTCTTACAGCAGCCTCAGCTGTGCTTTTTTATTCAAAGGTTAATGCAAGCTGAGAAGTGGGTAAATTAAATCTGCTTGGCAGCCAACAACCCTATGTATTAGCAGACACTGTAAGATGGGGATGGGCAGTATAAGTTATTTCCACCATTGTAGCACTGCAAAAAGCAAAAACCACTAAATCCCTCAAAGATAGCCTACACTGACCGGAATTATTACGGGATACTACAAATGGGTGGTTCTTAAATAGCAGATCTTCAGTAAAATCTGTGTTTTGCTTACAGAGAGAGAAGGCAATGGCTGAAATCAGAAAGGTAATAGCTTTTGTAGAAAATTGATGTAGATACCATGACTAATGAACTTTGTATAATATTAAATCACTAAGTTGAGTGCTGGGAGTCACTTCTATAAGTGTTCTACAGGGGCAGACTGCAAAATCTCTCAATGAAAGCAAGAGCATAATGTTCTTAGACAACTAGGCAATATGAAAGTGCTGTCATAGCTCCACCCCTCCAGTTACTGTGAGGAACGAAATGTTGCTAGAGCCTTTCATTTGCTTCCCTTTTATTTTATTTTTTTTAAGATTTCATTTGAGATATCTAGAGATACAGCGAGAGAGGGAACACAAGCAGGGGGAGTGGGAGAGGGAGAAGCAGGCTTCCAGCTGAGCAGGGAGCCCGATGCGGGGCTCGATCCCCGGACCCTGGGATCATGACCTGAGCCGAAGGCAGACGCTTAACGACTGAGCCACCCAGGTGCCTCTAGAGAATGAATTTTAAAGCCACTATTATACAGCATCTGAGAATTTGGACTTGGTGCAGTCTCAAGATGTTGTTATAGGATGGAACATGTAAAACTGAAGTTATTCTTTACTGAATTATTAACCAAGAAAGATGGGACTTAGCAGTCGCTTGTCACTTTCTTTCATGAGCTCAGTATTGAGTAGGGAGAAGCATGAGAGACAGAGACATTAGTATACAAGGTGTCATACAGCAGGTCCAGAGAAGGGAAGTCAGACCCCCTAAATTTATTTCCATGTCTTGGGTCCAGGAGTAAAGGATGAGGTGAGCTTCAGGACCCTGATTCAGCCCTACTAGGTTCTCACTTACCTGATAATATTAATAGCATAAATTTTATAACCCTTGCTATGGGCCAGGCACTATTTTAAGCTGTTTATATGTATTAATTCATTTAATGCTCACATCAACTCTATGAGGGAGCCATCCTTTCAAAAGCAAAGGAACAGTAGGAGACTAAATAACTTGCTTTCATTCACACGGTTAGTGGCAGAGCCAGGACAACCCCTGGCTATCTTGATCTGAAGCCCACTGTCTTTACTATTATACTAATAGACTAGTGTTTTACAAAAGATGGTTATTTATTATTTTTCAACAGACATTTACTGTGTATCTGTGTGTGCGGTTTGCTTTTGCCATTGACCTTTTAGTTGACCTGCTGGAAGAGAACGGTGATGGTGGGTCTTGGAGCCAGATAGCAATGTCGGGGATACAAAGAAAAATGCAGGTTGTAGGATACCACAGCCAGTATTTTGGGGAATAAATTAGACATAGGAAGAAATTATTGTTTACCATTTTCCTATACAAAAACAAAAAATGTTCTCAGCCAATGAAAAGTGTATTGAGTATATTGGAGGTATTTAATCTACTTGGAAAACAAATTGCCTTGATAATAACTCTATACAAATAAACAGATAAACCTTAACTATACTAGGAATAGTTAACTGTCGCTAAGATCTGCCCCCTGGTAACTTTCAAATGGAATTTTTACTTTGACACAGTATTATAAATGTTAGAAAACAATAAAGCTGCATTTGGAATGATACCAGGGAACTTTACATTCTGCCCTCTGTGAATAGTAACATTTTTGAGAACTAAAGAATTTTGGGAAGGATTTGGCTTCCTCAGAACTGTGTAGGGCAACAGTGGCTTACACTCTTGTCAAAAGCTTATTTAACCTGCAGATAAGATCAATAGACATGTTAAAGCTGTACAGCCTTCCTATCTAACATGTGCAGGGGGCGAAATTTTAAATAATAAAGAAATATTACCTGCTACATTGGCTAGCTCACATGCCGGTATTGTTCTTACAGTGCAGATAAGAGAGGCTAGCCCTGGAAATCCTGAGTACCTTGCGACCTTTCATCTCTTATGCAGAATAGAGAAAAGGCACAAGCATCAGGGTGGGAGGTGGACAACAAAAGCAGTGTTGCAAGAAGTGGTATGCTTGCTAAAGAAATGGAAAGAGTAGTATAAGATCAGTATTTCTAGTTTGAAAAGCTAAAAAAAAAAAAGAAGAAGAAGAATTGGGTAGCTAAAATAAAAATGGCTTTTCACCAAACCTAAATCTAGTCCTTGAAACGTGCCCAGGATAAAAAGATAAAAGAAAACCCAGGTGTTAGTGTCGATCTCTGGTCTCCTGTCTTACACCGGGCAGTTCATCATAATGGTAACTATATAGTTTTTCCAGTTGAGTCTTCCTTTCTAAGTTGATAGTGGTTGTAAAACAGTAAGAGCCTCTCCTTAGGATCAGAGGGCTCAGGTTTTCTTCTATGGGTGTGGTCTTGAGCAAAGCACTTCACTTTGTAGAAACTTACAGTTTTGAAATGAAGGCTTTGATAGAAATGATTTTCAGTGGGAGAGGAGCTTTTTCATTTTTTGGAATTATCATCCCCCACCAAATACATGCCAAGAATCACTTCTGAAGGAGGTAATTTTTTCTAAAAGAAGAGGAGATGTTGAAAAAGAAAAAAAAAAAGGCTGCAAACAACTTGATTAACTTATTTCTAGAATCCGGGGTACCTGGGTGGCTCAGTCATTAGGCGTCTGCCTTTGGCTCAGGTCATGATCCCAGGGTCCTGGGATTGAGACCCGCATCGGGCTCCCTGCTCGGCGGGAGGCCTGCTTCTCCCTCTCCCCCTCTCCCTGCTTGGGTTCCCTCTCTCGCTGTGTCTCTCTCCGTCAAATAAATAAAATCTTTAAAAAAAAAAAAAAAACTTATTTCTAGAATCCTTTCAGCTAACTAAAGGATTAAAAATCCTATAATTCAGTATTTTAAGTAATAATTCAGTAATTTAAGTATTTTAAGATTGATTTTATGCCTAGTTGTCTAACTCAGTGAAATTCCAGTCCAGTTCTAATGCTTCTGCTTCTTCTGTGTTACGAAGAAAAGTTGAACTAGGTGGTCTCCCAAGTCTTTATAATTGTAACCTTATTTCTAACAACCCACATATATAAAATAAGATTTGGTTCTTTTTGACTGTGACTGTCTTTGTCCTTATAAGTGAATGTGTCTTATAAAAATGCAGCTTGAGAGGAAAAGGAACCATAGGCAGTTTTTCCCTGTGGTCTTCCTTCCTGCTTCTCAATTTCTCTGTTTCTCCTTGCTCATTATTTCATACAGCTATGTCTTAAAATTTTAAGTCTGTTGCGCAGTTGCATACTCACTGCAATATATCACACATTGGGAAAATAAAATACACACAGCCACCCACCCACATACCATACACATAATATAGAAAGAAGCCTAAGGTGTCATCAAGTCACTGAGTCAGTCGTTGTTTCTCAGTAACTTACAGAGGGCTAGTTTTACTCACTAAGGACGCTATCTTATTAGCTACTGCCTTCCCTGGGAAAAGGAAGTATTGTGATTATTAAGCTAATTTTATTTTGTTTAAAAACCTGTTTTTCTCCAGTTTTTTCGTCTCTGCTAGGTTGTTGACCCTCTTAACATAGGATACAAATTATATAACAGTAGTGACTTTAAAGTACGATTTGGTAAAAGATATCTACAGTGAACTGAAATCTTGTTTTGTTTTGATTTTCACATCTCAAATCTGGAAAGTGTGATTGAGGACAGAGATCCTTCTCCTTAATTAAGCACTCATTGATAAAAAGTATAAAATAATTCTTTTTCTTGAAATATGTCAAGAATAAGGACCAGACTGCTAAGAACTGGAAAGAAAAATATATGAAGGAGAAAATATTAATCATTCAGTTCTGCTTAGAACTTAGTATACAAAATGGATCTTTTCTATCACCACTGTTGTATCCTAATCTCTTAAAATGTGGTGGACTTTGGTGTTACTGGTCTTCAAAAAAAAAAAAATTACTGCATACAAATATAGGAGACCTCAGGAGTTTATGAAATACCATTCTTCATTTGCCCTCTCAAGAGCTATAATCCTGGCCTATTTTCTCAATACCCTCTTAGCTATAGGGGATTTTTTTTTTTTCACTATCAGAATGAATTCTTTTTTTCCTATGACCCAAATAATGCTGTTTCTTAAGATTTCTTCTTTTCCAAGTATTAAAGGTCCCATAAATGACTTTATAATGCTGTGTTTACATAGGATGTTACCACTTCCAAAGGAGTACTAAGCCTTTGAGGGTGAAGGAGATGTCCCTAAGGAGAATGTAGCTAAATTGAGGCCTAAAGGACAAATAGAATGGTCAGACCTACAGAGAATTTTATCCAAAGCCAGGAGACAAAAAAAAAGTCCAGCTCCCTTGAAAGTTTTATAAGTAGGTCCAATATGACTGGAGAATGGAGCTGAAGGAAAGGGGAGTGGCAAGGGATGAGGCCAGAGAGGTCAGCTGGAGGCAGATCTTTTTGAAAGACTTTGTATGCTTCAAAGGAATTTGGGCCTGATCTTGAAGGTATTAAGAAGTCAGAGAAAGCAGGAAAACAGAAGATCCCATTTAAAGGATTTTCTGGAAATTGCCCTATCTGCAGTTTGGTGGATGGATTGAAGGAAAGCAAGACTGGAGGTAGGGAAATAGCATGTTGGTGCCATCATCTAAGTGAGAGCTAATGCAGCCAGTAGACAGATTATAGAGATAGCTTCTGTAGGCTTTGGGGAATTAAGAGAAGGAGGAAGGAAGCATGGTCAAGGATGACTCTTGGGTTTCCTGCCCGGTTAGAGGTTCCATCAGTGTTAGATGGGTTGTCAGAGGCAGATAATAACATACCTAGAATGAAGATGAAGAAACAAGGTAACTGAGGGTAGAACCCCTAGGAAAGCAGACATTGAAGAGATGTTACTGAAGAGGACAAAAGAATTGAAGAAGTTACCCTAAAGTGTAGAGAGAGACTCTTGGAGAGATACCTGGGGAAGAGAGTTTTTTAGGAATCAGGGAGTAGAAGCTACAGTTTCAATAAAATGAAAACAAAAGGCACTGTTGGATTTAGGAACAATTAGGTCAGCTCATGGCCTAGAGAAAAGTCTGAAAACATTTTCCCCCTTGAATCTCCCCACTTCCACATGTTTTTTCTCATTTCATTCATACAGTGGTGGTATTTCCCCTCTTTAACTGCTTTTCCTACTGTCCTTATCTGTAACTGGTCTGGCCTTGCTTTTGTATTTTTTTAAAGGATGGGACTATTCTTTCCTTCCAGTTTGACATTAGAGAAACATACATTATTGTGTTATAAGCAGAAAGCTCAAGATTCCTGCAGCTCTTTACTCTCAAAGGGACTTTGGACATATGTGCAGCATGTCATTTGCCTGTGAACATTGTGCTCATCACTGAAAGGGATGAATTCAGCTATGTGGAATCTGACAGATAAGCAGAGATTTCCAGAGCTCCTGAGAAATCCCTCGTACTGTCTTCTCTTCACTATTTTGTCCCCATCAATTTCAGGTTATTGTTGGCACATCAGAGATTCTCTACAAAGGCACGTTTCTTGTCCTTTGGAGCCAAGATCCCTACATTCCCTGGGCTGCCTTACTCTTTTTCTATCTTAGAGTCGATGTTAAATGAAAAGGCAGCAGGCACAGCCAAAAACTCTTGGTCTTAGAGTCACAGCTGTGGCACAGCACATTGAAAGTATTCAGATGTATTTAAAACATCTTAGGATCTTAAATAAAGACACAGTGAGTGCTTAGTCCTTTTCAGCATTTTTATTGTACGTGTGTAATATTTCATATGTGTAGAAGGGTTCATCCACTGTAGGCAGCAGCATAGAAAGCTGAACACAGGGGCACCTGGGTGGCTCAGTTGTTGAGCGTCTGCCTTCGGCTCAGGTCATGATCCCAGGGTCCTGGAATCAAGCCCCGCATCGGGATCCCTGCTTGGCGGGAAGCCTGCTTCTCCCTCTCCCACTCCCCCTGCTTGTGTTCCCTCTCTCGCTGTCTCTCTCTCTGTCAAATAAATAAAATCTTTAAAAAAAAAAAAAAAAAGCTGAACACAGTTTACAAGTTTGATTCTCTAACAGAATTTCTCCAAGCGGCAATTTTGGTTACAACTAATTTGTAATTTTCTAACTGATATTTGCATTTTAATAGATTTATCTAATTGCATTTTATTTTGAAATGTAACTGTTAGCTGTATTTATCTTTCTTCTTTAAAAAATAAAATCTGAAAATAAAATTAAGGGTATTGATCATTAAGAATACTGTAAGTGAGAAAACATTGCTAAATAACCACATACCTAAAAATCCTGATGTTAAATAAACATTCCATTCAATGCAAAATTGGATTTCCTGGAAGTGGCAGCTTTGATTTCTGATGGTTTCCAAAGTTCTGCCCTATCTAAATACATACCCTAAGATTAGATTGCAGGATGATGATGGTGATAATGGTGGTAGTGAAAATGATTATTAATGTCTGGGTCTTGGTAGCCTGTTTTCTAGTCCGGGGATCTTGAAACCCTTCTTATAAAATCCCCAGGCAATTAATCTTTTGAGTGTGTTGGTGAATTCTGTATCATCCACAAAGCATAACAACACCTAGAATAGCAGCAGACATTTGGAAGCATACTGTTTGAGCCACTACAGGCCCCATTTTCCAAGCTCTCCTAAAACTTCACTTACTCCACAAGGTTCATGCTGTAATTGCCTCATTTTGTAGATGAGGAAACTAAGACACTGAAAGATTATATGGGGAGATTACATATTCACCCAGGGCTCTACAGGCCTTACATGGTAGGACTAGGATTCAGAAAAGCAAGTCTGGCTTAGAGTCCAGTCATGTTCTTCATCATCGTTCTATAGTGCCCGTGTCTGCGGCACTAACTTTTATTTGGTCAGCTTAAGGGGGAAGTGATCATTGAAAATATAAGATGGTCTGCAGCTTCGGCTTCTCACTTTTTTGGTCCAAAGTATATAAAAGCTCATTCTTCTGTTTTATATAAATCCAAATAATTCTGACATATTAAAAAAAAAAAAAAACTCGGGTGCCTGGGTGGCTCAGTTGGTTAAGCGACTGCCTTCAGCTCAGGTCATGATCCTGGAATCCCTGGATCGAGTCCCGCATCGGGCTCCCTGCTCAGCGGGGAGCCTGCTTCTCCCTCTGACCCTCCCCCCTCTCATGTGCTCTCTCTCTCTCTCTCACTCTCTGGCTCAAATAAATAAAATCTTTAAAAATAAATAAAAATAAAAATAAAAAAAAACTCATTTGGTCAGTATGGGCTACTGGAGCTACTACATCTGTATTGCCCAATATATGTGACCACTAGCTACATGGAGCTATTTAGATTTAAATTCATTAAAATCAAATGAAATTGAAAATCCACTTCCTCATTCTCACCAGCTCCATTTCAAGTGCCTGAAGGCCACGTGTGGCTAGTGATTACCATACCGGATAAGGATAAGAACTAAAACATGTTCATTATCACAGAAAGTTTTATTAGACAGCACTGCTCTAGAACAGTATTGTCTAACAGAAATACAATATGAGCCACTTGTGTAATTTTAAATTTTCTAGGAGCCACATTAAAAAATAAAAAGAAATAGGTGGTAAGTTTTAGTATCTTTTTAGTTCAGTGTATCTCAAATACTATTATTTCAACATGTAATTAACAAAAAGTAGTGATGTATTTTACTTTCCTTTGCATTGTCGTTGAAATTCAGTATATATTTTACAGTTACAGCATATGTGAATAAGTAGCCACATTTCAAGTGCTCAGTAGCCACATGGCTACTGTATTGTGCAACACAATTCTGTACTTTTATTCCAGGATTTCTCAACTGAAACATATCAAAATGGGAGTGGGACAGAGGGCTGTGTAGTTCAGGAACCACTGCTCTAAGCTTTGGAACCGCAAGTGGTGTAGACATGCCCCTTGTAAGATGATAGAGGAGGCCAGACTGCTGAGACTTAATCTGTATATATTAGAGAAGTATTATAAGTTTTAGATGCATTTTAAAACACCAGTCTGTGTTCAAGATAGTTTGTTACTACTAGTATTTTTTTTTAAAGGCACATTTGGACAGTATAAACCAACTCAGAGGGGCGCCTGGGCGGCTCAGTCTTTAAGTGTCTGCCTTCGGCTCAGGTCGTGATCCCAGGGTCCTGGGATCGAGCCCCACATCGGGCTCCCTGCTCCGCGGGAAGCCTGCTTCTCCCTCTCCCACTCCCGCTGCTTGTGTTCCCTCTCTCGCTGTGTCTCTCTCTGTCAAATAAATAAATAAAATCTTTAAAAAAATAAAAAAAATAAAAAATAAACCAACTCAGAGTGATGTTAGCTGTGTTATTTAATCCATTGTTGATAACAAGATAGGTGACTGATTTCAGAGAACTAATAAAATATGGTTTTCTCACTGAGAGCCAAATAAAATTTAAAATGAGCACTAATTGAATGTAAATAATTTACAGGCATTGCCTGCTTTTGTGAGATATCTCTTGACTTCTATTTCTGAGTCCCTTCCTTGGTGGCACTATTTGGTGACTTCTCAGCCTAAATTATATAATTAACTGTGATGACCATTCTTGGAAGGTCATCTTAAAATTTCTCAAATTGACTCAGAGAAATTATATCTTGGTATTTGGGAAACATGTCTATGCACATTGTTTCATAGCCATGTTCTCACTGTGTGTATTTTTTAAATTAAATTTCTTCATCTACCTTGAAGTAATGTTGTAACTACAAACCTATAATTTACTCTACTTTTAAGTTCTTCCTTCTGATAAACTTATCTATTCATATTGGGTCTAATTATAGCTCAGGGCGTAACCATGTGTATTATTCATCTGAATAAGTGAGTTTGTCTGGCAACAAGGGGCTATTGTTGCCAAAGCTTTGTTGTCATCTGACTGTATTCTGTCTGTACCTCACTGTCAGCTTCAGGAAAGGTTAGGTCAAGAGGAACATGCAGCAGGAATGTTATACTCTGGCCCCTTGCTCTGCTTCTCAGTGTATTTCAGCACTTTGCAATAAACTTGGCTATGATTTTTTTTTTTTACTTCATCCTTTTTAAATAAGAGAGATCAAAACTAGAGATAAAATTGAACTTTTCTTCGTTCCCTATCTTCAGAGCTATCCCATCACCCTATTCCTCTTTTCTCCTGTTCCCTGCACAACCACTGTCATGAATTTAGGCCTATCTTTCCAGTTCATTTCTTCAAAGACTTTGACATAGATATGTATCCATAAACAATATAAAATACTATTTTATATTTCTAATTTATATAATAAGATCATACTGTACATATGCTGCAAACTTGCTTTCCTCATATAGCATTTTAGTAGACTTTTGGGACATCATTGTTCTTAATGTGAAAACTTGGTACATATATAAGAACATATCTAACACATAAATAAGTTATGAGACCTATAGTAAAACAGGTAACTCCTGAATCCACCATATATACTGAGTAGAACATCACCAGAACCATTGAAGCTCCTGTGTGCTACTCCTCCACCATCTGATTCTACCCAGGAAACCACTCTTTTGAGCTTTGTTCTCATTCATTTTCTTGCTTATCATATATGTTTGTGTCCTCAACAATGTATTTTCTTGTTTGCTTGTTTTCAAACTTGGTGAAAATAGTATCATACTGTATATATTCCTTTAGACTTGCTTTTTTATTCAATATGACACTTTTAAGATTTATCCATGTTAATCAGTATGTTTTCACTGTTGTGTTGTATTCCTTTGGGTAAATTTATTCCTTTTTCTGTCAGTAGACATTTGTATTGTTTCCAATTTTCCTATTAAAAATAGTGCTTCCATGAACATTCTTGTATATGTTTTCTGGTGCACAGGTGTAAAAGTTTCTCTGGGGTATGTACCTAGGAGTGCAATTGAAATGTTGTAATATAGGAGTGTATAGATTCAGCTTAACTAAATAAGTCCACATTCTTCTCCAAAGTGATTGAACACTCTTCAGCAATGTATAGTTCTTGTTTTTCCACATCCTCATCAGCACTTGGTTTTGTCACGCATTTATCTTTGCCTATACATTGTGTAAAATAATATTGAACTGTAATTTTAAGTTTCATTTCCCTGATTTTAATGAGATTGGATATTTTTCATACGTCTTTTGGCCATTGATGTTTCTTCTTTCTGGAAATGCCTATTTATGTCTTTTCTAAGGGATTGCTAGTCTTTTTCTTATTGATTCATAGGAATTCGTATACTCTGGACACTAGAATTGTGTCAGTTTTATGTGATCCAAATACCTTTCCTGGTTTGTGGCTTGTCAGTCTCTTTAGGCAACCTCTGAAACTTCCGACTTTTGCATTGATGTGCTTAATCCATCTACAACAAAGGTTTGTATGTTTATTGAAGTAGAAATCCAGTTTCTCTATTTGCCATATACAAAAACTATTTTCTTAGTCCCATTACTTCTGACATATATCAGATTCGTGTAAGTATGTGGAAAAGTTTGAGGGATTTCTTCGAGCTTCCAAACACATTTCAGAATCAAGTTGTCAAGTTTCATTTTTTACATAACTGTTAGACTTTTGATTGGAATTGCATTGGATCAGTTTGGGGAAAATTGACATCTGTAGGATGCTGGGTCTCCCTACTCATAAACTTGGTATCTCTCTCCATTTATTTAATTCTCTTTGTATTTCAACAAATTTTATAATTTCCTCCATTAAAATCTTATATATTTTTATGAAATTTATTCGTAGGTTTTTTATTTTTAATACTATAAAAATATTTTAAAATATATTTTCTAATTTTGTTGGTGTGTTGAAATGCAGTTGATTTTTTATGTTGATCTTAAATCTAACCACTTTGTAAACTCTTTTATTAAGTTTAATAAATTGTGTATAGATTTTTCTGTGTACATGAATTCTGCAAATGCTCACAGTTTTATTTTTTCCATCCCAATCTATACCTTTTGTTTTTTCCTTCCTTGTGTCTTTCATACCTTGATGAATATGATTGCTAGTGCATGAATGATTAGAAGTAGATATGGTGGGCATCCTTATATTGTTCTTCAATTTTAAAGGGTGTGCTTTTGATATATTGTCACTGAATATATTAGTTGCTGGTAGGTTTTTGGTAAATGCTATTTATCAGGTTAAAGAAGTTTCCATCTATTCCAGTTTTGCTAAAAAAATTTTTTTTATCATGAATGGCTATTATTAAGCCTATTGAGTGCTTTTCCTGCACCCATTGAGATTATCCATTTTTTTCAACTTTAATCTCTTAGGTAAATTACATTAATAATTTTCTATTATTAAACTATCCTTGCATTCCCAGAATATATCCCAACTTAGTTAAGATGCATGCTTTTTTGATATACTGCTTAACAGTGAGGTTTTTGTAGATATAAACTAATTTCAAAATAAGAGTAGTAGCTACATTTTTGTTGACAATAAAATCTTCCCCAAAGGGCTGCCCACTTTGCTATAAGGTATAAGGGTAATTTATGGCTATTAGATGCAGGTATTAGCTTGATGTAGCAAAAAAACACTGAAAAGCTAAATTATAATCTCATTTGCCCTTCTGTTCACTTGAGAGATTATAATTCAGTTGACTCATGTGGGCCTTATTTTCCTCAGTGAGTTTGTCTGAGACTCAGAGACAGATGTTTACTACTAGTAGTCATGGGGCTTCACTTGCTTTCCTATTAATCCATCATCATCAAACAAACATGTACTTACTAGGCCCTAAGACAAAGCAAAAATCTATTCCTCAGGGAACTTTTAGGGAGGGACAGAAAAGTAAACACTTTAAAAACAGTTATAGGGGATTCCTGGCCAGCTCAGTTGGTAGAGCATGTGATTCTTGATCTTGGGGTTTTGAGTTCAAGCCCCATATTGGGCAAAGATCTTACTCTAAAAAAAATTTTAATTAAAAACATGGTTATAAAATGAAATAATACATCTTGTTTTCTATAGACCACACTATTTATGATACATGGGGGTTGAGGGGACAGAGATTCTTTGGCTGGAAAGAGAGAAAAGAGGAAGCTTGAGATGGGATATGGTACTTGAGCTGAGTTTTATGAATGATGAGCATTTACTGATATCCATGAGCCTCATTTGTATTCTCAGTTGTTAACAAAGGAATTAGACTACTTTTTATTACACTTTTTTTCTCTAATGGCCCCTCTGTCTTCGAAAATTTGTCTCTTTCACCCTATGACTGTATCATCTTTTTCAGGATCTCACAAATAATTTCATGCTTTATTAAATATTTGTGCTCCTTCCTCTGGTCTTTGGTCCTAGGAATCTTTTGTTCAGTAGGTATAGAGTTGTGAATGGCAAGACGGAATCTTCCTTGTTCTGTTTTTTAAGTAATACCAACATCTTTTCTTTATAGAGTATTGATGATATTGACAAATGAATCATCATATAGAATTACCTGATTTGTTATGTTTTTGTGGAATTGCTCAATTTATTGTTACCATAAATAGAATTTTTTAAATTCCAGGGTTTACATAATCTCTAAGCACATTTCATTTGTATGTCTTATTTCAGTGCTGGACCCAAAGGAGACAACATTTATGAATGGAGGTCAACTATATTGGGACCCCCAGGATCTGTCTATGAAGGAGGGGTGTTCTTTCTTGACATTACCTTTTCACCAGACTATCCGTTTAAACCCCCTAAGGTCAGTATGAAGTGTTCATCCATTTTTAGCAATATGTATTGTTGTATATGTATATACATATACATATTCTTAAATATACATATCTAGGAATGCATGTCTATTCTGTTAACATAGACAACTTCCCAGGGCTAATTGTATGTAAAAGGAAACAGAATGTGAAAAATTATAGGCTATTTCCCTACCCCGTCCCCTTACTCATATTTCATTGCTTTTTCTCATCCTTTCTCAGTGTCTCCTTTCTGTGGTTTATGTTGTAATGTAACATAAAACAGCACATTATGGGTGGAGCTAGGTGAGGGAGAATGGGCCTACGCCAGCCCTGCAACCCAGAAAACCAGACATAGCCTGAAGCTGGAGCCAGAGCCAAGCCCAGGAGCCAGACTAAATGCGGAGGGAGCCACCACTAAGGCAGGTCTCAGGGCACCAGCTATGGAGTGTTGATGCCTCCACGGTTCGGCTGTTCACATGAAGTATACATGCACTAGGAGGGAAAGTGTGACCTACAAAGACTTAAGAGTGATGCCAAGAACATTTAGTGAAAAAGTATTTGTAAAAGTTGATTACTATAAATGACTAATTAATGAACCATAAGGGAATTTACACTTATTTAAGACAAGATTATATACTTTAAGAATTCTTCATGGGCGCCTGGGTGGCTCAGTTGGTTAAGCGACTGCTTTTCAGCTCAGGTCATGATCCTGGAGTCCCCGGATCAAGTCCCGCATCGGGCTCCCTGCTCGGCGGGGGTCTGCTTCTCCCTCTGATCCTCTTCCCTCTTGTGCTCTCTGTCTCTCATTCTCTCTCTCTCAAATAAATAAATAAAATCTTAAAAAAAAAAAAAAAAAAGAATTCTTCGCATTCCTTTCTACTGCCTGTAATTCAGTCATTTGATGAGTTTAAATTTATTCTCCACTTTGGAAGGGAAAAGACCCTAAGGACAAGTGACTCTCTGCATTGGCCACCAAGAAAAAATTCTCATTTGGCCTGACTTTAACCTCGCAGTGCAGAGGGAAATAAAACTTGCTTGGGTTGTAGGTTGGAAGGGACAGTTTTAGAAAAGCAAAAATAGGACTATACCTTTAGCATGAATTTCTGTAAGTCCCCTCCCTCCCTCTTACCCTCCCTCTCTTTTGTCCCCCTCTCTTCCTTTCTTCCTTCCTTTCCATTGACGCTTGGATATTGTTTTGTTACGAAAGCAAAAGCAATAACTATAATTTTACCAAAGAAGAAAGCAAGGCACGGAGAAACTAAGTAACTTTCCCAGCATTACACAGCAAGCAAATAGTAGTGTCAGTATTTGAACCCAGGAAGTCTGACTCCAAAGCCCGTGTTCCTTTCTACATTACATGGTACATTTTACCCAAGCTGACAGAGCTGGTGGCACTGGTAAAAGGTGAAAGATTTATGCGATCTGACGAGAAACCAGAGTGTTGAGCTGGTGGCACTGGTGATCACCCATACCTGCATTAAGTTGGTTTTCAGGGATGAAGCCATAGTACATCTAATATTTATTTTCTCCTTTCACTGGATGGGAACCTTTTGTCTTTCATTCTACTTGGGACCAGCCCATAAATCACCTGGAGTACTAACTGCACTGCTAGTGATGTGAGGACCTATCTCTGACAGCCTCTTCAGTTAAGGAAATACAGAGTAGGGAAGGGGAGGGACCATTCAGATCAGGCAGTTGGTGCTGCTTGTGAGTTTGGAATAGGCTGCTCTGTACATCTGAAATACACATCTCAGAAAATGTGTGGGCTTATCCAGGTTCTGCATGACAGAAATGTGTAGATTAAAACTAGAAGGGAGATCTAATAGATTAGATAGAATAACTCAGTTTCCAAAAAGGCCTCAGTGGACTGAAAGGATGGTCCAAAACAAGATGGAATTTAACATAGCTAAATGTGTTCAGTGACAATCAGAAAGAAATGATGATGCATGAAGGAGAAACCTACTTTATTTTCATATAAATAAAATTTGTGGGCTTTTGGCTGACTACAATTCTGTGGGAATTTAAGATTCTTGAAGCCTTAAGGAGACATTTTTAGGAGTACAATCCTTGGAACTCTGAACCATTCACACTATATCTGGAGTGCCTCAGTCACCCCTAAGTTCTTCGTTTTGAGAACAAACAAGAATAAACTGGGGAGAGAGTCATCTACATTCTTGAACTTCTTCACTGGGTAAAACACTACAGTGGATATCAGTTGTGCCAACTCATTTCTTTTCTAAAACACCCTACTAAGGCTTGGGTTTTCCCTTTCACAGATGAGAAAACTTAAATGAGGCTTAGAGAGGTTTCCAATAATAGAGAACCAAGAATTTACTGATTTCCGACTTCACAGACCATGTACTTTCCACTGAATTATACACCATTAACCTGGAGATGTTCGCTAGTAAGAATAGGACGTAGGAGGAATGTGATATCTGTCCTCGGATGTTTTAGGAACTATGGTGTGGGTTAGGATTTAGGCCTTATTTTGGATGGCTGGATGGAACAAAAATAGAAGTAGGAGGGTGTCAGTTACTGGGAAGTAGTTGTTAATTCTTATGAGGAAAATCTGACCCACAGAGGCATAGTCTGCCTTTGAATAGCTCTATGTATGAGACAGTGGGCTTCCTTTTACTCAGAGTAAATACTGGCCAATATTTCTGTTTTAAAAAAAAGCAGAATTAGTACCTGTCAGGAATAGTTCCAGAAAAAAATAAGTTCCTCCACTGAATGAATTTGAATAAACAATCTCTTAGGACAAAGGAAAAGTTTAATTTTGGTAACTCAAATCACAATTTAAACGCACATTTATTAGAAACCTGTGGGAAGTTTTTGAAAGCAAATAATCACCACCTAATTTATCAATTTTAGAAGCCAAATTTTGTAGGCAGATATGCTATTCTAAGTGGGGGAAAGTTTGTGAGTGTCTTGGAAGCTGTTAACTAAAACAAAGGCATTTTTTATTAATACTTTTGAAGTACCATGTCTGTGCCTTTCTAATCTCCTATTATTCTAAATAGGCTGCATTTAGAATTGTCCTGTTTTTGTTTTGTTTTTTTCTCTGTTACCCTCGTCCTTTTCCTCAACCTTAGCCACATATTTTAATGAAACATTTCCCAGTGCTCTGAAGAATGAACCTGGATAGCAGTAGGTGTTAGAATTATTGGTGAGACCAGAGGTTCACAAATACATTTGATTGGCTACCTAATGGTTATCAGATAGCCATACCATAAAATTAGTGTATAGCATAATGGGATCCATGAGATGACTTTTCCCAAACTCTTACACTTGGAATCCTTAGTGAGGATTTTAAATGCTGTCATGCTCAGATTAAATAATTTAACATATAAACCATTTCACCACGTTTATCAGTTTAAAAATATCAATAAATAAACCTCTATGACTTAAAATGTGAAAAAGTAAATAAATATGTAGTGCTCCAACATATCACGTAAATGTCAGTGAAGTGATTTGGATGTCTCTTCAAGCCATAGGAACTTTTTGGGAATAGGACTTCATTAGTTTGAATATCCCACACTCCACTAGCTAATTTTTCAAAATCAGATGAACTATTCCAATAATTTCTTCCAAAATTCATCTGAATTTTAATAAGGCAAGGAAAACAATTTTTAATTGAGTATGTAATGTTCACTAAATTTAGTATATAGTTTTAAATAGGTCAAGTACTTGTTATACTTGCAAGTGCTATATCTTAGTACAATTCTTAGCACATTGATTTTCTTATATAATCAATATGTTTATGCCTCTTTTTACTAAATCTACAGGAGTTGTATTTGTATGACATTGTTAACTGTGTCTAAAGTATCTGATGCCAGGTCTTCAGGTGAATATTTAACCGTCAATGATAATATTATTTCTCAGGGAAAATACTCATTTAATGAAATTGTCTAGGAGTAACATATTATTGCCAAAAAACAAAAGCATAATAAATTACTGGTATATCCCAAAGTTTTTTGATACTGTATTTCTTTCAGTGTTGATAGATATTTTAGTGTTCTAATTCAAATATCTATTTATTTGTAAAGTAGAAATTGCTTTATATCTTTTTGGGGATTACATATTCTTATTCATATTACAGATAATTACTCCTGTGCTCAAAACCTACACTTTTTTCTAAGTTTAATGTGTAAATATTTTAATGTTTTGGGGTTTTTTTAAGATTTATTTATTTGACAGAGGAAGACATAGCGAGAGAGGGAACACAAGCAGGGGGAGAGGGAGAAGCAGGCTTCCTGCTGAGCAGGAAGCCCTATGCGGGGCTTAATCCCAGGACCCTGGGGCTACAACCTGATCCGAAGGCAGATGCTTAACGACTGAGCCACCCAGGCACCCCAATACTTTAATGTTTTTAACTCTACAAAATCTACATATCTGTGATAGAATAAAAAGTAATTGGAGATAAACAAAAAGGAAAAATTTTAATTACTTATAATCCTAACCCCAAAATTAATTATTCATGCCATTTTGTCTATCTCTTTTGAGATTTTTTTTTTTTAAGATTTTATTTATTTATCTGAGAGAGAGAATGAAAGAGAGCATGAGAGGGAGGAGGGTCAGAGGGAGAAGCAGACTCCCCGCCAAGCAGGGAGCCTGATGCGGGACTAGATCCTGGGACTCCAGGATCATGACCTGAGCCAAAGGCAGTCACTTAACCAACTGAGCCACCCAGGCGCCCCTCTTTTGAGATTTTGTTCTCTGTGTTAAAATATACTGTATGCATACACACGAATAATATACATAAATACTGGGCCATATTCCCCCTGGTTTTAGAATTACTTTTTACCTAATATTCTATTTTCACCCAACACTACTCTTTATTTTCCAATAAACATATAACTGCATTAGAATTATTGAGGTTCCACAGTATTCCATTGTGTAAATATACCAAATTTAATTTCCTATTATTGGACATAAGCTATTGCCAGTATTTTTGTTATCAGTGATGTGATGAACATCCTTTTAATTACATATTTTGTATACTTGCATAATTATTTCCTGAGGCTAAATGTGTTGACATGGAACTTCTGAGTAGATGGGTTTATACATACTTGTAGAGTGTTGTTAAAGGCTGACAAGTTGCCCTCCAGAAAAATTTATCAGTTGACATCATGGCCATCAACATAGTGATAATACAGTACTTCCCTTCACTCTGCTCAGCTCTGAGGATTCTAGTCCTTTTTAATCTTTGCCAACCCAGTAGGTGAAAAGTAATATTTCATGGTTGCTTTAATTTATATTTATATGACTACCAACGAGATGTGGAAGTTTTCACATATACCATTGTCCCAGTTATTTCTCTTCTTGTGAATAATATGAAACTGTTTTTTCTTAGAAAGTTACACACCAAATAAAATTAATAAGCATACATGAAAAAAAATCAGAAGCAAAATAATAGAATATGTTTTATTTATATGTTATTTTTTTCTACTAAAAACACTTTGAAAATATTGTGACACTGGGATCTGCTATTTTGTGTCTCAGAGATTCTAATGACGTACATGCAAACTAAGTCACATTAGGTAACAGGTAGATCTTTGTTTTTACCGTAGAAATGCATAGAGGTAGCCTATTCATAATTCAGCTTTTTCTGCCTGTGGATCTAGATAGTTTATAAACAAATTACTGGGCTTTTTTTTTTTTTTTTAAGATTTTATTCATTTATTTGGTGGGGGGGAGAAGAGAGCCTGCGTGCTCCCGCTGGGCAGGGAGCCTGACATGGGGATCGATCCCAGGACCCCAGGATCATGATGTGAGCCAAGGCAGATACTTAACCGACTGAGCCACCCAGGTGCCCATTAAGTGGGCATTTTAAACAGATTTAAGAGTAGTTAGGTAGGAAAATGAAATATGTTTGTTATTTTAGTATTTCAGGCAGCCCATGTACAAGTCAAACCTGCTCTCATTGTTCATATCTATTACTGGAAAACATTATTTTCTTTGGTAATGACAAGATGGTATCTGCCAGTAGGCATTTTCCAAAAAGGAATAATAAAATTTGTGCCTAAAATGTTTAAAAACTTAACATACATATGTAGAAGTATTTGTGTGAGAAAAAGAAAGCTCTAATATTAATATCCAAAAGCTTATTTAATATAGTTTGTTTTTTCATTACAAATTTTATTAGATAGATTTAAAAATAAATCTTAGAGATCACTTCAGAATAGTATATTTTATGTTTTATGGTTTTGTTTTATTTTTTTATAAAATCTAACCATGAATTGCTTACTAATGAAATGTCATTAAATAGGAAAGGTCTTAACTGCTTTCAGACGGTGAAATAGGTAATTTAGGGCCATCAGATTTTCAAAATTTTTATTTTATTATCCTCATTAGATTTTAACCTTAAATTGACAGGTCAAGGCTAATCATGAATAAAAAAGCTAATTACAGTAAGCAGTGATATTCAGCATTTAAATGCCAGAGAGACATCTGTAACTAAAGTTCAACAAGGAGTTCTTTTTATCCGAATTAGGTTGTTATTATTTACTTGTTTTTATTGTTGTTTCTATTTCTGCTGTTGCTCAAAGATGAAAGTTGATGACATGTCTCAGGATTTTCAGAAAGAGCAGTGGTTTGCATGTGTAAACGCAACTTCTCACTCATTTGCTCTGCCTTGGGGGTAGAGTACACAGTTGTTCTGGAGTAACATGAATTAACTTGTTTAACCTGAGTTCATACATTCATATGAAGCCTGGCTATAGATTAAGTGCTTTCATACTTATTGAATTGCCTTTTTAGCATCTCCATTTTAACACCCAACAGTCTCCTCAAACTTAATTGGTCCAAAACTGAACTGTTGATTGTGCAACCCCATCCCACTCCTGCCAAACCAGCTCCTGCAGGCTTCCCCCTCTCAATAAATGAGAATTCCATTTTTCTAGTGGCTAAAGTTAAAAACTTGCACAGCCTAGCCAGACCCAGGTTCACTGGCTCAAGATAAATATTCAAAATGAACCTAGAATCTAACCATTTCTCATCACCCCTCCCATCTGGCCCAAGCCACCATCAACTGCTCCCTTTCCCCAAATTATTATGGAAGTCTCCTGTCTTGTCTTCTGCTTCTGCCTTATCCGTTCTGCAGTGTACACCCCTATACCAAATGGTCCTTTTATAATGTAAGTCAGATATGTCCATTCTTTGCCTAAAGCTTTTCAACGATTCCCAGCTCACTGAATAAAAACACGCAAAACCCTGTTCACAATATATTTTCAAAATCACTGTCACTCTTGACTCAAGTACTCTAAGCATGTTCCTTCCACAGAGACTTTCCATTTGCTCTTCCTTCTGCTTTCATTGTTTTCCTCTGCCTAAAATTCTCGTGGCTCACTCCATTTTTCCCTTCAGGTGTGTCTGCTCAAATGTTACCTTTTTAGAGAAGCTCTGGTGTGACAACTCCTAACCACCTTCTGCTCCCCATAAAGTTCCCCATCACAGCCACCATACTTGATTTTTCTCCATAGCACTTCTCCCTCCTGGCATAATATATTTCTTTGTCTAAGGGTTTATTATGTTTCCCTTTCTTCGGTTAGCATGTAAACTCCGTGAGAACAGGGACTTTGTCTATCTTGATGGCACTCCTAAATTCCTGGCACCTATAACAGTGCCTGGCAATTCAGTAGGCATTCAGTAAAAAGATGTTGAGTTAATTTAATCCATACGACTTTGACATAAAGACAGTATTCATTACTACCATCACCCCTCATTTGTAGACTAGAAAACTGAGGCTCGTGGAGGTTAAGTGGTCCATGGGTCACATAGAAGGTAGGTAGCAAAACTGGAAACCAAACCCAGTTCTAAATTGAACCATTCGTTCCTCAATTGTGGAGAAGATTGAAATTGCTCATGTCCCTGAAGAAGGAGCACTTGTACTTAGATTTTACACTCTGGTATAAGTTAATTATATCAGATCATTCTCTAAACCAGGCTTTTTGGGAGGGAGATGAAATTGATGATACAAGGAGAAAAGAATGTCAGGGGGAGATTTCAAGTGCCTATCTTTCAGATTTGGCAAGGATCCTCTTTCCAAAGGCACCTGGTGCTTTTCTCCAACGTATTCCTACTTCACAGATACTGAGGTATTAATTCTGTGTTGAACAGTAAATAACTGATTTCTGGATTTTGTTAGCCCTAAACAAAAGAGAAGTTACTTCCCATTTCACAGGTCACTTTCACACTTAATTACTGTCAAAACAGCCTTGCATCCTCAGTGTCATGACTGGGCTATAGTATTACTTGTATCTCATGAGTCAGTAAGATTTCTTTTTTAGTCTTTTCTCCTTTGTGATAAACCATTTTAAAATACCCTGCTATAATTTAATGTGTGAAATTTCAAAATGAATATGATCAGTAAAAATAGATCACATTGTATCCATTTGTGTATCCAACCACAACCCCCAACTATCACCAATTTAAGAATTACTAAGAAGAAGGACTGTATTTTATTTGTTTGTTTTCAAGGCAAGGAATACCAACTTTATTTGTTCTAAACCAAACTAAATATGCCGATAAGCTAAAAGGGAATCAGCCATTTGGCTGACAGGAAGTTCAATTTGATCATATTTTATGAAGATCCCTCTCTCTAGTTTTCTGTAGTCTAATGCAGTCCCAGACTTTGGAGAAAGACCTTTAATTTATCATTGTTTTCCCTGAAATGTTTATTGCTCAAGAGACATCTTAATCTATTTGGGTTGGATCAACCTTTGCCCAAGCTTTGATGGAGTTGGTATATAATCAACCTCTCTGATAATCTATTCACACACCCCTCTCAGAGTCTTGCAGTAGAAGTGGGGATCTCAGGTGTTTTACAGTGTTCCTTCATACTCTGGAGTTCCTTTCTCTGTGACCTCACTCCGAATGGGAGTTGGTATTTGTTGATATTACTGTCAGCATAACTGAAAGGATTGGGCAGACGTAAATTACTTCACAACGGATGTTTTTCTACGGGGTGGGGAGGGGGGGTCAATGAACAAAGGAAATTGGAGTGAGACATTCAGATGTTTAGAAAATAAGGAGCTTTCTTACTGTCACAGCCAGGGGAAGATGGCAACTCACTTCTCAGAGAGAGGTGAATTCTCCAAAGAAAGGTTCCCAGATTTAGACAAGTGACGCTCTCCCCTCACAAGGGTTTTCTGAAGAGAAAAGGGTCAGGTGGCTTCAAAATGAAATCTTCAGGATCCCAACCAAACATCGAAGGACAGGGATCCACTATTTCCAGAAAACAGGGAACAGTAGGAACTCTGAGAGAAATACCATGAGTCACAGAAAGTTCAGGGATAATAAAGCAGTATTAAAGGAATAGTCTTGTGAAGAGGGAAACTTCTGCACAGCTGAACCAGAAGATGCTTCAAATTTGCAATTTTCTTAACCTTGTAGAAGAGAGCCCCTGATGAGAATAGATAAAGACATAGAACAGACAGCTTGTGTTGATTAAGTGTCTGTAAATTTTAAAACAAATTATTTTCTATCATCCACTTGAGACATGAGGTGGGGAAATGGTACTCTACTTTATTCAAAGGTATTACTTGTTTGGATAGCTATATGTAATGCTGTTTTGTTCAAGGTTGCATAGAATGGGGAGGACTGAGTTAATTTTTAAGACTACCTGCCAAGTATCAACTCCTTTATGGCAAATGATCAAGTTTCCTTGATTTTTTTTTTTTTCCATGAAGTTGGATCTGGATCTCTTGATAAGATAGCAGCCTCTTAGAGATTTGCTTAAGCAGGTCCAAGGAAAAATTAGGCAGGAAGAAAGGAATGTTCTCAGTTGGCCAGGATCATAGTCAGTATGTAATCATGGCTTGTCACTGCGTTAGGGGAAAGATATTATCAACTGGCCTTTTGCAAGTATTGCGTAGGTCTTCCCCTGTAGAAAATAAGGAGGAACAAAGTCATACAAAAGTTGAAGATTATGAACAAAATAGACCTAGCATCAGATAGCTACACTAATTCATACAGTTATAATTATTCTAAGCAATCAGATACATTTTTCTTATGGTATTAGTATGTTAGCAGAAACTTCCAAAAATTCCTTTAAGTTCTTAGTTGCTTTTTAAAATGTCTGTGTTGGGGCACCTGGGTGGCTCAGTCATTAAGCATCTGCCTTCGGCTCAGGTCATGATCCCAGGGTCCTGGGATCGAGCCCCACGTCAGGCTCCCGCTCAGTGAGAAGCCTGCTTCTCCCTCTGCCTCTCCCCCTGCTTGTGTTCCCTCTCTCACTGTCTCTCTCTCTGTGTCAAATAAATAAATAAAATCTTTAAAAAAAATAAAATGTCTATGTTAAGGCTAATTTTTAAAGCAAAAATTTATTGAGCCCTTACTGCTCCCTAGGCCTTGATATATAAAAATCTATAAGATACAGCCCAAGGAGAACAGGCAAGGGCTAATACAATAGTCCAGGCTAGAAAAGAATGAAGACTTTGCTTTGGGGATAAAGACAAGGGGAATGGTATATGAATTCTTTTTTTTATTCCTTTATTCAGTAAATATGTGTGTACCATGCACGATCCAGATACTGAACGTATAGAAATGCCTCTTGTAGAATTTACATTCAAGAAATGATAGAACAAGATTTCTCAGTCTCAGCCTGATTGATATTTTGGGCAAGATAATTCACTCTTGTGGAGGGATATTCTTTGCAATGTAGGGAGCATCCCTGGCCTCTACTCACTAAGTGCCAATAGTAGGCTTTCTCCCCCACTCTCAGCCCCCCAATTTGTGACAAACAGAAATGTCTCCAGATATTGTCAGATGTCCTCTTGAGGCCCTAGGGAGGTCACCTGTGGTTGAAAAGCAGTATTTTTTTTTTATTTGAGTATAGTTGACACACAATGTTATGTTAGTTTCAGGTGTACGGTATAGTGATTCAGCTTCTTTATACAGGATGGTATGCTCACCACAAGTGTAGCTACCATCTGTCACCATACAATGCTCTTATATTCCCTGTGCTGTGCCGTTATTCCCGTGGCTTATTCATTTCATAACTGTAAGACTGTATCTTAATCTCCCCTTCACCCATCTTGCCTATCCCCCAGACCTCTTCCCTCTGCAAACCATCAGTTTGTTTTCTGTATCTAGAAGTCTGATTCTGCTTTTTGTTTGTTTAGAGAAGCACTATTTTAGCAGTAGTATTGGTATCCACTGGCAACTGATTAGAGACATCTATAAGAATTCTCCAGTTTCTGCTCTGAGTAACCAAGGCCAGAACAGGTAGGGGGGACATGTTTCCTATGAGGAACCTATAGGACCTTTGAATGGAAAATGTTCATTGAGCAGCTTTACAGATCTAGAATTCAAGTGAGTGATGTGAACTAAAGATACAGGTTTGGGGATTAAAACTCTAGAATAAATGACCTCACCCACAGAAATATGCAATTTTAAACTAAAACTGAGGTTTTGGAGCTAGAAATTTCCAGAACGGGTTTCCCAAGGGAAAGACTGATAATTGAAAAGATTAACAAAACTCACATTTTCTCTTTTCCATTATGTGCTCGGTGTTTGGGGATTGGAGGTTATTTTCCATGCAAGAGTACACAATAATGCCTCACAAACTATCATATTCTTATTTTTAAAAGACTCATCTGTTAATCATAAAAGCATGAACAATTATACCAAGTCAAATAAATTACTCTTCCCACAAATGCCTAAATAAGGACTGAAATAAATCAAAATAATTATTCCTGCAAGGGAATGGACTAAATGACCTTCTTCAAGCTCTCCTTGAGCCTTTTGTTTCAGCTTCAAATTCTACTGATATTTTGGTGGTTATGGAGAGTTGTATATTAGACATCATACTATATTTTTTAATGCCTAGTATTTTATGCTAACATTATACTGTAATTTTACATTATCTCACTTGATCTCTCACTTTGAGAGGTAGGTTTCATTATCAAGGAAACTGAAACTTTTAAGTAATGTGATTAGGATCACATAGCTAATAAGTGCCAGGGTCAGGATTAGATCTCCTGGCCTCCTGATTTCCATTTCAGCTGCCCCAACCCTTTATAGCTGTAGTAGCTAAGCTGTTTATTTCCAACAGCCATACTTTAGATGAACCCTTGCATTCTTTTCTGTAGTTGATGGGAAACATCCATTTTTGCTTTTGTTTTTGTAGAGAATTAGGTTAAATAAGGTTTTTTGTTTTGGCATTTGCAAAATTATAAACCTATATATGTATGGTATATTATGTATTTATATTTCTCCTATACACGGCCATTAATTTATTTTAAACTCTATCCCTATAGAATATATAAAACAATAGTTTATACAAAAAGGAAATAATACATAAAGCAATATGTTTATTTTAAGTTTTTGCAGCTATTTTCTTCATTTCCACATTTTTTCTTCCTTTCTCACTTTAAAATATCATCTCTTCTATATGGTTTGCTTTAAAACCAACTGTTTCTTTTTTTATTGAATAATACTCAACATACAATATTAGTGTCAGGTGTACACCATAGTGATTCAACATTTATATATATTACAAAATTCTCACCATAAATGTAGTCACCATCTGTCACCGTACAAACATATTATAGTATTATTGACTATATTCCCTATGCTGTATCTTTCATCCCACTGACTTATTTATTTTATACCTGGAAGTTTTTACTTCTTAAATCCCTTTGCGTATTTTGCCCATCTGCGCACTTCCCACCCCTCTGGCAACCACCAGGTTTTTTTTTTTCTGTATTTAAGAGTTCATTCATTCATGTGCTTTGTTTTTAAGATTTCACATATAAGCGAAATCATATGGTAATTGTCTTTGTCAGTCTAACTTATTTCACTTTACTGTAACACCCCCTGCATCCATTCATGTTGTCACAAATGGCAAAATTTCATTCTTTTTAGTGGCTGAGTAATATTCCATTCCGTGTGTGTGTGTGTGTGTGTGTGTGTGTATCTCACATCTTATTTATCCATTCATGTGTCGATGGGTTGATTCCATATCTTGGCTATTCTAAGTAATGCTGCAGTAAATATAGTGGTGCATATATCTTTTCGAATTAGTGTTTTCATTTTCTTTGAGTAAATACTTAGTAGTGAAATTACTGGATCATATGGTATTTCTATTTTTAATTTTTTGGAAAACTAAATGGTTTCCTTCGTGTGCAAAAAGCTTTTTATTTTGAAGTAGTCCCAATTGTTTATTTTTGCATTTGTTTCCCTTGCCTTAGGAAGCATGTCCATAAATAAGGTGCTAAGGCCAATATCCAAGAGATTATTGCTTGGGTTTTTTTTAGCATTTTTGTGGTTTCAGGTGTCACGTTTAGGTCTTTAATCCATTCTGAGTTTATTTTTGTGTATAGAATAAGAAAGTGGCCCAGTTTCATTCTTTTGTATGTGGCTGTCCAGTTTTCCCAACACCATTTACTGAAGAGACTTTCTTTTCCCCATTGTATATTCTTGCCTTCTTTGTTGTAGGTTAGTTGACTTTACAAGCATGGGTTTATTTGTGGGCTCTTTGTCTTCTTCCATTGATATGTGTCTATTTTGGTGCCAGTGCCATAACATTTTGATTACTATAGCTTTGTAGTATATCTTAAAATATGGAATTGTGGTACCTCCTGCTTTGTTCTTTTTTCTCAAGATTGCTTTGGCTATTCAGGGTCTTTTGTGGTTCCATACACATTTTAGAATTTTTTTCTAGTCTGTAAAAAATACTATTGGTATTTTTGATAGGGATTGTGTTGAATCTGTAGATTGCTTTGGGCAGTATGGACATATTAACAGTATTCTTTTTTTTTTTTTAAAGATTTTATTTATTTATTTGAGAGAGGGAGAATGAGAGAGAGAGAACACATGAGAGGGGATAGGGTCAGAGGACGAAGCAGACTCCCTGCCGAGCAGGGAGCCCGATGCGGGACTCGATCCCGGGCCTCCAGGATCATGACCTGAGCCGAAGGCAGTCGCTTAACCAACTGAGCCACCCAGGCGCCCCTTAACAGTATTCTTTTCAATTCACGGTCATGGTATGTCTTTTCCATTTGTTTGTGTCATCTTCAGTTTCTTTTATCAGTGTCTTATAGTTTTCAGAATACAAGTTTTTCACCTTCTTGGTTAAATTTATTCTTAGGTATTTTATTTTTTGATGCGATTATAAATAGGATTGATTTCTTAATATCTCTTTCTGCCACTTTGTTATTAGCCAGAAATTTAACTGACTGAGCCACCCAGGTACTCCCTGACTATTTTATTTTTAAATAGTTTTAAATCGGTGATATTTAAATACACACAGTAAAAAATTCAAACAGCACAAAAGGTATACAGTAAAATTAAGTCTTCCTTCTTATTGCCTGGCATTTTAATTCCCCTCCAAAGACGTTCTTTTTTTTTTTTTTTTTAAGATTTTACTTATTTATTTGACAGAGTAGAGGCAGGGGACAGCGGGAGAGGGAAAAGAAGGCTCCCCACTGAGCAAGGAGCCCAGTGCAGGACTCAATCCCAGGACCCTGGGATAACGCCCTGAGCCAGAGGCAGACGCTCAACTGACTGAGCCACTCAGGTGCCCCACAATTGCCCTTTTCATTTAGCATCTTTAAGATTGCCCTCTATTCGTATATGTAGGTCAGCTTCATTATAACTATATAATATTTTACTGGTTGAATATAACATAATCATTGAACCAGGTATCCTACAATGGATGTATAAGTTATTTCCAATCTTTTGCCATCATAAATAGTGCTTCACTGAGAATATTTGTACATATACTGTCTTTGTGAATTTGTGTAATGGATAATTTCCCAGAACTGGATTGCTAGAAAAAAAGGCTATATGCCTCTTCCAGTTTTAATAGATTTTTCCCAGACTCCTCTGTTTTCAAAGAAGTTGTACCAAGTTATACTCCCAACTTAGATGCACCTGCCTTTTCCCTACTTCCACACCAGTGTTGTGTGGCACATGAAATATTTGACCTTTAACAATCTAATAGGAAAGATTGTTTATTTGGATTTCTGTTATTATGAGTAAGAATAACACCTTTTCATGTGTCTGAAGGTTAGCCTTTTTCTTATTGAAAAGAAACCTTATAGAAACTTATGCTCTTTATACTTTCCAACCATGTAACTTTTGATGACGCTAAACTCTCTGGAATTTAGCATCTATACCTATAGAAAGAGGAAGTTTAACAGTCTCCACGATTGCCTTAATTTTGCACAGTCAGTGATTGGCCACTGCCCACTTAAAATCTTTAGTGGCTTCC
This sequence comes from Neomonachus schauinslandi, assembly GCF_002201575.2. Lineage (NCBI taxonomy): Eukaryota > Metazoa > Chordata > Mammalia > Carnivora > Phocidae > Neomonachus > Neomonachus schauinslandi. The sequence continues at coordinate 136,039,900 of NC_058403.1, forward strand.
CATTGCACCTAGAATAAAATCCAGACTTCTTAAGGCCTACAAGGCCCTCATGGTCTCTCCACCAGCCTCACCACACTGCAGCTCTCTTGGGTCTCCCTTTTATCTTCAGGACTTAGGATTTTCTGTTCCCTTTGCCTGGGACACGTTTGTTCCAGTTCTTCACGTGGCCAACACCTCATTCTTTAGGCCTCATCTTTAGTATTATCTAATGAGAGGTGCATTTTCTGACCACCTTTTATAGATGGTTCGACACTGGTTATTTTCTATCACATCGGATAATTTCTTCCATGAAACTTTTCAAAGTCTGACAGTTGTACTTATTTGTTGGTTGGTTGATTTTCTACCTACCACACTAGGCTCTAAGCTCTATAAGAACAAAGACCTTACCTGTCTTGTAATACCTGACAAATAGTAGGTTTGATGAAGCAAGTGAATATTCATTTATTTTGTCATATCTTTAACACTTCTGAAATCTTGTTTCTTTGCTGTTGTAGTATTGAAAAGTTGTAGAAAATGAGTGAGAGAGAGGGAGTGTGTGTGCACATGTATGTGCATGCACGTTCTCATTCTCTCCCACAGAATTAAATATACCTGGAGGGTAGGGTCATCCTTTTCCTTTCTTTCTTTTTCTTAAAAAATTGATTATTTAGGGGCGCCTGGGTGGCTCAGTTGGTTAAGCGACTGCCTTCGGCTCGGGTCATGATCCTGGAGTCCCGGGATCGAGTCCCGCATCGGGCTCCCTGCTCGGCGAGGAGCCTGCTTCTCTCTCTGACCCTCCCCCCTCTCATGTACTCTCTCTCATTCTCGCTCTCTCAAATAAATAAATAAAATCTTTAAAAAAAAATTGATTATTTATTTATTTACTTTAGAGAAAGAGAGAGAGTGAGCAGGGAGGGGCAGAGGGAGAGGGAGAGAGAATCTCAAGCAGACTCCTCCAGGGAGCCTGATGTGGGGCTCGTCTCACAACCCTGAGATCATGACCTGAGCCAAAACCAAGAGTCTGACGCTCAACTGTGCCACCCAGGTGCCCCTAGGGTTGTCCTTTTTTATGAAGATATTTATCATAAGGGCATTTAATAGACCCAGTAGAAAGTAATACATTTTTGTTAAAACAGTGAATGGTAATACCGTTTATCTTAAAATGTTTAAAATTAATTGCTGCATATATTGGCATGAAATGTAATGGCAAGAAATGAATCTGTGTTAAAGAAAAAACTTGAGTTTTTATTTTCATCTTGTTTGAAATAGTATATTCTTGATTTTATAAAATATTGAGGCTGTGTTTTATGCAGACCATCTGTTGACACAAATTATAAGCAAATAATTTTCATCTTTAAGTATAGTTTCAAATAATGCTAAGTACATGGGCCAATTTTTGCAAAACATGAAAATACTATAATCCAAGAACTAAGTACCTTTTCCTGTAGATATCTACCTTCAGTAGTATAGTATGAACATATTCACTTTTCTGTGCCATTTTTAGAGCATCAGAATTTGAAGTCACATCATGAAAGCCAATTCAATGCATGTGCTTGTTTTCCCAAGGCACACTTAGGCAAAGAAAGTATGTAGACTCTGTCTTTGCTGCCACTTAGTCATACTGCACAACTATTACTTCTTAAGCTGTATTTAAACACAAGATTCCTGGGGGGGAAAGTTCATGTGCAAGAGAATGGATAAATTGTGGTGTATTCATACAGTGGAATATTATATATTAGTGAAATAAAAAATAGAACAATGAGCAATACATAGGAATCTCACAAACATATTAAAAGAAGACACAAAAGAGCATATACTGTATGATTCCATTTATGTACTGTATGATTCCATTTTATATAAGTTACAAACAGAAAAAACTATTATGTAGAAGTAGAAGTCAGAATAGTGGTTACATTTGGGAGGGTGGTTGTGACTGGGAAGAAACAGAAGTGAGGTTTCTGGGGTTCTGGCAATATTCTGTATCTTGTTCTAGGTGGTTGTTACTTGAGCTTTTTGACTTAAAAAACTCATCAAGCTGTGCACTGATGATCTGTATACTTTTCTTTATATATATTTCATTTTTCCAATAGTTTCCATTCAAAAAGCACTGTATTGCTACATTTAGGCCAGGTCTTCTCCATTTTGTGAAAATTATATGCTTTGAGCCTAAATGTTGGTTGTTCTTCTTTCCTGATAAATTTGTATTATTTCTTTTAACATACAGTTTGACCTGTTTAGATCTTTTTATTCTTAGTTTCTGACTTGTGTGTAAACTGTCCAGCTTTATGTTACCTGCAGCTTGGATAAGCATGTCTTTTATGTCTCCATTTAAGTCATTGATAAAATGTTGAAAAAGATAGGACTAATCACACATTAACCCACTAAAGAGCTTTTTCATGCCTACTTAACTTTTTTGGTCTTACAGCAAAATCTGCTAAAATTTGCTTATTGAGCTTATTGCACATCTACCAAACTGAGTTATCATTCAGCCTGGAATTCTCCCTCTTGCCCACAAGGAGACACTCAAAGTGAGGTCTTCCATAGTGCAGTTTGCTTTTAGACCCTACTTTCTACAATCTCATTGGTCATAAAAATACTTCCCCAATACATAAAAGTCAATTTTATAACTGCCAGCCTGCTGCGTTTATTTTAGCACTGGGCCAGGGCCAGTGACAGTAATAAAGGAAGAAAACTTCCTAGAGTTTTGATTGTGTATATGCCTGAGCAGAATAGGAAGAAGTTGTTAATGGGGGTAAACAAAGAATGATGTGGTCACCTCAGAGATATAATTGGTTGGTACAGCACCAGCATTCAGAGACAATCTGCATATGACCCTCAATTTACGCCTTGACTTTGTAAGTTTTTTGAACGACTTTTAAAAGACCTCATCATAAACCATGCTGGAGTTCAAATATGTCTGCTTTATTCCCTTAATCTGAAATCTAATAGCCATATTGAAAAGGAAATGGAGTGACCCATAGCACAGTTTGGTTTTGGTATATCCATGCTTAATCCCATTGATCACCACCACATCATTATCTGAATACTAACAAATCATCTGTTTAATAATCCTTTCTAGAGGTTTGTTAAAAATTCTATCATTTTCTTTGTTAATAAAAGAAATAAAATTTAATATAATTGAATAGAATTGAAAACGTTGTCTCCACTCTGCCATCTGTTACAGTTCACCTTTATCTACTCCAAGGAGTGATTCTCTTTCTTAATTTGCTACATTCTTGCTTGGATAAACCTTATTTTCTTTAGTTGTAGTTTGGTTTTGTTTTGTTTTGGTGATGGTGGTTTTTTGCTTTATATGTCTAAATCCATGAATTGGTTTTAATGGTAGGATTTTAAGACAATTAAAAGATAAAGATAGGAAATAGTACCCACCCTGGAATAAAAGAAACCCCCACCCCCCCACCCCCACAAAAAAGGGCGAAACCCAGCCCTGGCCTTCATGGAGCTTACAGACCAGTACAGAGGACAGACATAACAATAACTATGCTAAGGGTAACAATACAGTGGGAACATTGGAGAAAGAGCACTTGAAGGATGGTAGCAGTAGCCCCCAGAGAAAAGAAACTGTATTTCTGACAAAAAGAATAGCATACACAGAGGACTGCAAGTGTGTGACCTTTTCAAGGGAGTGTGGTCCATAGAGAACCGGGATAGACAGATGTTCCACCCTAAGGGACTTATCCTGGAGGCAATAGACAATTGAACACGTTTGCATGCTAGACAGATTACCCTTGAAGCGATATGGTGCATGGTGGTGGGAAGGAGAGACCAAAGAGAAATAGTGTCATGAAAGAGGCTGTTGTAATAATTTCATCTAGTGATGATAAATGCCTAAACTAGAGTGGTGACAAGGAGAATGAAGAGATAGAGAAATTGAGGAGGTAGTGTCTACTCATACATTTCTCTCATGTCCATGCTCCACATTTCTTGCAGGATGCATTAATATCACTGTGTATTTTTTCTGAAGATCTGAGCTTTTGTGCACAATCATTGCTGTGCAGCTGAGAGTATATGAAGTCAATAACTGCAGGTCAGTATGTCATGACATAGCAAGAATTTTTGGTGTAGACACATTTGAAGTTGTCTGTCTTCTTCTTGGTGAACAATTCAGGGAAGGAAAAATAAAGATAGTCATCAAACCCTCGTAAGCGTTCTGAACCCCAGTCCTTCAGAATTCAGTCTCCACTACCTCTTCTCTGATACTTTCCGGAATTTTTCCCAACCAGGTACCATCTGTTCTGATCTGAACCCTAGAGCCCTGTGTCCTCTCATGTGACATGTCTTCATAGTTATCTGTATGATTCTCTTCTCTCTCTACTAGATGGTCAGGACCTAAACTTGTACATCTTAGCTTCCTCTCCCACCCATTAGCCCCATACTCCTCAAGTGAAGGTAGCAGTCAACAGATACCTTCTGAATAAATGAAAATTTATCTCTTGTGTTCTTTGTTCTAAACCAAAACCTTTTTTTAATAATTGGCAGCAAACATTCCTCAGAACCAGACAGTATTTATACTTCCCTAGAACGTAACATAGACCTATTTAGACTACAGGCATCAATAAATACCTTCTTGGTTTATTATTTTTAGAATTGATTATTTTGAAATTCTTGACAGGACAAAGAAGAAAGGAATAAGATTCATGACATATTTATTAATGCATCTTCTCAGAAAAAGATTCTCACCTACTAGGTAGTATTTACTTGTATAAATGCTGACAAGTGAGTTGAGTTATATTTGAGCAAGTATTGGGGGGCTAGAGGAGTACTCGTAACTATCTAAAATAGTTGACTCTAACCAATACCAAAAACCACTGTGTGGTCATCTCAAGCATATTCCTGAGAGTAAATATCCTAAAATTTCCAAATTAAATTTAAATTTAAATACAAATCAAATAGGAAATCAATAAATTTATTCAGAAAACTTTTCTTCTTCCACACTTACTCCTACTTCCTATTTGGGGATTGAGGAGGAAACACAAACATTTGATAGCTCAAAGCTTTTTCTAGAAAATCACTGTTTATTCATTCACTCATTAAATATATATCCACGCCCTATTAGATGTGTGGCAGTGCTGGATATCGTGGAGATTACAAAGAATTTCCCACATGCCTTGCCCTCAGATTCCCTTCAGTCTAGGTAGGAATAAAGAAATATACATACACACAAAAGAGTAAGCCTAAATGTAAAGAAGTTTAGAAAAAGGATTGAGTACTATGATTGGAAATGGCAGGGGAATGCTTCATAAAAGAACTGTCCATGAAAGATGGATAGCATTTCCATAGGTAAGAGAAGATGTCAGGTTTTTAAGATGGAAGATGGCAGAACTTTGAAGTGTGGAAAAAACAAGCTTATTCTACCAACCATGTTCTAAGCTTAGCAATCTATTACATATATGGAACTTGAATTTAGAGAAATACCACATTTAGAGCAATATACTTGGGTATCATTTGAAACTTTGAAAATAGGAAAAATCTCAGCATTAACAGTTAGTGAATCTGAACACTGTAAGTTTGAATTTTTTTTTAAGATTTTATTTATGTATTAGAGAAAGAGAGAGCACAAGCAGGGGGAGGGGCAAAGGGAGAGGGACAAGCAGACTCCCCGCAGAGGGGTTAGCCCATAGCAGGGAGTCCCACACAGGGCTCCATCCCAGGACTCCAAGATCATGACCTGAGCCAAAGGCAGATGCTTAACCATCTGAGCTACCCAGGGTCCCCATAGGTTTGAATTTTTTTTTTAATAAAAAGTTGAAAAGAATGATCTAAAACTAAATGAGCTAGGTAAATTTCCTCATAAAGGCACATACAACATGTACACACCTATTATTTTGGAACACTATTATTGGAAAAATTGGGAATAGTGAGGGAAAACTTCCTAAAAGAAATATTATTTAACTAGTCCATGATATCTTAACATCTTTCATGAATTGATTCTTATGGTCAGTGAAAAAAACAGTTACTCCTAACCAGGCCAAAAATAATCCATTATGTGATTATAAAGTAGTGATACAGTTTTTAAATACATGCCTGAGAAATGAATCTTTTTAATTTATAGTTTTATGACATCCAAGAAGGTCAAACCATCTATCTGTTAGAGTTGTGGGGCCTCTGAATACATACGTCTTTGAAGACCTTAGAACTTGTCAGGATGATGGTCAGCATAACTACCTTACTGTGATGATACATTAGTTTCTGCTGCAAACAAGAGGTTGTTGTCTTAGTCCTTTAATCTACATATCATTATTTCTGACCAAAAAAAGGAAAAAAGTCATGAAAAACTGACCCATTCAGGCCTTTGAAGAAAAGTAAGTTATCCTAATACTGTCAGGACAAAAGTACATGAATATTCTTTTTTTTTTTTTTTTTTTTTTAAATGTTTTATTTATTTATTTGACAGAGAGACAGCGAGAGGGAACACAAGCAGGGGGACTGGGAGAGGGAGAAGCAGGCTTCCCGCTGAGCAGAGAGCCCAATGTGGGGCTCGATCCCAGGACCCTGGGATCATGACCTGAGCCGAAGGCAGACGCTTAACGACTGAGCCACCCAGGCGCCCCTGAATATTCTTATAAGGGGAAAAAAGACAGTTTGTTAGTCACTTTTACTCAGCTCAAATTTTTAAATTCTTTGTACTATCTATTTGAAGTAGATACAATGTAGGGCTATGTGTCATACTTCTAGAATGTCAGTTCTGTTTTCTAATCTGAAGGATCTATGAAATATTCTTAATCCCAACTCTACAGTTAATGTTTGATATTTATAGGGCGCCTGGGTGGCTCAGTTGGTTAAGCGACTGCCTTCGGCTCAGGTCATGATCCTGGAGTCCCTGGATCGAGTCCCGCATCGGGCTCCCTGCTCGGCAGGAAGTCTGCTTCTCCCTCTGACCCTCCCCCCTCTCATGTGCTCTCTCTCATTCTCTCTCTCTCAAATAAATAAATAAAATCTTAAAAAAAAAAAATGTTTGATATTTATAATCACTGTTGACTAAAATATTAGTTATAAGACTTTGAAAGTTGCCCTACAGCAAAATTTGAATAACAAAATAACACATTTTTTTTAAAGATTTTATTTATTTATTTATTTGAAAGAGAGAGGGAGAACACAAGCAGGGGGAGCGGCAGAGGGAGAGGGAGAGGGAGAGGGAGAAGCAGGCTCCCCGCTGAACAGGGAGCCTGCCATGAGACATAGGACTCCATTCCAGGACCCCTGGGATCATGACCTGAGCTGAAGGCAGACATTTAACTGAGTAAGCCAGTCAGGCACCCCCAAAATAACACATTTCTTTATCAACTTTATACATTGGGCAATTATTCCCCCCCCCCCCCCCCCCCCCCCGCAGTAAAAGTCACTTAAACCCAACTGTTGAAACATCAGAAGTTCTCAATTGGTTGTCATTTTTAATTGCCGTATGTATGCCTCTTTTCAAATGTAAATATTCTGTATTTTTCCAGTTCATTGTTTACTGAACACATGCATGTTGACATCCTACTCTCCCCTCTAGGGGATTTAAATCAGTATCAGATAAAATCCTTGTTCTTAAGGACTTTATATAAATTTGTTCCCCTTATAAATATTCATTGCTAGCTTGTCTACAGAAAATTCATTTCTAAAATCTTTATTTAGCTATATGTACAGTTATCAGTTTTGTAAAATTAAGTTGGCACTCTTTATAAAAAAGCCTTCCACTCAGGATTGAGTTCCGCATTGGGCTCCCTCCTCAGTGGGGAGTCCGCTTCTCCCTCTGCCTCTGCCCCTCCGCCCACTCATGCTCTCTCTCTTTCTCTCTCTCAAGTAAATAAAATCTTAAAAAAAAAAAAAGAAATCCCTCTTAATATCAGATATTCCTTCAGCAAAACAAACAAGTAATTCTTGAATACTTTCCTGGAGGACAAAAAGAAATATATTGGCGGTAGTTCTTGATATGAGGTAAAAGTCTGTGTACCTCTTTTTTGATTTGAGAGAAACATATTCATCCTTATAAGGATGCCTCAATCCAAAGAATCAAGATAAGAGTGGCTACCTTGGACTGTCAATTATATATTTACCATTTACCTTTTCCTCTCTCTGCTCTTCTCAGCAAGGTGGGTTCCAGGAGGTGATTAGGGCCTTGGTCAGAAATGGTTGGTTCTTCAGCCATTTCTGGTAGTTCTTTGCCTGAAGCATCTGATTCCTCCTTTCCTGCATACCTGCTTCAGATTGTGGTTTGATTTTCCCATCTTTTCTCCATTCCCCCCTTTTTTGGTTGTTTATTTCACCTGTATTCATTTATCTCTTGGTTTGGTCACTATTAAAATCGTGTACAAAAAAAAACTTCCATGGTGTTGACCATAGAAAAGCCATTCTGTGAACTTAGGAATAAGTAGTGTCATCAGCCATAAAGGATTCATTCCATGCATGAGGTGTTAGTTTAAGAAGGAACACTGTGTAGGGGCACCTGGGTGGATCAGTCAGTTGAGTGTCTGGCTCCTCATTTCAGCTCCGGTGTGATCTCACAGTTGTGAGATGGAGCCTGTGTGGGGCTCCATGCTCAGTGGGGAGTCTCCTTGAAGATTCTCTCTCTCCCTCTCCCTGTGTGCCCCCACCCCCTGCTTGCGCACAGGCAACACACTCTCCCTCTCTTTTTAAAATAAATAAAATCTTTAAAAAAAAAAAGGAATGCTATGTAACAACCCTATTACAGATTCCTAAATACCCCTTTCATCATTGCACTCCCATGATCAAAAACTACAGAGTAACAGACAACTTATTTTATCGTTCAACACCCACTCCTTCATTCTCTCAGTCAGACTTCGACCTTATTTTACTTTTTTAATAAGCTACCTGGTTAGCTATCCATTAATAGTGTACAGTATCATTCATTACATCTGTTCTCCACAGATGTCTAAAGATTATTCACTAGGATATTCTAAATGCTGAGATTTAAATTATTCAAAGATAGATAAATCTTAAGTGACAATTTTCAAGTCATGTTAAAATATTATTTGTTTACTTTTTTTTAACTGACTTGGTTTTTCTTGCCTTCAGTAATCTCAGAAATGACAGGTCATTTGGCATAAGAACAATGATAATAATAGTGAATGTCATTATTTCTTCTCTTTGCTTAACACTTTACATAAATTCTCATTTTACTAGAACTTGATCTGAAGAAGCTACTAAATCCCTACAACATTAGCTTTTCTGTGTGAAGTCAACTGTTAGATCTAAAAATCATATAAATTTCTTTATTCTCTTCCCAGTTTCTAAAAACTCTCTCTGGGGTTATGGGGTGTGTATGTGTGTGTGTGTGTGTGTGTGTGTGTGTGTGTTTATTTTGTTTCCTTCCTTCTTATAATGTCTTTATTTACTATTGAAATTGCCTCAACTACGCACATTTGAATTCCTGTCAACTTGTGTCTCAGTTTCTTTATCCATAAATGAGGAAAATAATAGTACCTACCTCACAGGGTCATTGTGAATATTAAGTTATGTAATAAATGCAGATCACTTAGAACAGTGCCGAGCATATAAACATTACATAATTGTTAGCCATTTTTAATTTTTATTATTATTTTTTTGGTTACAATGTTCTATGATATATACATGCTGTATTTTTTTATTTCATGGTATAAACAGAAAAACCAGTACCTTTCCCTCTCTAGCATACATACGTGCAAAGTTTGGAAACTTTTGAACACTGCCACTTTCAAAGAATGTCTCTTTTGTGTGTAATATAGCACTTACTGAGAGAGTGGGCATTCAGCCAACTCTGTAATTGCTGTTAATTTACTGTGTCATTAACAGAATTAGTCATTGTTTCATTTTCTACTGTGTTAAAATATAGTTTACTTCAACACTGTTGTGGGCTATATGAAAAATCAAATTGTCATTTCCAGCAAGTTATGATGAATACTTTGTATTGTGTTGTATGTATATTGAATTATTAATCTCTTAAGTAACTGCCACTTCATATGTCTACAAACATAAAATGTAGTACTTCTTTCCCAAAGGATAAAGGAAGCCTGTATATTATTTCCATTTTACATTTAGGAAGTCTGTAAATATGCTACATTTTATATAATTGCCTTGGGTAGTGTGAGACCTATAAAAAATGTGAACAAAATAAAAAGGAGGGCATTCTCCTTATGTTTATGTTTATCTCACTGTCTCTAATTTAATAGCAAGTGTCATATGGTTGGCCATTTATTATCCATTAATCCATTAAGTATCTCAGCTGTTGTGCTTCGGAATTAATTGTCATTATGTATGAGACACTTTTGCAGTTATAAAGCAGAAATGAATCATCTTGTCTTAGAAATGTAGGTTCATTGGACATCTGTTAAATTATGTTTTCTCTTTGCAGTACTAATTAATAAGTAAGTGATGTTGGATCAACATAGCCCCACATAATGGTTTTAAGTTCAGTGTTCAAGAGCAGCTGTTCTAGTATTTTATGGGGATGGGGGTTGGGGAGTGATGCCTCTGGTGGAAATATTAAACTCAGAGAGCTTTGGGTTTTAGTTTTGATGGACCCCCAGGCATTGATTGATTGTGTATATGCTCAATGGAACTAAAATAATGGGAATGCTTAAGTGATATTTTGTGTACATGTTTAAGTTCAGATACCAGATCATCCTTTCTCCCTCAATTGCTGGGGATTCAGCAGTTTTTGAATCCATATATAATTATGTTACTGGAAAAATTGGCCAAGCCATGAAAACCCATTTGTAGAAAACTCATACAACCAGCTTAAAAAAAAAAAATCCTTAATTGTTTTAAAGTACCATGTTACTTTTTTAAGTGGCCTTTAAAAGGCCGTTAAAATCCAAGCCTTCGAATGGTAAAGTACTCCTAGGAGTGTGCCACTTCTAGAGCTTTGTCAAGTTTCTTTTCTTTCTTTTTTAACTGATTGAGGAAGGAAACCTCTGTATGCATGCCAAATAAGCATTGATTGAGCTAGTTTCAAGTTAGTGTCTTTAACAGATAGTATTTTGTTCAAAATAAAGTAATTGAGACATCATCTATAAGAGATTTTTATACAGATTTAAATATAAATCAACTCTTCCTAAGGGATGACTCTATATTGCCTTATATTTTGGCATATATGATACAATCTGGTCTCAAACTAGTGTTGTCCTTGAGGCCCATGAAGAAGCAAATGCAGAATACCACAGTCTAAGGTACATGGGACTTCTACAGAAAAATAAATACTATGCACTGAGGATGAACTCATATTCAGATTACAGTCCACCCTATGGTATGATCCTACCATAAAAGAGAATCAGCTGGAGTACCATTTCTGGAACTTGAGTCAGTAGAACAAGTCAAAAAAGGTGAGATAATTTTTTAAAGAGAAAAAGATGGAGGGGGACCTGGGTGGCTCAGTCATTTAAGTGTCCAACTCTTGATTTCAGCCCAGGTCATGATCTCAGGGTTGTGAGATCCAGCCCCTCACTGTGCATGGAGCTACTAAAGATTCACTCTTTCCTTCTCTCTCTGCCCCTCCTTCCCCAAAAAAGAGAAAAAAATGGAATAGGAAATGTAATGAGAGAACAAGTCACTAATAAAAAACACACTAATTTGGAAAAAGAATCAAATTGAATCTCATTCAATACAGATATATTCCTGAAACATTCTATGTAAATTAATTTTTATAAGTTAGATAAGAAGGAATCTAATTATTGGTCCCTAATAAAGTCATACCAAGTATCTTCCCTTGCAGGGCTTGGGTGTAATCAGGTGCTGCACGGTAGGAAAGTGCCCTGGGGATTGAATATGATGTTCTATCTTCAAGAGAGGAAATTTTCTAGTTGCATGTTTTTCTTCATCTGTACTTAAAAGAAACTGAGAAAGACTTTTTAAATTTAAATATCTATGCTCTAAAGTTTTTTTTATTATTCATCATTTAAATAGTATTTGAAATCTTTTTTAAAAAACGGCTCTGTCCTGTAGTTAAACATAGCATGCTCTACAGTCAGGTGTAGCAGGATGGGCGTCATCTTTACACATGATAGTTTCTAAGTAATGTTTAATTTTAATTCCTTTACTGCCAGTTATGAGAGAAGAAATATATTTCCAGGTTTTTTTTTTTTTTAATTTGGGAAGGGGTTTGGTCTGGTTTTGCTAATGTTGTGACAAAGAAACTCTTAGAGTTTCTTTAAGATTTGTGATTTCTTCTCACTTATGATGGGTTATTCCAGTTTTTATTTTGTCTTAGGATGTGGTGGTTATTGGTGCAGTGCTCTTAAGTCCATTTTAAGAAAAGAGCACTCGAAATCTCAAAAAGGGTAGTAGTACTGACATTTTTAAAATGTGTACTAACAAATTATTCAAATAAGCTAGTTTCAAGGTGAGCCTTCAGCCACGATCCATTTGAATGATGTTAACCCTGCTATTTTTGGACCTTTGTTACATGATTCACTGATTTATGTCACAGGAGCTCCAAATATTTCCTCTCTGGGTCTCCACGGAAAAGTATTTTTAAGAGGAATGTATTTCTCACTGATCTCATACTTCCCCAGTAAAATCACCATGTCATTTATCTCCTGATGAAACATTTTGTGAAAAATGGAATCTATGTGCAAAATAGAGGTTATTTCTGAAATACTATTTTAAATGATCATTTTTTTTAAAGATTTTATTTATTTATTTATTTGACAGAGAGGGACACAGCAAGAGAGGGAACACAAGCAGGGGGAGTGGGAGAGGGAGAAGCAGGATCCCCACAGAGCGGGGAGCCCGATGTGGGGCTCGATCCCAGGACCCTGCGATCATGACCTGAGCCGAAGGCAGACGCTTAACCAACTGAGCCACCCAGACGCCCCTTAAATGATCATTTTTAATGTCATTATCAACTTTTCAGCTTGGAGGTGTTTCTTTACTTTAAAACATTTTCCTAAATTGTCTAGAATCAGTTTGGCAGAAATACTTTATTAAAATATTTTCTTCTCTATCTGTACTCATACCTTACATGATTTCTCTGCCTTTACAAAACCACTTTTTGTCTGTATGTGGAATGTTGTCCTTACCCTAGAGCAAAGGAGTGGTACAAAGAAAATACATTTAAAACTCAGGTGATAGGGGAATTATTACATGAACACATGGGTTTTGAAATAGCCTTGTAAAACTGGGAGACATGAAGAGGGGAAGAGAGACTAGCACTGCTTGAATTTCTGCTGAGTGCCGGCCATGGTATTAGAATTTCTTGTGTACTTCAGTCTTCACAGCCACTGTGGGAATAGCTAGTATTTTTCCCCATGTTAAGATGAGGAAACTGAATCTCAAACAGGCTACGTTGATTCATCCAAAGTCAGAATTCCAGCTCAAGTCCAGTGAGCTCCCAAAACCACATATTCTTTTCATAATATAACTCTTGGATCTTGGAACTAGAATGGGCCTGAGAATAATCTAATTTAAATCTCATTTTGTCAGGAAATAGGGGCTCAGAGTAGCAAAGTGACTTCTAGATCATTCACAACTTAGTAGCATTGTTTTATGCTATAGTCAACATAAAGAATTCTGTTAACTCTTTCTAAAATTATTTTTAAGGAGAAGTGATTCTGTGAAGTATAGAAAGAGCACAGCTACATTTTAAGTTACCTTTTAAGGTAAAGTAATAGTGCAGCTGGAAAATATACATACATGTATTGTTTCCTATTACAACTGTAACAAATTGACACAAACTCGGAGGCTTAAAACAATATAAATTTCTTGTCCTACAGTTCTGGATGTCAGAAAACTCAAAGTGTCAGCAAGGCTGCGTTCCTTTTTGAGGTTTTAAGGGGAAATTCATTTCTTTGCCTCTTCCAGCTTCTTGAGGCCAACTGCGTTGCTTGGATCATGGCCCCATCACTCTGGCTTCCTCACCTCACTTTGACACCTTGATATCCCCTACTTACCTTCCTGCTTACCTCTCACAAAGCTCTTGTGATTTATATCCAGCCCACCTATATAATCCCGGAGTAATTACCCCATCTCAGGAGCCTGAACTTATTCACACCTGCAAAGTCCCTTTTACCATGTAAGGGTAACATTATTCACAGGTTCCAGAGATTAGGATGTGGACATCTTTGGGGTAATAAAGCATTATCCTGTCTACCACATACATACACACCCACATGCCTCTGTTGTATGTTTATATATCACACATCAATTAAAACGCTTCTCATCCAGAGTCATCTAGGAATTAGATATTCTGGATAAACAAGTTTTCTGTATCACTATATCCAAATCATTTTTAAAATTTCCTTAATATATGGAAAATGTTCTAAAATGTGCTGTCTTCCCTGCCTTTGAAAACAGTATAATATAATTTTACCTCTCCTTGAGGAATGATAGCTATCATAAACATCAGTATTGAGCTGTGCTTCAAACACAGCAATAAATGCAAATGCAGGTGTAGGTTGTGTGATATACAGAACTCAGTGAGTATTAAGCGCTGCATGGAACTGGAATTTTCTTTATGGTCATTTTTTATCATTTGTTTTTTTGTCGAAGGTTGAAATGAAGGATGTACTGCCATCCAGCCCCCTGAACAAGATAACATGATGGTCTTTCTATAAAATTGAGTCAGATATGAGCAGTCTTCTGTAGAATGATGGTGGCCTCTCAGCCTCTAAAAATCTCCTTCTAACATGTACAAATCCCTTGATATTTGTCATTATTCAAAACATCATTTTCTATTTCTATATCACTAATGTCTAAAAGGACTACAGACAATTCCTTATCAATTTACATATATTCTTTCATTTTCCCTTTTTGTTGATAGGGTCTGGAAGAGAATGCTGGCTGTTTCAAGAGCTGTTATTAGCAAGTTTTTACCTTGATTGTGGAACACTTTTGCTGATCTGACCAGGCCACATGTTTTTTTTAAATTTTCTTTATTATTTAAATAGGCAATAGTAACAAATATGTCTTGCTTTCTCAGGTTATTCTCCCCTGTTTTCAATCTACTATAAGTTGTGGTTCTAAAATGTTCTTTGAATTGTGTAAGAATGTTGAATCACAGACCTGTACCTCTGAAACAAATAATACATTATATGTTAAAAAAAAAAAAAAAAAAGATAGTAGGAAGGGAGAAATGAAGGAGGGGAAATCAGAGGGGGAGACAAACCATGAGAGACGATGGACTCTGGGAAACAAACTGAGGATTCTAGAGGGGAGGGGGTGGGAGGATGGGTTAGCCTGGTGATGGGTATTAAAGAGGGCACGTTCTTCATGGAGCACTGGGTGTTATATGCAAACAATCATGGAACACTGCATCAAAAACTAATGATGTAGGGCGCCTGGGTGGCTCAGTTGGTTAAGCGACTGCCTTCGGCTCAGGTCATGATCCTGGAGTCCCTGGATCGAGTCCCGCATCGGGCTCCCTGCTCGGCAGGGAGTCTGCTTCTCCCTGTGACCCTCCCCCCTCTCCTGTGCTCTCTGTCTCTCTCATTCTCTCTGTCTCAGATAAATAAATAAAAAAATCTTTAAAAAAAAAAAAAAAAAAAAAACTAATGATGTAATGTATGGTGATTAGCATAACTTAATAAAATAAAAAATAAATAAATAAAATGTTCTTTTACCTAAAGAACAATAAGATGTTACGACCCCTCAGAAAGATAGTTGTCTGTTTGAGCACTAGCCTGTGATTCGTTAGCATTTGTTCAGCAAACAATGGGCTCTTTCTATGTGCCAAGCACTGCATTAGACATCAGTTGAAAGAAAATACTTTCATGGGTAATTCACCGTTTCATGAAGAGGTCCTGTGGCAAGTGTGATACTAGAAGTAAGAGTGTGATAAGGGAACCCTGAAGAGGTCATAACTTACATTACAATAGGTAAATGTGTGACACTTCTTAAAACTCTGATCATCAACTTTTTTTCCGGTTCAAATGGTGGTATTTGTGGAAAATAAACTCAAAATGGATTAAAGACCCAAATGTAAGACCTGAAACCATGAAACTCCTAGAAGAGAACACAAGCAGTAATTTCACTGACATTGACCTTAGCAACATTTTTCTAAGTATGTCTCCTAAGGCAAGGGAAACAAAAACAAACTGTTGGGACTACACCAAAATAAAAAGCTTTTGCACAACAAAGGAAACCGTCAACAACAACAACAAAAAAAGGCAGCTCACTGAATGGAAGAAGATATTTGCAAATGATATATCTCATAAAGGGTTAATATCCAAAATATATCAACCACTTATACAACTCAACACCAAAAAAATCAGACAATATGATTAAAATATGGGCAGAGGACCTGAATAAACAGTTTTCCCAAAGAAGACATACAGATGGCCAACAGACACGTGGAAAGATGTTCAACATCACTAATCATCAGCCAATGTGGAAAACAGTATGGAGGTTCCTCAAAAAATTAAAAATGGAAACACCATATGATTTAATAACCACTACTGGGTATTTACCCAAAGAAAATGAAAACACTAATTCGAAAAGACATAAGCAACCCAAGAGCCCTTCAATAGGTGAATGGATAAAGAAGATGTAGTATGTATATATACAGTAGAATATTAACCATAAAAAAAGGATGAGATCTTGTCATTTGCCACAACGTGGATGGACCTAGAGAGTATTATGTTTAGTGAAGTAAGTTAAAGAAAGACAAATACCATATGATTTCACTTATGTGTGGAATCTAAAAAAAATCTATACAAATGAATAAACAAAAAGCAGAATCAGACCTTTAGAGAACAAACTGATGGTAACAGAGGAAAAGGGGTTAGGAATAGGCAAAATGGGTGGAGGGAAGTGGGAGATACAGACTCCACTTATGGAATGAATAAGTCACAGGAATTAAAGGTACAGCATAGAGAATATAGTCAATGATACTTTAATAGTGTTGTATGGTGACAGTTGTAATAGCATTGTATGGTGGCTGCACTTGTGGTGAGCAGAGCATAATGTATAGAGATGTTGAATGTCTGTGTTGTGCACCTGAAAGAAATGTAACATTGTATGTCAACCATACACAAATTAAAAAAATATATAAGTACTATTTGTGGGAGCCTAGAACATTAAAATATAGGAATAATCGAACTACCTGTTTGATTCAGTATGGTTTATTTATGAACACCTGTTGGGACAAAAGTTAACAAACATCACCAAAGTAGATCCTTTAATCGGTATTATAAAACATTAAAGTGTAAAGCCTTCTCTGTCCAAAAAATCCACAAGATTCTTTGCAAACTCATGCTTTATTTTTCATCCAACTATACTTCACTTTTAATGAAGTATCTCCACTTAAAATAGTCCAAACACTCTAATTAGAAAATGGGCAAAAGACATGAACATCCTTTTTTAATAAAGAGGGTATCCAGATAGTAAATAAGCACATGAGAAAGTGTTCAACATCATTAGCAATTAGGAAAATGCAAATTAAAACCACAGTGTGTTACCAACCACTACATCCAATCAGAATGGCTAAAATAAAGCATAGTAAACTAAATGCTGGCAAGGATGCAGAGAAACTGATCACTCTGCTGGTGGCAATGTAAAATAGCTCAGTTGCTCTGGAAAAAATTATGGCAGTTTCTTATAAAACTAAATATAAGCTTATCATACAACCCAACAATTGCATTTTTGGGCATTTATCTCAGAAATGAAAACTAAAGTTCACACACACACACACATGTTCATGGCAGCTTTATTTGTGATAGCTAAAAACTGGAAACAGTCCGTTTGTCCTTCAACAGTAAATGGTTCAACAAACTGGTACATCACACCATGGAATACTACCCAGCAATAAGAAGAAACAAACTTTTGATAATGCAACAACTTAGATGGATCTCAAGGGAATTGTGCAAGTAAAAAGAGCCAATTTCAAAAAATTACATTCTATATGATTCCATTTATATAACATTCTTGAAATGACAAAATCATAGAGATGAAGCGGAGAGTAGTGGTTGTCAAGAATCAAGGGAGGAAAGTGGGAAGGTGACTGCACCAGTTAAATGGTAGCACAGAGGATGTTTGTGAAGGAACTGTTCTGTATCTTGGCTGTAATTGTGATCATACAGATCTACATCTGATAAAATTGCATAAACAGGTGTACATGAGTGCATATAAAACTGGTGATAAGTGGAAAAGGTCAGCGGACTGTATCAGTGTGAGTTTCCTGTGATACCATATTACAGTTCTGCAGGATGTTACCACTGGGGGAAAGTGGATGGAGGAACATATATGATCCATCGGTATTATTCTTACAACACAGTATGAATCTATAATTATCTCAAAATTAAAAGTAAAAAAAAAAAAAACAGGCATTGAGGCTAAGTAGGAGAGTATGAGGCTTTGGGTCAACAAAGCTGTGTTCAAATTCTGGCTCCTCCACTTACCAACTGTGCAACCATATGCCAGTTCTTTAACCCCTCGGTGCCTTCATTTATTTTTTTTCTGCCATTTTATTGAGATATAATTGGCATAGAACACTATTTATTTTAGGTACGCAACATAATGATTTCTGTATGTATTGCAAAATGATTACCACAATAAGTTTAGTTAATATCCATCACCTCACAGAGTTACAGTTTCTTTATTTTAAAAGTAAGTACAATAATACTACTTACCTCTGAGTTATTTTGAGGATTAACTAGCTCCGAATAGCCAATCAGTATCTGATAGGTTTTTAAAACATTGTATATAAAAGCCACTCATCATTTACATTGGGTCATAAAAATATTTTGTCTTTTCATCTAGCACTTATGGCACTCAGACTTCTCTGCAGAATTTTAATATTACTAGGTATTCTCCATTTCATTAAATTCTGCTCATGTATTTCTTTCTACTTTTATGGGATTAACTCTGTTCTTTTTCTTTCCTTAAATACTCATTAAATGTCTTTCCTCCTTTCTACTTTATGTATTTGAAACTATAGATTTCTTTTTGACAACTGTTTTAGCCAAATCACAAAGTTTGGTATTGGCAATTGTCATTCAGTTATAAATGTAGCTGATTTTTTTTTCTTTGATCCAAGAATTATTTGAAAAATGTGTTTTTCAGTTTCCGAAACACTTGATGGAGAATCTTTGTGGTCTTAATAATTCTTTGAAATATGTTAAGCTTCCTCTGTGGCATAGCATGTGATCAGTTTTTTATAAACGTTTCTTATGTGCTTGGAAAAGAATATATATTCTTTGTTGAGTGTGGAATTTCATCTTCGTTCAATCCCTTCATTTTGTTAATTTGGTTGTTCCTATTTTCAGTATCCTTATTACGTTTTGGTCTGCATGACTTCAGTTACTGCAGCAAAATGTCCCTCTGATTGTAGATGTGTCATTTTCTCCTTATAATTCTGCTAAGTTTCACTTTTTATATTTTTGGCTATGTTGTTAAGTACAACAGATTCAGAATTGTTGTATTTTTCTGATGAATTGTTCATTTTATCATAATGCAGCAATCATCTTTATTCATTTTGCCTTAAACATATATATATATATTGATCTGATAGTAATATAGCCATTTAAGCTCTTTTTCAATTGGTATTTGCATAGTACATACGCCCGGGATTTAGAATTCAGGGGAAACATTTTTCTCCTCACTTCAGAGCCTAGGCTTTCTCTAGCAAGTGTCTTTGCTATCTCTCCCAGAAGGCATTATCTTTTCAAGTCCCTCCATTTACTAAAAGACTAGCTACTCAAGTGTCCTAATCTATGTAAGGGCTCTCAATTCCAGCCTCTTGCCACATGTAGACCTAAGGTTTCACCTTTCTCCATGAGGGCATCAAAACCCAAGCCTCCATTTTATCCAGACTGGCTACTATCCTTCCCCCCCTCTCTCTTCCGTAGGTCCCCCCCTGGTAGCTACACTGTCAGCTCATGTACTTACTATAATTTTGGGTTTTCTTTTTTTTTTTTTTAAAGATTTTATTTATTTATTTGACAGAGAGAAACACAGCGAGAGAGGGAACACAAGCAGGGGGAGTGGGAGAGGGAGAGGGAGAAGCAGGCTTCCCACCGAGCAGGGAGCCCGATGTGGGACTCGATCCCAGGACCCTGGGACCATGACCTGAGCCGAAGGCAGACGCTTAACCGACTGAGCCACCCAGGCACCCCTATAATTTTGGGTTTTCAATTCTGCCCTCTGGGGATTCTCTGTGCAAATTCAGCTATGCTTTTTTTTTTTTAATGTTATATTTTCTTCGTCATTGCTAGGTGTTTGGAATGTCTTTGTGTAGAAGGAATGTTGAAGTTATCTGTAAGGTCTGGCATGTTCCTAAAAGGGCATTTTTTTTTTTTTTTTAGATTTTATTTATTTACTTGAGAGAGAGAGAATGAGCATGAGCATGAGTGGGGGGAGGGGCAGAGGAAGAAGCAGACTCCCCGCTGACCTGCTGAGTAGGGAGCCAGACATGGGCTCAATCCCAGGACCCTGAGATCATGACCTGAGTTGAAGACAGACACTTAACCGACTGAGCCACCCAGGTGCCCTAGAAGGGTAGTTCTTATTAGGAGTATTAATCTAGCCTGAGAATGGTACTGTGTTGTTCACTAATTGTAGAAGACGAGATCTGTCTGTCCTTTCTGAGTCTTGATTTTACAAATTAAGTAAATCTGATGTTTGAGTGGATGCTGGATGCCCTGGAGAGGTAGCAACAAAATCTGCCATGCATTTTTTGGCTCATCGCCATTTTGAACTTAGGGAACGAGAAGACTGTTCTTTAACACATCAAGATTTTTTTTATATTTCAACTTAAATTTTGAGAATACTTATAAACATGATATTAATAAATAGCATTAAGATCTTATTATTGCTTACCTCAGACTTTTATAAAACAGAGTTTTACCAGAGTTATAAAACTGATTTAGACTTAACTTTTGAATTGAAGTTCTTTAAAAATGTTATAAACATGTTTCAAAATTATACCTAAACAAAGTGCAGTGGTGATCTAGCTATCATAGGACAGAGATAGGTTATGCTAATATTATATTCAAGATACAGAATTTAAGGAGGAAAAGGTTCATAAACTGTAACTAATATTTTTATAAACTATGTATATTATTTACATACATGCCTAATTCATGTTTTTAAACCATGACAAATAATATTTATGTCCTTTTTATAGTATTCCCATGCTGTTTCCAACTTTAAAATATACAAAATCCTTAAAACAAATGGACTCCAACAAGTTTCCTTTGAAATTTTTAATTTTGAAATTTTTTCTTTGAAATGTTTTTAGAAGTCACAGTTTTTCTCTTATGAACATTCCTACAATTGCACTGAGAGCAAATTCAGTCCCCAGAACATTAGTTAAGTAATCAGACTCTTCATCAAAAGCAAAAGGACATGATTTCGTTATTGGGGTTTAGTTCTTTGTGTCCAGAATAACAAATTGTAAAATAATGATTTTGTTTATTGATTTTTTTCATGTTCCTGAGGAAAATTTAAGTATATGGTTCAACCAGCGACCCTTGGATTATTTTGTCTAATAAAAAGTATGTCTGTTCATAACAACTTTACATTTTCTTCTAGGTTACCTTCCGAACAAGAATCTATCACTGTAATATTAACAGCCAGGGCGTCATCTGTCTGGACATCCTAAAGGACAACTGGAGTCCAGCCCTAACAATTTCTAAAGTTCTCCTCTCCATCTGCTCACTTCTCACAGATTGCAACCCTGGTAAGAGACTTTAAGTCCAATACTGAATTCAAGTCTATTCAAGACTTAAATGTCAGACCTTAGTGAATTGTTTACTGCCACCACCACTACTACTGCTACTCTAACTATTATTATTATTGATTTTAAATTTCCATGGTGTGTAACTGCTTTCTTTTTAAGTGGGTCTTCTCATTAGTCTTTTTAAGACCTACTATTTGCCAAGAAGGAAAAAGCATAGTGTGATAAAAAGTAATGAAAAATCATTTTGGATTGGGAAATGCATTTAAAGAATGCGTTACATTCTGCTGCCAAATAATAATAAAAATTCAAATTGAGTGGCTTAATCTTTAATTAGATGCCTACCAGAAGATGTTAATTTGAGAAATGTAGGCTATTAAAATCTGATAACAACCAAGCAGCACCATGCAGACGTGACCTTGTTGGCATTTTAATAACCATGCGTCCTTTCAAGCTAATAGAACAGGAAAGCTGAATGGTCCTCAACTAGGAAATAACAACTTCCCAGGAAAACTAAAGAGAGTTTATGGCCACGCCTTTGTGGCTTTTGCTGGTGTGCTTAATGCTGAAAGTTCTTACTTTCTTTATTGTCCTAGATGTATGATTATGTGTCTTTGACCAGCTTCTTTTAACCAGAAGACCAACTGCCAATTTTTTACATATTTGGGTTTATTTTGGAAACTACAAAAATCCAAAGGTCGCTACAGAGTTTTCATTGATGTTTTCAATGAGAAACTCTTCTTTGAGTATTTAATTAGTAGTGTTAATATTTCGTGAGGTTCTATCTTCCACGTTCAGGAATAAACTCTGTTCATAGGGGGTAAGTGAAGTTTTAGACAAGAGAGAAATGACAAAGGGGAATCAGGGTCTCTTTTAGGCTCCTGGCTTGTTTATAAAATATAAATTGTAATAAATTATCCGTTCAAATTCTGTGTGTTATTTTTCAATAGTAGAAACTTTTTAAAATAAGGATATATAAAAATACTTCAACCAAAAGGAAAATAAAATGTAATTGTGCAAGATCATTATGTTTTTTAAATTATTTCTTACTTTTACTCCAGATAGTGAAGTTCAGTAATGCTGCACTAATTTAAAACTGAATGACATATACTGTGTTCTGTCTCATTCCTATTTCAATCCCATTTGTCTATATGACTGTGTAAAACTTCATTTAGAGGTAATGTCATCAAAAGACATTTTTTGTGTGATATGAGGCCTAAACCAGGTAGTCCTCCTGGAAATGGTGGACATGGAACTGCATCTGCCTCCCCACTCCCAAAAGAGTACTTCTGGGCTTTGCTGAAATTTAGAGGGGAGTGGTATTTTCAGAGAAAATTTTATTTTGAGAAGTAAGTCACTTATTCAAGAAACTTTTGACATGAGGTCATCATGCTTTACACCTTAAACTTAGTGGTGTTTTATGTCAAATATATCTCAATAAAACTAGGGGGAGAAAAGAAAAAAACTTTTGAGACCGTAGTATTTATGAGGCACTTCTGAGCACTAGATGAATATCCTCACTTCTTACACATGGAAGAAGGTATAACTTCACATTTAGAGAAAAAGCTCCATGCTGAGAGGCATTCCTTATCCCAGTGGTAGCCAGGCCTGCTTGGTCTCCCAATCAGTTGAAATGGGCCTATCTCTCTGAATCAGCTCATATGTGGGAAACTGTTCTCTATACAGGTAATCCCCGCTTAATACATTCATCCCACCAAAGCCTTCTCTCAGCAATCAAAAAGATTTCTATTCAGTAAATTAGAGTTTTCTTTTGCTGTGTCTCAGAAAATTACAGATACATTCTGCAAAACAATAAAAATAAAATCACCATGGCTAAAGCAAAATCAAATAAATAAATAGATTTTGAAAATAATGCTGTTGATAGTAAGAATAAGCCTAAAGGATAAAGAAAAAGTAAAGAATAAGCCTAAAGATAAAACCTGAAGTTTTACCAATTAGTTATAGCCCATCTGATAAAAGAATAGAATATTGTTTGTAAAATACATGCCAATGGACTAAATGTTTTAAACACATATAAGAACGTTTCCTAATTGGCACATCATCTATACGTGTGTTCATACTTTTAGAGTCTTGAAAAGACTTGTTTATGTTAAACAAGTTAAAATGTCCATTCTTTTCAATGGATTTACTTCACACTCTTTTCTGGGTCACTTCCGATCTGCAGATTTTCCCCCCCGGATTTAACTTAAACTTCAATCTAACCTTATCTTCAATGATCATACATATAAGTTGGATAGAATACAAATAAATAAGATTTTCCTATACTGAATCTGTAGATAACATGAGAGTGCTATTAGTTCCGAAGTAGGCTTTGCATAAGGATATAAATTTAACCAATTTTAAAAGGGTTTTCTCACTCTTCTCCCCACATAAACTGATTTTTTAATCAATTTTCATACTTTTCTCATAATTTACATTGTCTCTTTTAAGAATTTTTGGTCTATTCATAGATGTTAAATGTTTGAGGGTGAAGCTGCACATCCTTCCTGCTTGGTGTTTATAGTCAGCAGTTACAGATTTTAGTATCAGCTCCACTGTTAGTTGTGTGACTTGTACTGGTCACTTAACTTTCCTCAGACTCAGTTTCTTATACAAAACAGAGATAACCATCAGCCCTACCTAAATCATGGCATTCCTGTGAGGTACACGTGCAAGCCCTTTGTAAACAGTCATGGACTGCTGTTGATGTCATTTCCCAGAGTTTTTAGGACTCCAAATAGCCATACATTCAATGGCTGATAAATCCCTACTCAGTTGAATTTAATTGAGAGAAGAGAGTATTGAATAATCTCTAAACACCACCACCTCAGCACTGACACTCTTGGATTTAAACTCTGGAAAAAGCCTAACCTTCAATTAGTAGTCCCTATTGCATTATTTCCTAGGAGCGATTGTCTCTCGGGTGGCAAAATGTCCAACAGTTACCAGCCAGTGGACGGGTGCACTGGTGATAGTCATTCTGTTCCCAGTGCCACGGCCTAGGTAGGTCTAACTGCTGAGTTTATAGGCCTGTTCACACTTCACAGTGATGTTGATTGAGCCTGCCAGGGCACTCTTATTTGTCAGACATCACCTGGCTACCAGTTTGGCTGTGTCACACCGCTGAGGAACAGAGTGGCAGCAGAAAGGAGTAGAGGATGATAAGCTCAGAAGGCCAGGACCAACCTTCCAGGCTCTTGGAATTTAGTCCTCCTTGGTCAACATGATTTAATCCGTGAATTGCTGAAGTTTAAAAGTACTAATCAGATTTCCATTTTTCATGGAATGCTCTTATTTGTCAATACTCTCTTTTCAAGCATATACAAAATTTAAGCTCTGTCCTATTTGATTTTATCTTTTGAAGTTTGTTTTTGCTCTTTTGTGGTTAATTTTTTTTTTTAAGATTTTATTTATTTAACAGAGACACAGCAAGAGAGGGAACACAAGCAGGGGGAGTGGGAGAGGGAGAAGCAGGCTTCCTGCTGGGCAGGGAACCCGATGCGGGGCTCGATCCCAGAACCCTGGGACTGTGACCTGAGCCGAAGGCAGACGTTTAACAAGACTGAGCCACCCAGGTGCCCCTGTGGTTACTTTTTAAACTCTTAGATATTTATCACATTCTTTGTATGAAGTCTCTTTATTATTTAAAATATGCTTATCTTCCGGTCTTCAGACCTAAAAATAATGGGTATTTTGCCTCATACAAAATGAACTATCCTGAGAACACTGACAGTTATGAGATAAAACAAGCAGGTCAACAGTTTCCCTATTTCAGATGCTTTATTTACAGAGTAATTTTCAGAAATACTTCTAATCTTTTTTTCTCTTCTTTTTCTGAAAAGTATATAAATCTGGATGTCATCTGGCATTAGTTTATTTATCTCAGTTCTACTTTTCTACTCCACTGCTGTTGCTATCTGAAGTGTTAGAAGCTTCTTTTATTCTGAATGTAATTCTGATACTGTATCATTAAAAAATTATGCCCCAAATGTATGACTTTTATGAGATAATTGGAAATTTGAAAACTGAGCACTTGATACTAAGGAATTATTGCCAGAAATTTTTAGGCATAATAAAACAGAAATTTGATTATGAATTTTTTTACATGTCCTTACCTTTTAGAAAAATGAACTATTTGCAAATAGAGTTCTTTGATATCTAGAATTTGCTTCAAAATAATCCAGAAAGATCAGAAGTAGATAGGGATGTGGAAGATATGAGATTGACCATTGTAAGTGTTGAATGATGAGTGATGGGTACATTGGGGGGGGTTCATTATACTAGTCTACCTTTGAATATGTTTGAAATTTTCCATAATAAGGATTTCTTTTTAACTGCCAAAGATGAGCAGCAGTGTAATCTGTAAAAGGTGTGTAATTTGACTCTTTTGTTCTGTGAGGGAAGCATTTGGGCTCTGACCTTTGCCCTGTGTATTTCATTTCCCTGTCATCTGCCTTTAAACTAAAAGCTGCCTCATGGTTCAGCCTGGGCATCAGGGTCCTACTTTCATACAACCATGAAGTCTTTGTTGGCCACTCTTCAAATAGGCAGAACTGTACAGACCAGGTCAAATGAAAATGCTCTGAACATGCCCACAAACATCAACACTCAAGATGGATGAGCTCTTCCCCCTACCCCCCAGCACCTTCCAAATGAAAATCAAGTATTGGTTACTCCCAGTCTTAGATTTATGCATATCTTTATTAGAACAAAAAATAGAACTGAGAATGGCAGCTAATTAACCCTCAGCCTTACACAATGATTAAGCCGAGGGTGAGCACAGCTGCAGCTTCATTGGTAAGAGCTTTATTCTTCTCAAATGGACTGAGCAAATGGAAAGAGGAATTTGCTCCCAATGGCTCTTTTATAGTGTTCTGGAAAAGGTCGGAGAATGGCCTCTTCCTCATTCTCCAACGTCCCAGCCCTTTGTTTCATATCACTTATTGCCTGTTTTTTAACCAACTGATACCATCCTTATCCATAAATTGTCTCAGATACCTAACTTTGATTGTTATTGTTTGTCTTTGACCTGGTTATGATTGTATAATAAATTGTGTTACTAAACGTGAAAATTTTATAATTGATAGTGACTACTAGGTGATGGGGACCATAAAGTAGAATTAATTATTTCAACACAGGCATATTTGTGTAGATTATTTACACTAAACTTGTGAGCTGTTAGACTGATGAAAGGTACATAAATGGACTTTTAAGAGGATTCTACTGCCTGCTTCTTCTACACATCCTATTCTACTACACTTGAGAACTGGCAAAGAACAATTTCTTTAACTGAAATTCAGATAAAGCTGTAAAAACGATAAGCCTACCTGTTTTCAAAGCTGGCTATCTTAGCAGGAATGCAAAAAAATTTTTTTCTAAAAAAGACATTTAATATGGGTGCATAGACATAAGGTTTCTCCTAATGCCTATGACTTTTTTTTAAAGTGAGAAAATTATGAAGTAGAAATATATGATACAACATAAAGCTAACTTCAGGCTGTTCTCTTTGTGAAGAATTGGCTCTCTTCTAAAATGTCACATTGATAAATTCCAGAAGTCATTCTAATCAGTACTTCCAAATATGGATGTGGATAGGCTATAATTCATAGTCTTTTAACTTCTCTGACACCTTATGTAAAGAAAAGCTGTATTTATATGGAGGTAGTCAATCTACCCGGTATTTTAAAAACCAGGAGAATAAGTAAAGTCCAAAAAAATGTGTAAAGGACTTTGGGTTCTAACTCAGTATTATCTGTAGAATCCTGGCACACTGCCCCCTCTTGCACCACATGTTCCCATAGGCTCATTCAGAACTACTTGGAATATCTATGGTGTGGAGGCCCTAGAAGAACTCAAGATTCATTAAAAGGATGAATAAAATCAGGGAATACACATCATTAAGGAGAAGAACATTTCTCTTTTGTGAATTAAAGAAGTTTCACAGAAATGATTCTGTACCATCATACATTTGGTTTGAAAAAAACAAAGTATCAGCCTGGGTGGCCCAGTCGGTTGAGCATCCAACTCTGGATTTCAGCTGGGGTCATGATCTCACGGTCATGGGATTAAGCCCACATTGGGCTCCAGGCTCAGTGCAGAGTCTGATTAACCCTCTCCCTCCCCCTCTGCTCCTCCCCCTGTTTGCTAATGGGTCTCTCCCCCCTCCCCCACGTCTAAAATAAATA
Organism: Neomonachus schauinslandi; assembly: GCF_002201575.2. Taxonomy (NCBI): domain Eukaryota; kingdom Metazoa; phylum Chordata; class Mammalia; order Carnivora; family Phocidae; genus Neomonachus; species Neomonachus schauinslandi. The sequence continues at coordinate 136,067,674 of NC_058403.1, forward strand.
AATAAATGATATCTTTTTTTTTTTTAAAGATTTTAATTCTGGTTACCTATATATTTATAAATGTGTTTCCCTACCTTGTCATTCTGTAGAAAGGAACTCTTTAGTTGTCTTACAAGGGATACTAGTATATAATAATGTAAACTAAAAGATCCAGTTTTATGGTACTTTATCAAAGTATCATGATTTTCTAGAAAACACAGAATGAGAAAAGAAAGCTAAAATTATCTGACTATGGGTTTAGGTTTTGGATTGCCAGGTAGTGAAACAAGTAAAAAGTTGAGTCAGAGTTGCCAGGAAGGGATTGGTGGCTTCGGGATGTAGGGGAGAGATGACTCCATGACAAAGCAAGTGTCCTAATCAACCTTGATATTTCTTTTGTAGGCAAGTCTTTATTTAACATAACAATCAGTTTGGTATCTTTCCTGAACATCTAATTTGTCTAGGTTAAAAAGAATATTAGCTATTTATTATTTTTTTGATATATCATTGTCCAAAAATGCTGACCTACAAAAACTTTGTTACTTTCTTAGTTAAATATATCTCCTTGGTAGCTTGATTCTTTTAAAAATGGTAAAAACTATACCTTATTTGCTGTTATATGGGTTGCATTCAAAATGTGCCTGTTAGGGGCGCCTGGGCGGCTCAGTCATTAAGCATCTGCCTTCAGCTCAGGTCATGATCCCGGGGTCCTGGGATGGAGCCCCACATCGGTCTCCCTGCTCAGCAGGGAGCCTGCTTCTCCCTCTGCCTCTGCTGCTCCCCCTGCTTGTGAGTGTGCACGCTCTCTCTCTCTCACACACACACACATGCTTTCTCTCTCAAATAAATAAAATCTTAAAAGGGGGGGAGGGGCATTGGAGAAATTGCTCCCTTTTGGTAAAGAAGAAAATACAACTTTGTGTTTATCATGCTTGTGTTTATTTTTCTCGTTTCCTTACCTCTGACCCAGGAAATAGCTCTGAACCAGGTAATAGCTATGCTACCAGCATTCTTAAAGCAGGAAGATGAATCCCTAGGGTGGCGATATAATATCTTTCCTGGGTTTGTTTTGTTTTGTTTTGCTTTTTATCACTATAGAGTTGTCCATTCATCCTTTGTAGGATTCTGATTGGTGTGTCCTATAACAGCACTAAAATCTCACCAATTCATTATAATTAGGATGTCAAGCAGGTTAGTAATTTTTTAATGAGTTGTAGGAAATTTTAAGTAAGTGAAGACCTAATATGTTTAAGCACATGTAGGAAATACTACTAAAATGTTTACAGTAGATGGCTTTAGACTCTGCTTTACCAAAGACAGAGAGGAAGTGGGCTTTTCACATTCATAAAATAGAGAAAATGGTTATAATGAACCCTAATATATTCCTTAGTCAGCTTCAAAACTTACCTTTATTTAAAGTTTGGGTATTTTTATAGGTTATCAGGGACTTTTTTCAGACAGACTAAATATTCTTAGATAATATTGCTTCATACTACTAACTTTCATGGTAACCCTTTTTAAAAGAGATAATACAGTAAACTTCAGAATAGGTTGCTGCATTAGAATTACTATTAATATTTGTTACTGAAGGGTGCAGAATGTGTTGCTGTGGGAAGTAGGCTACTGGTAGTCTTGGTTTTCTTTTTAAGGAGAAATGAAAATAAATTATTTAAACAACGCATTTAAATAATATATATTTGAAATCATAACAATGCACTATAGTGTTTTAATATGGAAATTTGAGAGTTCTAAAGCAACATAATAAAAATCATCTAATTGTCCAGGGATTTACTTGTGTGGAGAAAACACCTGCATGATTGAATAACATGTTGCCTTTTTAATTTGGGTATTTGAGATCATATTGTGTCTTAGGAGAAATATTACAATTATGGAAATATAAAGAATTAATGTAACCCTACCAGTGTCTGAGTCTGAGACCCTTAATTACCAAGCAGTTATCTTTACATTTCCTTACTTTCTAAAAGCCTTCCATTCAGTATCTGGCCTGGGCAGGGTGCTTCCAGTAACAACAGTCACAATAATTCTTATTTAAAAAAGAAGATGCTTTTGACATGTCAGACTAATTATCCCTACACAACAGCAATAACTTCTTTCTTTTTTCCTACGCCTTATATTTGTCCTGTAAGAGATCCTGGAGCTTAATACTCCTTATAGGTGTTGAACTTTTGGTCATGTCGTATTGGTGAGGAATTTGCATAATAAGCAGCACTGGAGTTCCTTTAAACTACAGGCATATTTCTTTCCATGACAGGTTGTGTTCCTGGAAAAAAAATCATAAATCAAAATGCTTTAGATATATTTGAAGAACTTCCTGCTTAAGTATCCTGTGGAGAAACCTATTGCCAAATAAAGCACTTATAAGCTTGAATATTGAATGCCCCAATTTATCTTTTCTTGAAAATATAAGGATATTTTCCCCCTAATTCAGAACTGCCTTTCCTCTGAGAGCATTTCCCCAAATAAGTCATATTTTTTTGTGATACTCAAGTGCTGAGGGCAGCCTACAAAAACCTATATAGCTGGGCGCCTGGGTGGCTCAGTTGGTTAAGCAACTGCCTTCGGCTCAGGTCATGATCCTGGAGTCCTGGGATCGAGTCCCGCATGGGGCTCCCTGCTCAGTGGGGAGTCTGCTTCTCCCTCTGACCCTCCCCTCCCCTCATGCTCTCTCTATCTCATTCTCTCTCTCAAATAAATAAATAAAATCTTTAAAAAGAAAAAAAAGAAAAAAAAAACCTATATAGCTGAATGCCTATAGGCAGGTAGAGGTAGTACCTTATGGGGCAACTGCTCACATCAGTGAGGTGCATAACCTTTTATTCAGAGCATTGTGGCCACACTTGTACTCCAGTGACTGACTTTCTGTCTAGACTGTCTCCCATGATGAAAACACGTTCATATACAGTCTAATTCAAATAAGGGAAGTTAGGACAAATGGAGACCTAGAGGAGATGCCTTTATGGTTTATCTAGCTTTGAGTTAGATTTTTATAAGAAAGGCTCTCAAAAAAGATCACTCAGCTACAGTGCATGAATAATAAATAATCCTGTTTCACGGGGGGAAAGGCACATAAGAGTGCCGGCCACCCCTGGTCTTCTCTAGGAGGATTCATCTATCTGAGAAATGTATACATTTTTATCTAGGCAAGGGTCTGATAGGGCTGGTATATTTTAATATTAGCCTTATTCAGAATGGTTCCATTCCTGCAGAAAACGCATCCGTTCAGTGGATTCACATTCAGAGTATTGTGGATAGGTTCAAGTTGGGATTTATCACATCTGAGTTAAAAATAGTCTGTGTGTGTCCAACTTGGTGAAAGTTTATAAGTGACAGGTTACTGTTTGGGGGAGGTTTTCATTTGCTTGTTTGTTTAATTCTCTGGAAAGGTGATTTAAAGTTGCAGTTATCATACTAGACAAAGAAGCCATTGATTTATATATGGGAGTTGCATTTGGGGAACTTTGGCTATGTTGCATATTCATAGTTTTCATGGTGGAGCAAGGATATCTTAAAGGTGAAAAAGAGTCTAGATGTACTCCTTGATAATGTCTCAGTATTGAGTTTTCTTTTTTTCAAAATGGAAATAACTCCAGTTTTTCTCATAAAAATAATACGTGCTTATTAAATTTCTCTTAAATCAACTGTCCTTTAAAGATTAAGTATTTAATTTTCATTTGAGACTCTTTGCTCTGCAAACTCAAATTCGATGGGACTCATCAGAGTGTATTTGTCAGTTAAGTTTGTCTCATTATAATCTTGGTGTAAATTTAGACACGCTGACCTCAATGTTTAGCCCTGGCTTTGACCCGCTTCTCCTTAGCATTTCCCTATGCATATTTATGGCCCCTTAATTAATATAAATCTAGACATGGGGATTAGCCGTTGCTACAAGTTTTCTGTTAAAAACTCTATTGCTGTCCCTGCAACAATAACCTCTTATTTATTGGTTTGGAAGTTGATCTCATTATAAAGCTGCTGTATATATTAATTTATGATGAAAATTCTCTTCAATTTACCTTTTTAGAAAATGTCATTTTGGGGTTTTCCTTTTTAGAAATCACCAATGATCTCTTTTTTGTTTAGAGAAACACTAATAAGGAAATGGATGGACTAGATCAGTACTTATCAATTTCTACATTCTCCCAAAACTGCCCTCTTCCTCCACTAAAATCAATTAATGATTGTCTTTCTTGGTTTAAAATATAGCAAATTGTATTAGAGATGTTTTTCTCCCATGAAGTATCTTCAAGTCTTTGTCATCTGATGCTATTTAGGGGACTGGATAAAGCTGTTGAAGCTACGTGTTTCTTCTGTTGTTGTCAATGGAAGGCTCTGAAAGCACGAATAAGAAATTGAAAAGTGAAGCCGACCCTCAGTATAAATAGGTACCATTCTTTCCTCACATGGGAATGTGTATTTCACTCAAAATTGTTTTCCCAAAGAGTGATTCAAAGACTATCTTTCTTTCCTTTACTTGAGGAATTTCTGAAGAGCCAAAAACGTTTAGTCTAGATTTTAATTAACTTTTTCTTTATTATTTCTTAAATGAAGATGATTAAAAGATAAAAATTACAATGGTGAAAAAGGACCAAAAGATTACTTTTTCTCATTCTAGAATAAAAAGAGGGTTTTTTTTTTAATGATAGGGATAGAATTATGCAAAAACTATATTTTAGGTCAAGGTCTTTCCTATTCCCCTAAATGACCTATCCCAATGTTTTGGTGGTGTTTTTTTTCCCTTTAATTTTTTACAAAAGCTTAGGACCACTAGTAAATTTGTCACCTTTTAAAATTAGTCCTCTTTCCTTCTGTAGCACTCACTATTTGGGTTTATTTACTAAAGCTTCTGTCAGGAGAGACATAACTGTCAGGCTCCGCTAAGCGGTTCAGTTCCAACAAGAAGACTTATTTTTCCTGGGTCTGTTGTCCAGCTATTCTGTAGTCTCTTGCTGTCCATACAAACAAAAAGGTTTCAGGTGTTATTCCCAGGTAGGCATTTACCACATGTGTCTTATCTATCACTTAAAATATGTAGAAGTGATGAGATTATTAAGTAGCTGAGTATGGTTCATGTAATTCTCTTAGATCCTCACTTTCCACTTTTGAAACTCTAAATGCTATTTCTTTGATGGTTAATTTATTTTGCAATTTAGACTTCTGTCCTCATTTACTCTATGTCTATAATGTGGTGGTTTGTTAATACAATAGGTTTGTTATTGGTAAATTGAATTGTTCTAATAATATTTATTATCTGGTTTATAAATGACATAGCATGGACTTTATGTAAATTTTTAAAGTGAATACATTTTTAAAAATTTCTAATAGCATACTGTTTTCCAGAGTAGCTATACCAGCTTGCATTCCCACCAACAGTGTAAGAGGGTTCCCCTTTTTCCACATCCTCGCCAACATTTGTTGTTTCTGTCTTGTTAATTTTTGCCATTCTAACTGATGTAAGGTGGTATCTTGTTGTGGTTTTGATTTGTGTTTCCCTGATGGGAGATTTCTCAAGATGTTAAAAAACCAGCAATTGCACTACTAGGTATTTACCCCAAAGATACAGATGTAGTGAAAAGATGGGGCACATGCACCCCAGTGTTCATAGCAGAAATATCCACAATAGCCAAACTGTGGAAGGAGCCGAGATGCCCTTCAAGAGACGAATGGATAAAGATGTGGTACATATATACAATGGAATATTACTCAGCCATCAGAAAGGATGAATACCCACCATTTGCATCAACATGGATGGAACTGGAGGGGATTATGCTAAGTGAAGTAAGTCAAGCAGAGAAAGTCAATTATCATATACTTTCACTCATATGTGGAGCATAAGCAATAGCACAGAGGATCATAGGAGAAGGAAAGGAAAACTGAAGGGGGAGAAATCAGAGAGGGAGACAAACTATGAGAGACTATGGATCCTGGGAAACAAACTGAGGGTTTCAGAGGGGAGGAGGGTAGGGAGATGGGGTAACAGGGTGATGGGTACTATGGAAGGCAAGTGTTCTGATGAGCACTGGTTGTTATATGCAACTAATGAATCATTGAATACTACATCAGAAACTAATGATGTACTATACAGTGGCTAACTAAACATAGTAAAAAAAATTGCTAATAGCATAAAACACTATACAGGATGTCAGCTGCCCATTGTGCACTGAGAGGGATCCCTCAGCCTAGAGGCCGTGGTGCCCTGATCTCCTATCTGTCTTAGTACAGTTCCCCAGGTGGCTGTCACATTCCCTCTTCAGGTGACCTTTCAGGGAGTACCACCTTCTGAGACCACTGACATCACCCATGTAGCACTGAGGAGATCCCTCTGTGATCACACTGACTTTTAAAGAATCTTTATGTAGAGAGGAATTGGTTTTTTTTATTTTATTGTGTTATGTTAATCACCATACATTATATCATTAGTTTTTGATGTAGTGTTCCATGATTCATTGTTTGCATATAACACCCAGTGCTCCATTCAGTATGTGCCCTCTTTAATACCCATCACGAGGCTAACCCATCCCCCCACCCCCTCCCCTCTAGAACCCTCAGTTTATTTCTCAGAGTCCATAGTCTTTCATGGTTCGTCTCCCCCTCCGATCCCCGCCCCTTTATTTTTCCCTTCCTACTATCTTTTTTTTTTAAACATAGAATTTATTATTTGTTTCAGAGGTACAGGTCTGTGATTCATCAGTCTTACACAATTCACAGCACTCACCATAGCACATACCTTCCCCAATGTTTATCACCCAGTCACCCCATCCCTCCCACCCCCCACCACTCCAGCAACCCTCAGTTTGTTTCCTGAGATTAAGAATTTCTCATATCAGTGAGATCATATGATACATGTCTTTGTCTGATTGACTTATTTCACTTAGCATAATACTCTAGTTCTATCCACGTCAGTGCAAATGGCAAGATTTCAGGGTTTTTTGATGGCTGCATAATATTCCATTGTATATATATACCACATCTTCTTTATCCATTCATCTGTTGATGGACATCTTGGCTCTTTCCATAGTTTGGCTATTGTGGACATTGCTGCTCTAAACACTGGGGTGACGTACCCCTTTGGATCACTACATTTGTACCTTTGGGGTAAATACCCAGTAGTGCAATTGCTGGGTTGTATGGTAGCTCCATTAATAAATTTTTGAGGAACCTCCATACTGGTTTCCAGAGTGGCTGCACCAGCTTGCATTCCCACCAACAGTGTAGGAGGGTTCCCCTTTCTCTGCAGCCCTGCCAACATCTGTCGTTTCCTGACTTGTTCATTTTAGCCATTCTGACTGGTGTGAGGTGCTATCTCACTGAGGTTTTGATTTGGATTTCCCTGATGCCGAGTGATGTGGAGCACTTTTTCATGTGTCTGTTGGCCATTTGGATGTCTTCTTTGGAAAAATGTCTGTTCATGTCTTCTGTCCATTTCTTGATTGGATCATTTGTTCTTTGGGTGTTGAGTTTGATAAGTTCTTTATAGATTTTGTATACTAGCCCTTTATTTGATATGTCATTTGCCAATATCTTCTCCCATTCTATTGGTTGTCTTATGGTTTTGTTGACTATTTCCTTTGCTGTGCAAAAGCTTTTTATCTTGATGAAGTCCCAATAGTTCATTTTTGCCCCTGTTTCCCTTGCCTTTGGTGATGTTTCTAGGAAGAAGTTGCTGCGGCTGAGGTCGAAGAGGTTGCTGCCTGTGTTCTCCTCTAGGATTTTGATGGCGTCCTGTCTCACATTTAGGTCTTTCATCCATTTTGAGTCTATTTTTGTGTGTGGTGTAAGGAAATGGTCCAGTTTCATTCTTCTGCATGTGGCTGTCTGATTTTCCCAACACCATTTGTTGAAGAGACTGTCTTTTTTCCATTGGACATTCTTTCCTGCTTTGTCGAAGATGAGTTGACCATAGAGTTGAGGGTCCATTTCTGGGCTTTCTGTTCTGTTCCATTGATCTATGTGTCTGTTTTTGTGCCAGTACCATACTGTCTTGATGATGACAGCTTTGTAATAAAGCTTGAAGTCCGGAATTGTGATGCCACCAGCTTTGTTTTTCTTTTTCAACATTCCTCTGGCTATTCGGGGTCTTTTCTGGTTCCATACACATTTTAGGATTATTTGCTCCATTTCTTTGAAAAAAGTGGATGGTATTTTGATAGGGACTGCATTAAATGTGTAGATTGCTCTAGGTAGCATTGACATCGTCACAGTATTTGTTCTTCCAATCCACGAGCATGAAACGTTTTTCCATTTCTTTGTGTCTTCCTCAATTTCTTTCATGGGTATTTTATAGTTTTCTGAGTACAGATTCTTTGCCTCTTTGGTTAGATTTATTCCTAGGTATCTTATGGTTTTGGGTGCAATTGTAAATGGGATCGACTCCTTAATTTCTCTTTCTTCTGTCTTCTTGTTGGTGTATAGGAATGCCACTGATTTCTGCGCATTGATTTATATCCTGCCACTTTACTGAATTCCTATATGAGTTCTAGCAGCTTTGGGGTGGAGTCTTTTGGGTTTTCCACATAAAGTATCATATCATCTGCAAAGAATGAGAGTTTGACTTCTTCTTTGACGATTCAGATGCCTTTTATTTCTTTTTGTTGTCTGATTGCTGTGGCTGGGACTTCTAGTACTATGTTGAATAGCAGTGGTGATAGTGGACTTCCCTTCCGTGTTCCTGACCTTAGGGGGGAAGCTCTCAGTTTTTCCCCATTGAGAATGATATTCGCTGTGGGTTTTTCATAGATGGCTTTTATGATATTTAGGTATGTACCCTCTATCCCTACACTCTGAAGAGTTTTAATCAAGAAAGGATGCTGTACTTTGTCAAATGCTTTTTCTGCATCTACTGAGAGGATCATATGGTTCTTGATCTTTCTTTTATTAATGTATTGTATCACATTGATTGATATGTGGATGTTGAATCAACCTTGCAGCCCAGGAATAAATCCCACTTGGTCGTGGTGTATAATCCTTTTAATGTACTATTGGATCCTATTGGTTAGTATTTTGGTGAGAATTTTTGCATCCATGTTCATCAGGGATATTGGTCTGTAATTCTCCTTTTTGATGGAGTCTTTGGTTTGGGGATCAAGGTAATGGTGGCCTCATAAAATGAGTTTGGAAGTTTTCCCTCCATTTCTATTTTTTTGGAACAGTTTCAGAAGAATGGGTATTAATTCTTCTTTAAATGTTTGGTAGAATTCCCCTGGGAAGGCATCTGGCCCAGGGCTCTTGTTTGTTGGGAGATTTTTGATGACTGCTTCAATTTCCTTAGTGGTTATGGGTCTGTTCAGGTTTTCTATTTCTTCCTGGTTCAGTTTTTATAGTTTATACATCTCTAGGAACGCATCCATTTCGTCCAGATTGTCTAATTTGCTGGCATATAGTTGCTCATAATATGTTCTTATAATTGTTTGTATTTCTTTGGTGTTGGTTGTGATTTCTCCTCTTTCATTCATGATTTTATTTATTTGGGTCATTTTTCTTTTTGATAAGTCTGGCCAGGGGTTTATCAATCTTATTAATTCTTTCAAAGAACCAGCTCCTAGTTCTGTTGCTCTGTTCTACTGTTCTTTTGGTTTCTATTTCATTGATTTCTGCTCTGATCTTTATTATTTCTCTTCTCCTGCTGGGTTTTGGCTTTATTTGCTGTTCTTTCTCCAGCTCCTTTAGGTGTAGGGTTAGGTTGTGTATTTGAGACCTTTCTTGTTTCTTGAGAAAGGCTTGTATTGCTATATACTTTCCTCTTAGGACCGCCTTTGCTGTTTCCCAGCCTTTGTGACCCTGCAATGCTTTCTTACTCATCTTTGGCCTGTCCACATTAGCCCAGGGACTCTTTTGTGCTTTACTTCCTGTAGTGTGTAATATAAAAACAATTGATCTACTGTATGTGTTTTCAGAGTACATTCATACAAACTCCAGCTTCACCCCAGGCTCTGATTTGACTCCTCCCTCAAGCCTGAAGTTTATTCTTATCCTCTGTAAGAGTCACTGAGCTGGAGCTAATGGCAAAGTGAAATGGACCAGCCCATATTTATTTCCTTAGGACAGAGCTTTGTGGTGTATCTATCCTTGGTTAGTCTTTCTCCTTTCTTCCTTTTCCTATTAGCCAGTCTCCTCTTTTTCTGTATTTTCAGCCTCTTTGTTTTTCTACTGCTGCTTCTCTTTTTCTTTTCTTTTTTTAATCCTAATTGGTCACCTCCTGCTCTCCCTCTTCTTTTAACCTTTCTTTCACCCAGAAAAATGTTTTCAAAAAAAGAAAGAAAAGAAGGATATCCAAACTATTTTTTTATTTGTTTTTATTTTAAGAGAGCTTTATTTAGTATTCTATCTGTAACCATATGACTTAGCTTGTAGTGTCTGTTGGCCTAGTATAACCTTGGAATATTCCATTTCATTTCACGTGCCAAGCAATGGCTCCTGTCCATCTGGTGTGCCAGGGCAGGAATGGCCATCACCTCTCAAAAGCGTATGGTGTCAACTCTGAAAATGTGGCTGAACCCTGTGAGTAATGTTGGAGTTGTTGCCATTCTTAGCCAGTACATACCTTCTAATGCCATGGCTTCTTCTCCAGTTAAACAGTTGCTTTTCTATTTATTTTTTTTAAACAGCTGCTTTTTTAAATCTAATTTGGAAACTATATTAAAGTCCTGTGCTCTGTAAGTGGCATTGCCAAAGCAGTATCACATGCATGGGACAATAATTTCATTTTGATGTTCTGAACTTCTTTGTCCTGTGTATGGATGGCAAGGCTTTAAATGAAAACACTGGCAGGCACCTGGGTGGTTCAATCGGTTAAGCCTCTGCCTTCGGCTCGGGTCATGATTGTGTGGTCCTGGGATCGAGTCCAACGGCGGGCTCCCTGCTCAGTGGGGAGTCTGCTTCTCCCTCTGCTCATGCTCACTCTCTCTCTTCTCTCTCTCAAATAAATAAAATATTTTTTAGAATAAATAAATAAAACCCTGGAGTTAGTCTATAGTGTAAGATGGTTTATGTTGTATAGCTCTAAACTGTTACCCCTCATTGCATTTATGCCTGACTTCTCTAAGTAGTAGTGACATACCTTTGCCTGTATACATCTTTTCAGCAAACCTTATGATGCCCCTTGCTAGACTGACCAATATCAGATAGATCATGAGCACAATGAAGGTTGTACCTTGCCATGTTAAAAAAGATTAAGTCAAAGGAGCTAAATTATACTGAATTTTGAAGATGTCAAGAAACCTACAGTGTTGCCCAGCCCTCTCACTCACTAGATAAATTGGTGCCCTCATTTGTGAATTGAAAATAGTACTTCTGACCCTGACTATCTTGCAACATTATTGTAAAGATAAAGTGGTGTGTATAGACCTCTGTAAACATTTTGAAGTCTAGGAGTATCCTTGTATGGATGTATTGAACTGAAGGTCTGTATTAGCTCTGCAAGTGGCAGTGAACCTGGCCTCTGAGATGTCTTAAAAAAAAAAAAAAGCCGTTTTGTTTCTTGTACAAAATCTTTTAAATGGGTTATTCATAGTTTTGTGAGTTTGGAGTTTCTTTTTTTTTTTTTTTTAAGATTTTTTTCTTTTTATTTGATAGAGAAAGACACAGCGAGAGAGGGAACACAAGCAGGGAGTGGGAGAGGGAGAAGCAGACTTCCTACCGAGCAGGGAGCCCAATGCAGGACTCGATCCCAGGACCCTGGGATCATGACCTGAGCCGAAGGCAGACGCTTAAGGACTGAGCCACCCAACTGCCCCTGGAGTTTCATATATGATGGAATTTATCTTCTAGAAGGAAAACTAATAGGAAAAATGAATTATAATTCAAACTTAGTGATTTCAATTTGATTTAGGCTCCTATCTTTATAATCTAAAAAATTTTAATATTTAATGTTACCTTCTGTCATCTATAAAATGAAGCCTGCTTCTTTATTCACAGTCCACACCATGCACAAACTGTATGCAACCCCATCTGGCCAAAGAACTTCCCAAGAAACTTTGCCTTATTTCAGGTCAACCAAGCCTTTTTAAACCTTTACTCCCACTCTTGTTGTTCCTTTGCTTTTACCCTGTATAAAATACGTCTCAGACCCCAAAACAGCTTAAAATTTGTCAGGATATTATATCGGATGACAGACTCCTGAAGTTCAGAGACTATGTGTGACTAAGGTAGAAGTGGAACCTAGCTATTTTTAGCCAGGTTTAAGTAAATTTAATTACTGAACCTAGATATACTTTATTATCTGGATTGTTTGTAATGTTTTTAAAATACAGCAGAGTGGACTTCGGCTTCTGGCCACAAAGAAATAACAGGAATTAGATTTATACTCTTACCTTAACCAACTAGAAAACCAGACACTGAACTGTTGTTCAGCCCAAGACCAAGATCCCTGAGAGAGGAGAAACAAATGTGAACCCCACTCACTGCCTAGGGGTAGTTTCCAGGCTGCAGTACAGGGAGGAAGAAACCAAAGAGAACACCCAGCAGTCTCACTGAGTTGAGGAGACAGAGATAGGGGTTTGGGAAAACCCAAGTGGCTTGTGTTTGTGGGGCAGAGACTCAGAGAAGAGAGACTGCACAGAGAGAATGCTCCAGAAACTGAAAAAGGAGCCCCTCGAGTCTTTGGCTAAGTTTAGATCTCTGCGTATGTCAGAAGAAGCCACTTGGGGCCATGGAAAGAATCTGCACAAAGGAGTAGGCCGAATAATTCCTAGAGCTCACACAAGTCTGTGAGGGAAAGACCTCCCAATAAGCAGGAGGAATTTCTGTAATCCGCAGAAAATACTGTGTTAATAGGGATAAATTATCTCTGCACTAAAGGCTGCTCTGTACCTACCCTAACAAACTTTAAGAGCAAGCTTGAAAGGATCAAACTTTGCCTATATGCTAGATCAAAGTACACATTCTTTAAGGGAATACAACAAATTCCAACACCCAACAATGTAAAATTCAGTATTGTACATCCAATAAAATATTACTGGGCATTTGAAAAGCAGGAAAAATAGAATCTGTACTGGGAGAAAAATTAATCCTTAGTACCAGACCCAGAAATGACAGAGATGATGGAATTAGTAGGCAAGAATGCTAAAACAGTTATTATAAATAAATTCCATATGCTTAAGAAGGTAGGGGGAAACACAAACATGGTGAGGAGAAAAACAAAATATGAAGAAGATGGAAATGAAACTTCTAGAGATTAAAAATATAGTATCGTGTTAAAAGTTCATTGGATAGAACTAACAGCAGGTTGCATACAGTAGAATAAAGGTGAACATAGTAATAGAAACTATCAATAATGAAGCAAAGAAATAAAAGCCTAAAAAATAAAATGAACAGAGCCTCAATGAGCTGTGAGATGACATCAGGTTATATAACATACTTGTAACTGGAGTCCCAGAAAAGGAAGTTAGGAAAGAAAAAATATTTTAAAAAATAAAGGGAGGAACTTCCAGTTCCAGTAACAGGGACAACCATATTTACCCTCCCTCCTGAAACAACCACAAGAGACAAAATATATAAAACAATGGTTTTCAAAACACAGGGCTCAGGCAGGAAAGGTCAGTGATCCCTGATACATGGTAGGAAACAAAGTGGGCCCTAGACTACTGCCCTGTGAGAGTTTCCATCCATGGTTCTAGAAAGGGAGCCAGGGTGGACTCCAGCAGACTCTCTGAGTTGAGCAAACAGAACTGAGTCCAAGAAAATTGAGGCAGTGAGAGTTCAAAAGACAGAGTACAGAGAGGAGAGAGCTGCACGCACAGAGGGAACCCCAAATATCTGCAGAAGGTACCCCTCAAGTATTGTCGAGAGTATGGATCACATGCATACAAGGAAACCACCCAAGTTCAGGGAACTGATTTGTTTCCCTCTTTGCCACTTGGTGAGGGATGGATTCCCATCCTAGGGTTATGGGGTTTGGCCAAACACACAACACCCAACACTGGACAGATGAGATTGACAAGAGTTTATTAATCACTTACATTCTTAGCCTTGTGGGGCAGGACATCACACATCTTGCAGGGTCACATGGGGATTGCCCTCCAAAACAGAGGGAGCAACCAAGGGCTGTGGGAGGCAGGCTTTGTAGTCTCAAGAGTGCAGAGCACTCCCTGGTTCCTGCAGGAGGATGTGATTGGTTTGTTTGAATAATGCCATAGTCTGGCAGGAAATTGAATTCCACTATTCAGTGATAAGCAGGAACTATTCCCGGTGTCCATGATAAAGAGAGCTATTCAAGTAGGGGCCTTTATCCTGGAAACAGAATTAGGAAGAGAATGTGTGGTTATGCCATTTGAAGCTTTCCTGGTTTGCCTGACATGTTGAGGCAGCACATAATGCTGGGCCTTAATTTTAGGTCTTATACTATAAGAACCATCCTAAAGGATTAAAGGAAATAGTGCCTTTTTCCATCAGCCAGACTAGAAAAATTCATAATTCATGGGACATTTGGATATACAGGAAGAAGTTGCCTTAGATTATGGAAAATAATTAGCCCTAGACTAAGTATGCACTGCTTCAGCCTACCTACCTGGTCATAAAAGCAAAACTAGACAGGGCTAAAATGTCTCCAAGAACAAAGATCAAGAATGTCTATAAGAATACAAAAATAAAGGGCACCTGGGTGGCTCAATTGGTTAAGCATCTGACTCTTGATTTCAGCTCAGGTCATGATCTCAGGGTCATGAGATTGAGCCCAGTGTTGGGCTCCATGCTGGGCATGGAACCCATTTAAGATTCTCTCTCTCTCAGAAAAAAAAAGAATTCAAAAATAAAAAACTTAATAACTAATTTTAAAGAATATACAAAAATATCTAGCACCCAACAGGGTAAAATCCACAATGTCTGGAATCCAAAGATGATCATCATGCAAAGAAGCAGGAAAAGATGACGCATGGTAAGGAGCATAACCACTTACTAGAAACTGACCCAGAACTGACACAGATGTTAGAATTAGATTAAATAATGGTTGATAATTTTCTGAATTTGATGAGAACTTTAAACACACATATCAAAGAAGTTTGATGAACCTCAAGCAGAAGAAACATGAAGAGAACCACACCCAGGCACATTATATCAAATTGCTGAAGAGTGATAAAGTGAAATTCTTAAAAGCAGCCCCCCCCCCAAAAATGGTCATTTTATTAAAAAGAAGCAAAGATAATAATGACAGCAAATGTCTATTGAAAAACTGTTCAAACCAGAAGATGGTCAAACTACATCTTTAAAGTACTAAAGGAAAAACTGTCAACCTAGAATTCTATACCCACACATTCTAAAGTAAAATTTGGCATTGGAGAAAGACCTTTATAATAAGCAAGATAAAAACCCAAAAAAGCATAAAGAAAAAGATCAACAGATTTGACTATGTGAAAATTGTTTAATTCTGTATGTCAAAAATACCGTAAGTTGTTCAGATAGCAGTCTTGCAATGTATATAATGAGCAGAGAGTTAATATGCCCAAAGAGGAAGAACTATAAATCAACAAGGGAAAACCAGCAACTTGGTAAAAGATTGGGAAAATGATCTAAGCAAGCAATGCATAGAACCCAAAATATAACCAAGAAACATAGTAAAAGATCTTCAGACTCTAGTAAATACCAACTGAAATGAGATTTCTTTTTTTAATCACTGGATTGACAAAAATCAAAAGATTAATAACATCCTATTTGGGGAGGGTGCTGGGAAAGGCAGGTTTATACACTTTTTAGGAACATAAATTGGTACTACCTTTTTAAAGATAATTTGGCAGCACCTGTCAAAATGTAAAATGCATGTAACCTCTGACCAGCAATCTCACTTCTGGGAATCCATCCTGTAAAAATACAAGTGCTCTAGGATATAGGCACAAGGAATACTCCACAACATTATTTATAATAGCAACAAACTGGGGAAGTTCTTACTGTGCATCATTAGGGAATGGTCAGATAGATGCTCTGTAACCCTGAAAAAGAGAGAAGGTAAATCCACAATAGTATGCAGTTTGATCTATTAAAAAATAGAACTGGTCATACAACATAAACACCCTCACACATGTATTTGACTATAAAACACATAGAAAATTTTTAGAAGTATACATACAAAACTGTTAAAAAGCAGTTACCCTCTGGGGAATTGGAATTTGAAGGTGTAAGGTAAGAGAGGATTTTCATGATTTACTTGATATTTTCATGATATTTGTTTTATTTGAATTTTTAAGGGTTAGTAAATAATTTAAAATTTTTATATAATTAAAAATTGTTTTAAATAATATTAGTAAATTAAAATGAGAAAGCCTAAAGTTAGATTTTAGCTGATGAAAGGGCAAGCTTTTAAGTTAGCTTCTGAAGGATTTGTAATTTTTAATATGTTCAGATTTATCCAGGTCTTAAACTTCATGTAAAGTAAATGCTTGAGAATTGACTAGTATGTCTTTTGCTTAATAAGAACCAAAATACCATGTGTTAAACCAGGCAAAAACTTACGTTGTGGTAGAAAGGTGTAAATAACTATTCTATTCAAACTTGCAGTAAGTTGTTACCAGGACTGTACTTTGTGAATGTTCTCTGTACCTCTTTATAGTTTCAAAGCATCAGCTTTTTCCATTCACTCAAGTCGTCGATGATTCATTCCTAAAATTATGAAGTTTCCCCTGTGTCTTGAGGAATTACTTTTTTAATGAATAATTAGTGATGTGTGTATTTACTGCTTACTTGTATTGTGTTAATTTACAGAGCCTTAGAAACTCATTGGGAAATAAAAACACATTTCAGAATTAAAGAAGAATTAATTTCCACTTTTTTCAAGGGGTTTTAGTAAAGAAGTGTTGCTTCAGCTCCTCTTTAATGTCAGCAAAGTGATTCCTAGAGCTGTACCCTCTTGAGAACAAGGGAGCATAGGAACAGGCATCATCTTTCATCTACTAGGCATCAGGGAAAAATGTAGCCCTCTTATTTCTTCTGTGGTCTTCCTAATAGAAATTAGAATGCTTTTTGAGAAATTTTAATTTTTACTTTTAAAATGTGTATTGTATGTTTATTTTAATATATCATTTCCGTGACATACATTGCCTTTGTAGTAATCAACCAAAAGATAGGATGGAAAAAAATTTTTAACACCAAGAAGGAAATTCTTAAATGGCTGTGCCGTTTTCTTCTTTAAATGTTCTCTAGTCTAACATTCTTTAAATAGTTATAGAGGCAGTAGGTGTTATGCAATTTAAGTAGTCAAATAAGTGATAACATTATTATCCCCCATGCTGTCATCCCACCCCCAGACAACCTATTTACAGTGTAGATTTTCTATTTGTGGCCCAGGAGATAAAAATTAGGTCTGACTTCATGTCTTAATTATGAATCCACATGACCACAGTTGGGTTCTCACCAGCCACCATTTAATGATTTCACTGCCCGTGAAAACAAATATTTTTATGATGGGAAAAAACTTAGACCAAGATCTGAGTATATCTCGGTTAGTACCAAGGCATGGAGACTGCATGTGGGGCAGTGCCTGAACCGAAGCAGATCCTTAGGCATCACCCAGGTGGCCCTTGGTCGTTGTCAGGGTCATCACTGGACTCGAGGGGGAAGGAAAATGTCCTATAGGTTGTCCCTGGGGAAGCCATAAAATATTGCCTTTCAAGAATCACCATCCAGGGGCCCCTGGGTGGCTCAGTCAGTTAAGCATCTGCCTTCAGCTCAGGTCAGATCCCAGGGTCCTGTGTCGCTTCCCTGCTTCTCCCTCTCCGTCTGCCCCTCCCCCTGCTTGTGTGCACACACCTACCGAGTACCAGGCACTATATTCAGTGCTTCTCATTAGTTTTCTCATTTAATCCTCTCAACCACCTTATGAGGTAGACACTAATGTTACCTGCTTTTTATACATGAGAAAACAGGCTCAGAGAGTTCAAGTGATTTGTCCAGGTAAGGATGGTCAGAACGTACTTACAAGTAAGGAGTTTGATTCTGGATCCTAAGCTCTTAACAGCCTGGTTACATGGCCCCAGCCATGATCTCTGTGTGACACGTCTGAGATGTGGCTTCTGTGCATGGACACCACATTGATGCCTTAAGCTCAGTCACTTGGTTGTTCAACAAACATTTACCAAACTCTGGTTTAGGCTCAAGGCCAGGGAAAGAAAGAGGGAGTGGTTAAAATACTCAGGTTAAAGTCCCTCTGCTTTTTTTTCTTTTTTCTTTTAATTAACATATAATATATTATTTGTTTCAGGGGTACAGGTCTGTGATTCATCAGTCTTACACAATTCACAGCGCTCACCATAGCACATACCCTCCCCAGTGTCCATCACTCAGCCACCCCATCTCTCCCACCCTCCTCCACTCCAGCAACCCTCAGTTTGTTTCCTGAGATTAAGAGTCTCTTACGGTTTGTCTCCCTCTCTGGTTTCATCTTGTTTCATTTTTCCCCTCCCTTCCCCTATGATCCTCTGCCTTGTTTCTCAAATTGCACGTATCAGTGAGATCATACGATAATTGTCTTTCTCTGATCGACTTATCTCACTTAGCATAATATCCTCTAGTTCTATCCATGTCCTTGCAAATGGCAAGATTTCATTTTTTGATGGCTGCATAATATTCCATTGTGTGTGTGTGTGTGTGTGTGTGTGTGTGTGTGTGTGTGTGTGTATATATATATATACACCACATATTCTTTATCCATTCATCTGTTGATGGACATCTAGGCTCTTTCCATAGTTTGGCTATTGTGAAAGTCCCTCTGCTTTTGAGAAGATTAAAATACAAGAGTGTGACAGTACTCAAATTATCACAAAACCAGAAGTTGTGGCCAGAACATGTATTCACCATGAGGGCCACGGTGACCAATGATGGAAGCCCTCTGCCTTGGGGATGCCTGCTCCACCAGAATATCCTGCAGTAGAAACCACTCCACCCACACAATCCTGAGGCTAGAGTACATGGTGCTCCTTATAGGGAGTCCAGAATGCTTTTATCAACATTTCTGCAGTGTCCAGCCGTTTGGCTGGGTAGGACACTCAACACCGTTAATTCAAGGGGTAGAAGCATGGAATGGGGCATGATATAACTTAACTCCACTCTTTCTTAGTCATCAGACTCCCTTACCAGTGTGGGTCCTTAATAGCCGAACACATTAGACCCAAGAGGTGAACCCAACACCTTCCACTGCCCTTCCATCTGCCCCAAACAAAGGTGACTTGTCTCCTTGAACCCCCCTATTTAGAGGACCCTAGCAATCTGTACAAAGAGTTCATGAAGAGAAAGAGGAGAACTCTGCATGGGCAAGATTCCAGAAGCTGGTTTAAGACAAATCACCCTCAAACATGGCATTGTTCTTAACTGATTTATTCATCACCAAAATCCATTGTAGCACACTTACATTCACATTTTATAATGTACACATCACTCAAAATCTCCTCTGGGAACACAGTTTAAATTGTGGGCTCAGGATTGCCTGGCTTAGGGTAAGGTAGAAGAAACTACCTTTGTAGTTCTGAAGGACTTCAGAACCTTTATACAGACAGGAGTGGTGTGGAAGTGCTCCCTGCATATATTCTGTGTAGCTTCCATTTTCTTCTGTGTTTAGTAGTACATCTGCCAATATTGACATCTGGTGATTATAAGGTTCTAATATCTTTTCCAAGGTACCTCTAGCTACAGGATATCTTGCTGTTGGCATTGTAACAGCACTCTGCAAGTCTGTCTTGAATGAATGTCCAGGGGTTAGCAATCTTTTCAAATTATTTTTCATCTACCCCAATGTTTTCACAGTATTCTATTTACATACTTGCCTTCACACAAATTATTCTCACAGATTTCTGAACGTAAAATAATTTTCCTATTCACTATAAAAGTAGTCATTTAAAATTGGCCCATTAATAAATAGCCATTGCAATTATTATTAATTACTATAATTTTAGAGAATCCTCACGCACTCAATTCAACACATTTATTTTTAGCGCCAAAACTTGGAAGGAACTATACTAGACACTACAGGAGATTCTGTGAGGGCTATGATCACTACTACTATGGGAAATATTCTTCTAGCTATTACAATGTAATGGAGGGTGGGTCGGGAATAAGGGAAGTACATAAATAGCATATTGTCTCATTGGAGCTTGGAGAGGGTGTGGTTAGCAAGGATGGGGGCAGCTGGAGAGGATTATCCTGAAGGAGTATAGGACAAAAAAATGTGTGGATAAGAATGTGAGAAGGATGGCTGACCAGAGAGGACTTGCATGTCAGGAAAAGAGGATGGAGGTGTGAAACATTCCTACAATTGGCCCCCAGGCCCAGGAAAAGCAGCTTCTGAGGGTGTGCTATTCACTGAACTGTTAGTAAAACAAAATGCTAGAATAGGAATCAGTGCAAAAGAACTGTGTCCTTTTAAAATTCATATGTTAAAGCCCTAACCTCCAATGTGACTGTATTAGGAGATAGGGACAATAGGAGGTAATTAAGGTTAAACAAGGTCATAGGGGTGAAGCCTTTACTAATAGGATTAGTGTCCTTACATGAGGAGACACCAGAAAGCCCTCTCTTCTCCCTGCCTTGTGAGCACACAGGGAGAAAGTGGCTGTCTACAAGGCAGGGAGAGAGTCCTCACTAGAAACCGAATTGACCCACACCTTGATCTTGGACTTCCAAGCCTCCAGAATTCTTAGAAATAAGTTTTTGTTGTACAAGCCACCCAGTCTATGGTATTTTGTTATGACGGACTGAGCACACTAATACAGGGTGTATATAAAGTTTCAGTCAGAATGTTGGTAAAAATATTCTGCATTGTATACCAATTCCAAAGGACTGTGGGTGTTGACTGGATTTCCTCAATTTATTTAAGACGCAGCACTACCCACTGGTCTTGAAGGAGGACCTGGTGTTTATTTTATCCCAAATTTTAGACATAAGGGCAGGAATTGATCTTCCTCCTCATCTTACTTACTCTTAGCAAGATGTCCTGCATTATAGAAGGCTCCTGGTAAATATCTGCTTGACTGAATTAAGATGTCGCTATTATTGAGGCACAAGGGAAAGAGGGCCTAAACAAGGAAGTCACCAAGGAGAGGTTTGGGGTTTGAGCATTTCTGCAGTCTCAAGAACTAAGTAGTTAGGAGGTAGCACAGAAAAGATGTACGTTCATGCATGCATTCCTACCCTGCGGCTCAGTGTCTGCACAATCAGGAATCCTGGTTCTCTTCATTATGAATAGTCTAGATCACTGTTTCTTATTTTGTGATGACTTTTTTACAAATTGTAATTTTGAACTTTTAAGAATACAAGGTTTTGTGACATCTCTACTAGCTAACTTCATCTCTCCATCAGTTTTTACCACATGAATGAAGCGCAGACTGGAATGCTCTTGAGTTACCATTCAAGGCTTTGAACATGTAGCCATGGCCATAAATCATCCAGAAAAACACTGACCTCTAGGATGACTAAAATTCTAGAAGCCTGTTTTCCTCCACTTCCTATTTTCAGCCAGTCGTCTTTTTTTTTTTTTTAAGATTTTTTAAAATTTATTTATTTGACAGAGAGATAGCACAAGTAGGCAGAGCGGCAGGCAGAGGGAAAGGGAGAAGCAGGCTCTCTGCTGAGCAGGGAGCCCGATGCGGGGCTCGATCCCAGGAGCCTGGGATCATGACCTGAGCCGAAGGCAGCCGCTTAACTGACTGAGCCACCCAGGCGCCCCTTCAACCAATCGTCTTAACTACTAACACATTTACATGTTACCATAGGAGCTATTCATTTTATAACAAAATGAATTTTCCAAAATATGTTAATAGTATTACCATATAAAATTATTCATGTTTAAAAAGTCCTTTATTTTATGAATTTATAATAAACATTTTCTTATTCTTAATCACCTTGATTATATCCACCCTAAGGTCTTCATATCAAATTTGAAGATGATTTTGGGGGGGGTGTTCTTTTGTATAAATCATAAAATTAATCTAAGTTTAATAAGGTAGCAAAATCAGTAAGTTACTTGACAGGCTTCCATTGTTAACATAGCCCAAAATGCTCTGCATTTTCTTTTTTATGGAATGATAGAAACCTTTGGTCACATGTTAGTAAAATAAAATGCTAGAATAGGAATCAGTGCAATTATAAAGTTTATAACCTTTTGAGACAAAAAGAGGATAACTACAAAGAAGCATGACTTGTGGGCATGGAGTGAAGCAGTTTCCCATCACAGTGTCTTAAGTTTTTTTAATGTCTTGTCACAGTACTTCAGTATGCTTGTAGCCATAACTATGGTGCTTTTGTTTTGGTCAATGATTTTTAACCTCCCATTCACGTGAATAAACTGTCACAGCTCTTAAAATGGATTGTACATAACCATCCAAAATTGGACATCTGTTTCCGGAGGAAATGGTTTGGTTTTCTATATGCCTCTGTCCCATTCTTATTTTTTTTCCAATCACCAATAATAGTTCTTTGGATTTTTGAGACATGAGAAGGCTTTCTCAAAAGCAGTACCTGACAAAACCTCAGAAATAAACATGAAAAGAAAGCAGATTAGAATTGTTGATATTGTATCAGTGTTAAAAACCACCTGATCCTCGATTTAAGATGAAATTAGTGTTAGACAAAATTCAGCTGAATAAATTTAAAGTTCAAATTGGCTTTATTCAATGATTCATGGATTGAGCAGCATCCCATCTAGCAAATAGAAAGGAGCTCCAAGGAGCTGAACAAAAGAGAAGGCTCTCATAGGCAGAAGGGGGCAGGGATAAGGAAAAAGCAGATTACCCCATCTTTCTTTGGGGGAAGAAATCCTGTTAGGTGGATTATACCTCACTAGAACTGACCAGGAATTCCAGACTGACCAGTTAAGATTCCATTCCTGGGAAGGACTGAAATGGCAGTTAGGTTAGGTATTCAGTCTTGGTTTGCTGACTTGGGCTTAGCACAAGAGACTCCATTTGGGGCCTGTTGTGTCCTTTTTAACAGCAGTATTATGTACATTCATTAAGTTTATATGAAGTTAAAGATTCATCCTTAAAATCTATAATACAAACTTAGGGTTTAGAATTTTATCCCTTATGCCACTCAAGTGGCTAAACTGTATATATCTTAGGAATCCAGCATTTCTTCCTCAATGCCATCAAAATTTATACACATACACACACACATTTTTTTTTTAAGATTTTATTTTTAAGTAATCTCTACACCCAACTTGGGGCTCAAACTCATGACCCTGAGATCAAGAGTCACAAACTGAGCTAGCCAGCCAGGTGCCCCCAAAATTTATACTTTAAATTAACTCATTAAAGTTCTACACAGGGGGCGCCCAGGTGGCTCAGTCAGTTAAGCATCTGCCTTCGGCTCAGGTCATGATCCCAGGGTCCTCAAAATTTATATTTTAAATTAACTCATTAAAGTCCTACACAGGGGGTGCCTGGGTCGCCCAGTCAGTTAAGCGTCTGCCTTTGGCTCAGGTCATGATCCCGGGGTCCTGGGATCAAGCCCCATGTCGGGCTCTCTGCTCGGGGGGAGCCTGCTTCTCCCTCTCCCTACCACTCCCCCTGCTTGTGCTCTCTCTCTCTCACTGTCAAATGAATAAATAAAATCTTTTTTAAAAAAATAAATAAAATAAAATCCTACACAGTTTTAAAACAAATACTAACATTTTGTGATTCTGGAATATTGCACACAGAATCAGTATGTTCTGTAACATTATTCCTTTCTTCACCTATCAGTAATGTATTTCATACAATTGATGAGATTCAACTTCCTAGTCATTTACTCAATTTTCCAAAAATAAGGATCCTAGCAGACCTCATCCATAACTTTTTTCAAAGGTAAATTCTCAGTTCTTTATTAGCAAGTTAGTCTGTCATTGTATTTCTCTACCCTCTTGTCCACAAACGAGGCTTAAGTAGCCTTCCTTGGAGTTTATAAGGATGTGACAAATTCCATTAGAAAGTCAATCTAGTTTTTTATGTCTCTTGACATCAATACATTAGGTCAGCCTATGTCTGAGAGGAGCATGTCAAAATGGCTGTCTTACTGCATTTCTCATTGTTATACTCTGGGTGGATATCCCTTGAAGGTTATATTATAGATCATTTTATCAAAGGCACGGCAACAATAGTAGCTGCGCAAGCGTTGGTTCCGCCTAATGAGATATGTCCTCCAAAGCCACTAACGGCTTGATGCCCCAACAAAACCTGGTTGCCTAAATACTTCACCATGACTTCGGGCTAGTATCAGATTTACCATGTCCGATCTGCACATTTCATTCTCAGACCTCAGAAGTACACTGCCTAGTATCTTCTATTCTGTAAGTATAGGGTGAAAGCCCAAATAAATTCAAGTATACAAAAACCGTACTTTATTATTGCTTCTCCCCTGCCCCTGATTTGTATGCACTGCAGCAAACACATACACAGACTTATCTATAAGTATACATATATATGTTTTCAGTTTGATGCTTGAATCTCAGACTCACTTAAATATAGTATGGGTGCGCCTGGGTGGCTCAGTCAGTTGAACATCCAACTCTTGGTTTTGGCTCAGGTCATGGTCTCAGGGTTGTGGGATCAAGACCCATGTCAGGCTCTGCGCCTGGCACAGAGTCTGCTTGAGTTTCTCTCCCTCTGCCGCTCCCTGTGCTTGTGCGTGTGTGCTCGCTCACTCTCTCTCTAAGATAAATAAATCTTAAAAAAATAAAAATAATAAATAATAAAAGTAATATGATGTTTGGACCATCCTGAAATCAGTCTCCTGGAAAAGGAGGTTCAAGGTACCATCTCATCAGCAGATTTTCTCAAAAGTGGACTCACCTTGTGGCTATTCAGAGAATTTCATCCTTACTCTAACTTGTGGTATACTGTAGGTGAATGGGAGGGATGATGTGTACCAACTTTTTTAATATGACATAGTTCCTTAGGATCCATTAGTTGGATAATGCCATGCCTGTTCAGGATGAGCGTATTGGTTTGCCTGTTTCCACATTTCTGTTCACTAAAATCTGCTCATCTGAATGTTATTTATTGACTAGTTCAAAGTCTAAAACCAAATTTTTACAACACCTTCATTCCCGTGATAAATTAAGTACCATTTCCTAAGAAATTCTAATGAGATCAGTCAAATCATCAGAAAATTGAAGTCTCAACACAAGTGTAATGTAATGATTTGGTGTAGGTATGGGCTAAACATATTGCAACTCATTGACTTTAGTTTTGATGGATTAAAAATAACCAGCTAATGAAATTAAGCACTAAAGTTCTGTGTTGTCCCTGGGGAAACAATGACTCATTTTTGTTTTGGTTTATAACTTGATTATAAATCTGAAGGTTGGCTTGTTAGTACAGCCAAGCATCTTTTAAGGAATCCAACTGCGTTTCATTAAGCATTTAACATCACTCCCAGGGACAGGCAGTTCTAAAGAGCCATTGAGCATGGAAGACATTAAACATTCATTTTTCTGCCCTGCAATCAGCCTTAACCATGACCTGTCACCCCCACACTAGATTACCTGAGGGTCTTTCTGTGTCAGATATTATATACTAGAGACTTGAATTTAGTACAAATGAGAATTAGACTTAAATTACTAAGCTAATTTTCATTTCCGATTTTAAACAAAACTTAATACCTGCCTCCAGAAATAAGATATAGTCATGTTTAATACCAGCAGCCTGGTCTGTCCTGCCATGAGCAGTTTATACATCCTTCCTTCCTTCCTTTTTTTTTTTCTTATTTTTTTTTGTTACATTGCTGAATAAAAGACACAAACATCTGCTTGTCCCTCCGATAACAGTTTTAAAGTTTGGTTAAAATACTTCACACGAGTTGACACTGCAGTGGTTTGGTTGCATGTACAGTAGAAATAATCTCTGATCAAGTAAAACGCTGATGCTTAATTCTTTTGTTATCTTTATAGGAATAGTTCTCTAATACTATTTTGATTTATTACTAATTCTTATGATTATCCTGGACTGAGTAGTTTAAATATGGAAAGCCCTATAGGTCCTGGCTGGACCTAATTTGCAAGTGAAAATATAGTCATTGTTCACGCAAATAGTGGGTATATTCTCCTTTAGAGGCCAAAAGGCTATTCAGTATCCCTCTGTATCAATTTATTAATATGGAGCTGGAAGTCTCTCCTAGTGTGCTGAGCAGGTCATATTATTTTCTGTAATGATTTTCTTTTTGAAGCTTTTAACTTAGTGTTTTATCTGAATAAAAAAATTTTTGAAGAATTCAGTAAATTTCAAATTGATAATTTAGGGATGTAAACAAGAATCCTCACTAAAAGTACTCTATAAGTGAAATGTGGCAAGTTGATAAAATTAAAAGGAACATCCACGCTATTAATTTTTTTCATCATAAATAGTCCTTTAGGTATATATTTTCCAGAGGGTTGTATTTGTGGGGGTTTTGGCTTTTGAGTGGTTTTTTTGTTTTGGTTTAGTTTGGGTTTTTTGGTTTTGTTTTTTTGGTTTGATTTGGGGGTATTTTTGTGTGTGTTATGTTTTGTTTTGTTTTTTTTAGACCTAAGTAAGACAGTATAGCATGTTGTCAGTACCAAAAATTTGTTCTCATAACCTCTGACAAAATGGAACAAAACTATCAGGTCTAGAGGGCTGATTTAACCTTGAAAAAAAAATGTATATTTTTAAAGTCATCATCCCTAAGAATAATCACTATGTGTGTGTCTGAAGAATGGCTGTTTAAACTGGGAAAACCTTATGGATACAAATGGTACCTAATTTGCAAGTGAAAATATAATTGTTTATGCAGATGTGAGTTCATTCTCATTTAGGGGCAGTAGGTCTATTCATTGCCTTCCCCCCACCACCACCACCACCAAAAAATAGAGCTCTAGACATATAATCACTATGCAAATCTAGTCAGCATGTTTATACTGGAAACAAATGTAGCCAATTACAGAAAAATAGGTGGAGTTGTTTTAAGCATTCATTAAATCTCTCAGGGCAAGGGGGTAAATTAAACTTTATAAGGCTGCTGTAAAAATAACTATTTTAGAATTTAAATATGGTTGTATAATTTAGTGGTGGTTACCAGATTCAATTTTAACACCAAAATTTAGTTTCAAAAAAATACTCCTAATGAAGCCTTGCATCTGGGGACCTGTGGCTGTGCCCACCACACAGCAGTTAAAACTTAGGGCCTCAGCATGTCCCATTTCATGCTGACTCAGGAGTGGCTTTTGAATTTCCAACAAGAATCCCATGTTTTGACCAGTCTTGAATAAATATAGTGGTGGGGTGGGTTAAAACCCCTGTAGGTGAACTCCTGTCAGCATCATCCACAGAGTAAAAAGCATGGTCCCTCCCACCCATTAAATGGTCTGCATAATCACAGCCAAGAAGCCAGTTTTCTGCAACCTGTTTTCTCACTTTTAATGATGTATCTTGGAGAAAGAATTAAAGTAGTAGAATATGAATGTTAAAGTGTCATTTGAAAAGCTAAACCATCAGTGCAGGTCAGATATCCATGAAGAATGACTAGCACAGCTAGCTACATAAAAAGTAGTCATCAAAAACCAGCCTTCTGGGAAGGGGATGGAAAAGATAGAGTTGTGTGTCAGACACTGTGCTGGGCCCCTTAGTGGCAGAATGGATGGTGGCTTTCAGCTCTGTGATCTGAAGAACCCCACACTCCTTTTAGTCAAAACACAGAGTGAAATTATGCACATACTCTTTTGTTCCAATTATATTTTGTTAGTTTCATTTCTTTGTGCTAAATGTGGTCTCTATAGTTCTCTTTGAAAATATACATACCTGTGGAAAAGATGGTACCTTAGATTGACAGTCACATTATGATCAGGTATTCGAACGTTTCCTCTGGGAGAGAAAGGTCTCTTCGGGTCAGGAGGGGAAAATATGCCAGGAAATCAGCCAAATGTGGAGGGAGCCAACCAGATACAAGTTGGATTTCCCCTACTTTACAAAGGTGCTATACAGTCAGTTAAAGAGAGGCCCAACTTTGAATTACTACACTGTGGTGAAGAGAGGGAAAGTTGGAGAGTTTTGATGTTATGTCCTTGTCGCAAAGTAGGCCAGGCGTTTTTTTTTTTTTAAAGAGGCTTGCAGCTCGACTGAGAAGTGTTAAGGTAAAGAAAGGTCAGCAGGTTAGAGAGGCCAGTGCAACAGGGCTTGTTAGGGGTAATCAAAGACCTACTTAGGGAAGCAGCAGGAAGCAGAGTTGGGATTTCCATCCTAGGGAAGTTACAGGGGCCATCTGGCGAGAGAGAAATTGGCTTAAGTCTGAAAAGGTTTAAAATCCAGTTTAAAATGCTGATTAGAAAAATCCCACAATGAGCAGTTTGATCTTTTTTTTTTTTCCCCCTTTCTCACATATGGGACAAGGTGATTGTGCCCAAATAATTCAGCATTATTGGAGCACCTGGCAGGCTCAGTAGAGCATGCAACTCTTGATCCTCAGGGGTTGTAAGTCCAAGCGCCACATAAAGTAGAAATTACTTTAAAATAAAATCTTAAAAAAAAAATAAAAACAGTTCAGCATTATTTTTAAGGAGTTAATGTGTAGACAGATAACTTTGACAAGTGCTTTTTGTCTTACCTCTTTTCTTTCCTCCTTTCTGTGTTTTAAAACACAACCCCACCCCCCACACCATGAGATCAGTGGTTTGTATTTTCTTCTTCAGCAGAGATTGATTTCCCTAGGGAAAACAAGGACACTATAGACCAACCAAACTGTTGTCAGGAGTTGTTGTTCTAAGCCATTAAGATGGAAACCACTTTGCACTGATGCATTGTTTTAATATATAGGCCAGCACTTTACACTTAGCACAAAATTTTTTACCATGAATTATTCTTTTGGGGCAATGATTTCACAGTAATTTATGTTATAGTGTTCTCTTACATTAATATGTTTACTTCTTTTGAAAACATATTTCCTCCAGAAACGGCAAAAACTAAATAGGAAGGAAAATATTAGAACAACCCCTATTGAAGAAAAAAGTATGACTAAGATATTGAAAAAAAAATTTAATGTGTAAAAACAATCTGGGACATCAGACAGGTTATGGCAAAAGTGCATCTTTGTGTATAGTTAGCCTTGCTACTGGGGTGGGAGGGTGGGTGTGGTGAAGGGAGCAAAGTTGGACAGGAATAGAAAGCTTTGAAAGAGGGACCTTGCATGACCAGGTTTGTGCCTTTAAAGACTAAAGTTTAGTTCATCTGAGAGTGGAGAGACTGAAGACAGACGTTCAAGAACGTATTTTGATGGTCCAGGTAAGAGATGACAGAGGCCATGAAGAGGAAGAGGAGGGGAAGGGCCAGGAGATATTTGGGAATCAGAATCCCCAGGACGTGATTTCCTAGCCATGTGTGAACTTGGCTATGCCTGGTCTCCCAAAGATTTCTAAGCCAATCTTGGTGAACAAGAAGGATGCGTTCTAAGACCAGTGAATATTAGTCAGTTTCTGGTAGCCAGTGGGTTACCAGAAAAATGGAAAATAATTTACCACTTATGATATATTAGAATTTGTTTGGACATGGTTCTTTACCTATATTAGAAGGATACAGTAAGAGTTTGAGTCCTAGAAAAAGACCTGCCCACTTGGCTGAAGCAGAAGTAGGGGAGAACATGTTGCCCAAGGGGTTAAAACAACAACAAGTTCGAGTTCAGACAAGATGTCAGTAAAATGGGAAACCACTGAATACAGACTAAATATAGGAATCTTTATGAATTAAAAGAATTGAAACCTTCAAGGACTAAAAAAAGGAGATGGGGAAGCTTGAAGAAAGCAAGAGAACAATTATAAGAAATAGAGCATATTGCCTGCTTTAGACTCGAAGCAGAGATAACTAACTATTAAGCCACAAAAAAATGACACCAGGGCTGCCCAGATGTTTACTGTCTGAAGTCAGCAACTTGGAGAGCCACTGATCCTATAGGCATAAAATGTCATTTAGACTTAAGCATGAGGAGGAAGATGCCAGGAACTTGATACCATCTACAAACCAAATTTCATCCTGATCACTGGGTCTAATTACCCATTAATTCACTTATTAAATATTTATTGACTGGTCATCCACAGTGCCCCAGACACTGCTGGTTTTGTGGTAGAAGACTGAGAAAGAAATACTGCCTACCCTCACCGAGAGAGGGGAGTTGGCAAGCACAGTGAGAGAGGTAATGGTTGGGTTCTAACTTTAGCAGAGAATTCAACAACATCCCTTTTGGAGGAGAGGATAAGAGCAGCCTCAGCCCAAATCAAAGCCTACACCCTCAGTGTCATTCCTCAGCAGGGACATCATCCATGTGGCTGCCTCAACTACAGATTTCCGGCACTCGAAGGCAAGCAGGATGATCTGGTAAACTGAAACCCCTGAGAGTCTTGTCCAGCTCTGGCTCTGCGCTGGGTTATTTATATCCCTGGACTCAAGTCCAGATTCCCAGATGCAGTGGAGATTGTGGACCTGTGTGATAGTATCCAGGGCATGATTGCAGTACTCACACTCATCTGAAAGCCATCTCCTGTCCCACTCTTAGCTACTGAATAGTGTAAACAGAAAAGACTATTTAAGGGAAAAATTGATCAATTAGAATATTTATTTGTAGTCAGTAGACTACATTTAGGACTATGGAATAAAAATATATCTTTTTATTTTGAAGAAAAGGTGTGCATTGCAAACAAGTTTCATTAGATTATTGTCATTTTTAATTCCATCAGGGTTAGAAGTAGAAGACAGGATCAGGATAGTCTTCAGTCTCTCACAGCCAGAGACCATGAGAAAAATACTCTAAAATAATTTGTTTTCCATGCTTGGCAGGAAAGAATATATATTTTTGAATAACTGTATGCCTGTGCAGGGGGCAGCTGAATGGCTTAGTCGGTTGAGCATCCAACTCTTGGTTTCAGCTCAATGTCATGATCTCAGGGTCCTGGGATCAAGCCCCATGTCAGGCTCCCCGTTCAGCGAGGAGTCTGTTTGTCTCCCTCTCCCTCTGCCCCCCACCCACCCTGCTTGCACATGCTTGTGCTCTCTCTCTCTCAAATAAATCTTTTTTTAAAAATAACCTGGGATACCTGGTACATACAGGTACATATAGGCCAATAAGCTAGTTTCTCATTAAAATCTGCAAGTGTTGATGATGATGTGGAGAATTGGAACCCTGACACATTGCTAGTAGGGATATACAATGATGCAATCTCTTTGGATAGCACTTTGGCAGTTCCTATAATGGTTACACATAGGGTTACATCTGACCAAGCTGTTCCACACCTAGGTATATACCAAGAGGAATGAAAACATGTTCAAGCAAAACTTGTATACAAATGTTCATAGTAGCATTATTTATAATAGCCAAAAGTGCAAATAGCCCACGTGTCCATCAACTAATGAATGGATAAAGACAATGTACTCTACTCATACAATAGAATATTATTTGACAATAAAAATGAATGAGTCTGATGCATGCTACAACATGGATGAACCTTGAAAATATTATGTCTTGTGAAAGAAGCCAATCACAAAAGATCATCATGTGTATGATTCCATTTCTATGAAATGTCCAGAACAGACAAATATAGAGAGACAGAAAGTAGATTACTGGATACCAAGAGCTAGAAGATTTGGGCAGATGAGGAGTGACCGCAAATGGGTACAAGGTTTCTTTTTGAGGTGATGACAATAATTCTAAAATGGATTGTGGTAATAGTTGCATAACTGTGAATGTACTAAAAACCATTGAAGTGTATACTTTAATTGGGTAAACTATATGAATTATATCTCAGTGAAGCTGCTTTTTAAAAAAAACCCAGCTTTAACATGTTGGCATCTTTGACTCTTTCCTGCTTGCTGCAACAACAGCTCTTTACAGTGGTATTTTAGGGAAAGCAATGTGTGAATCTCTGGTATCTTAAACAAGTCCTCTACTCTAAGGATATTTTCTTAGAGTTCATTAGAAATTATTGCTTAACTAAGCCTGGAATTGTAACCCAATAACTTCTCAGTAGGAATGCAGCATCTGTACCATTCTTTAGAGGAGTCTATTCTAATAGAACGCTTATATTTGAAAACACACATTGATTTAATGTACATAGCACTGCTATGTAGACTTATAGGATGAGGTTTTAAATTTTTAAAGGTATTTTATCAAGAGTATACTTTAGATTATAGCCAGTGTATTTTGTATTGTTTATTGAGCAGTCTCAATTCAGTGGGTATTAATATGGAATGGTTTTAATTTTCTCCTGTCACTGCCTTAGGCCCTGTTTTGTTGAATCTTGCTTTTCTGTTCCTTAATAATATTTAGCAGATCTCATAGCATCCAGGTCACTTTCAGTTATTAGAAGGTGAATCTGGTCCATTTTTAAACTCCCCTCTCATATCTGATTTAAATTAATTTCCTCCTCCATTCCCATCAGGGTGGATGGAACATGGTCTGGTTCTCAGATACTGCCTTCTCCTCCCTTTTCAAGGCCTAACTCCTAAGCAGTTGGAGGCTAGGTAATGAATGAGAACAGTGTCCCTTTACCTAATTTCCTGTGGTTATTATTTTCCTTGCTTCTTTGGCAAGCATCGTCTTGCCATCCGTGCCTTCTGGGTGACAGGTGTGAAAATGCTGCTTCACATGGGTAATTTGGAGAGCTCACTGCCCAGTTCCCTGATGTGGAAGACTGAGCCCTAGCTCATCCTCCTAATAAACGCCTTCTCCTGTGGTGTCCCAGGAAATATTTAACAACTGGCTAGGGGTTGGAGTCGAGTGATGGTATGTGGCATGTGTATATGCACATACATAAGTTTATTATACATTTTACTGATGTAAAGAATGTATACAATTTACAGATAATAAAATATACAATACTCTTTAATGTAAATTTCATATAGTCATTTGATTGTCCTAGAAGAGATTCAGTGATTTTTACTAAAATCTATAGCCATCCTATGGTTGCAACTGACAGGTAAGTGTAGTTCTAACATGAATATTGGATATTTTCATTTAAGAACTAAGACAAAAATGAAATAAAGAAGGATGTTGGAATTTCACTTGTTAGTGTCATGAGCAACTTCTTTGCTGAATTAGGTTCAAATGCGGGAAGAATATATCCTCCAGTTTTTATGCTATTCACAATGTAAGGACTCTAGACATGCTACACTTTTAGGTTTAATCTGCATTATTAGCATTTTATCCATCACTTTCTTAGCTCCAGACAATCAACAAAACAATAAATCCAGGTCCTAAATTGTAGCATTTGCCAATTTCAGGCTACATGCATGACCTTAAACTGAATGCATAATTGGGACAAGGTGCACGATAGCACATTGGTTGTTTTTTTTGTTGTTGTTGTTTTTTGCACCATACAGATAGAGTAGGCATAAAAATAAATTATGAGAATAATAATCATAGCAGTAAAATAATTAAGAAATGAGTTTTAAGTATTACCCTTGTTTGTAAATAATTTAATTGTAACTTTAATTTTTAATAATGGCTATGTTTAAATTCCTAAAAATTTAAAAATTGGTTGCAGGCTGGTTCCAGATAGCATTCTCCTAAGAGCCTCTTAGTTACTAGGGGAGCTGCCTTCTTGAGGACCCTGATGAGATAGCAGGGAAAGTATAGACCACTTCCTTGGTGCTTCCTCTCTCTAATCAGATAGTCAAGGGGCAGATCACCTCATACCTGGTTTAAATCTCTGGCCAGGGATGACATTCCAGTCTGCTTCTCGAAGACACCCCAGTCTTTACTTGGTGGGTCTCTTGTTACCCTCCTTGCATGGCTATGAGAAGAAAAAGTCATCCTCTCCCTGTTTTTGTGGTGCTGAGGAGGAGGAAGACAGAGACGCTCCACTACCACACACCACACTCCCAAGGTGGTAGCTCAGTAATCCCACAAACCTTCTTTCTCTCCTTTCCCATATTTTATGATAGATACCTGGGGTTGTCAGAGCCAGCTCATCTTCTCTTAATAAGTCCTATGGAAGGTATTGATGGTCTCTTTAGAATTTGGGATACTCAATACCTCTTTTAACATCACTAGTTATTAATTCTGGACTAACAGCACATCTTGCTAGACTTATATGCAGTTCTGTTTAGCATTTTCAAATTTATATCTAGTTTGGTAATATCCACCATTTGGTTTAAATCACAGACATGATAATTTTCCTCCTAAATCACTTCGAGTCACACATGCACGCGTGTGTGTGTGTTCTCAAGGTACTTAACAATCTTTCTGGTTTGGGCTAGGCCTATAATTAGTAGTTTGGTTCCGCAACATTCCAGAATACAAAAACCTTAACTCCGTCCTACTCACTTGATTTTTAATTAGTAGACCCAGAGGAATTCAGGAATTCAGATATTCCTAAATCTTGATAACATTCTTCAAAAGAAACATAAGATTCCTATACCTGTGGGGTGGAATAGCTTTAAATGCTCCAAGTCTTAACCTCATCAAGATTAGGATTCTTCAGGGGCGCCTGGGTGGCTCAGTCATTAAGCGTCTGCCTTCGGATCAGGTCATGGTCCCAGGGTCCTGGGATCGAGTCCTGCATCCGCCTCCCTGCTTGGCGGGAAGCCTGCTTCTCTCTCTCCCACTCGCCCTGCTTGTGTTCCTACTCTCGCGATCTCTCTCTCTGTCAAATAAATAAATAAATAAATCTTTTAAAAAAAAAAAAAGGTTAGGATTCTTCAAATAAAATTTTAGTGAAGGAAAAAAAATGGGAAAGGGTAAGAACTTACCCTACCCGATACCAAAACAGTGAGAAAAGCAGGAGGAACAAATAAAGCAAAAGACAAATTCATCTATTGAAAGAACATCAGTACAGAATCCGATCCAGATATGTATAGGAACTTTGTGTATGATAAAGCTAGCATTGCACTAAAAGTTATTGTATGTAAATATAGGGGAATACTTCTAAAATGCTGGAGTGAATGAAGAGGGCCTTTGTACGTAAGCATGACATCAAACCAGAAAATGTTAAGGAAAGATTGACTTACTAAAAATTTAAACTTGTGTATGGCAAGGGCATTATAAACTCAGGTAAAGGACAAATGATACACTAAGAGAAAGTATTTCCTCCGCACATAATGGATAAATACTGTTATTCTTAGAGGTGCACTGAATTAATTTTGGCTGAATACTGAACAGCCAGTGTTAAAATCAATGAGCAACCTAAGGCAAGGCTGATTATTCCTATCATAAAATGATCCTCTTCCATACAATAGTAAATATGAAATTTTATTTTAAGAATATAAGTAATATTATAATTTTAATATTAAAAATTCAGGATATTTGGATTTTGTCATTATGACGGAGCAATATGATTTCTGAGCACTGCCAGCTACTAGATGGCTCCTGTGCGTATCTGCAGAGTACTTAACTGGGTGTTTCCCTGGATGAAAAGCATGAATCAGGAGGGGGAGACTTATTTATCCAGTGTAGGTTACCGTTCATGGAGATTCTGCTGTCGGATCAGTGAATTTTCCTTTTCCTCTAACACTTATAAAAAGGGGAAGACTTACCTTCTCAGCCCCCAGACTTGAAGATCTGGCTAGTGGTGGTGGTGCGTGTCACTGAAGTGCTCCGTGAACTGAAGCTGTGTGCAGTGCTTAAAGAAAACACTTCCTAAGTATCTAAGAAACAAACATAAGGTTTTTTTTTCCCCTCACGTTTTAATTTCTAATATTTTTACATTGGCTTGCTGCTTCCCACAGTCACTGGACGTGCTACTTTCCCAGCAGCCATTGGTGGTTACCTTTCCCATCCATCATAGTTTATGCAGCGGACAGTACTAAGACCCGTTTTGTTCCAGCAGCTTTTTCACATGGTAGCTGCTCTTCCATCTCACTTTGAACATTTGTCTGAATACCTGAGACAGCAGTTCCAAATTATTCCCTTGTACGCCATAGTGTTTATCTTTGGCTGAAAGAGATTTTCAGTCCCAAGTTACATTCATAATGCTTACCAATACTTTTAAACCAGTGTTCAGATAGTAGCATTGAGTACAAATGATGGTATCGTGCCTATTAAATATGATGGCAACTTACATGATCTTTGATCTCCACAAGTTAAGTAAAGCTGGAAATGACATCAAAGGAGGCATCTGTCTGTTCAGTCTTCCAAAGACTAAAGCAGATTTTGGCTGAATACTGAGGCCAAAGCTAAACTTCAGTGCATGCTTGATAGTTATAATGTATAAAGTGTTCCTTCATATTAGTAGGGAAAAAATGGACAAAAGACATGAACAAACAAATCACAGAGAAAGAAATATAAATAGTGAACAAACAGGAGAAAATGTTAAACCTTAGTAAGGCATCAAGTTAAATGCAGTTACAACAATGACAGATTTTTTTTTGTTAATCTAACAAAAAAATTAAAAAGGTAATGCAGTGTTGTTGAGAATGCTCAGAAACAGGGTAAATTGTACATCCTTTGAGTGAAGGCAGTTTGGCAGTATTTACCAAAGTTTAAAATGTGTGCTCTCTGGTCCAGCACTGTTACTTAGAGGAATCTACCCCCAGAAGTATTTAACCATGTGCTCAAAGATTTATACAAGACTGTAATACTAGTTGTAATAACAAAAAATCAGATCAAATTTACATGTGCATCAGGAGAGGAATGACAGACTGCTGAATAACCACAAAGGAATGCCCTGTGATTATTAAATATAATGAGCTAGGTCTATTTGTACTGCCTTAGAAATGCAACTGCAATGTATTGTTACAGAGGAAAATGCAAGTTGCAGGATTTTTTTTATGTGATTCCCATTTGATTTAAGCATAAATAAAGAAAAAAGTATGGAGGGATGAGTATCAAACCGTTAACAGGGTTACCTTGAGATGGAAGGGGTTTGGGGATGAAGGAAATTAGAGGGAAGAAGGTAATGTTTTTTACGTCATATGTACTTCTTTATTATTTGAGTTTATTATATATGAGCATCTGTTACTTTTTTGTTTTATAAAAGATTAAAGAAAACTAAGCTAGACCAAATCACCAACAAAAAATTTCATGAAAGACAGAAATGAGCTACTTCACCTCATTACAAGGCAGACGCACGGAAGGCCTCCAGGGACTTGATGGGAAGCTAAAAGAATGGTGTTAATCACAGGCATAACTGAACGGCTGGCAAAGCGGTCACTTACAGCCTTGAGGAATCCAAGAAATGGCAAAGTGCAGAGCACAAATTTCAACAATAAAATAATTTTTTAAAAAATAATGGGAGAAAGTGAAAGAAAGCTGTCACAATCACTATCAGGTCCCTTTCTCTGATTTGCTGATAATTCACATCTAGAGAAGAAACTTCTGTGATGAACCAACTTACAATGCTCGTGCTACACAGGGACACATGCATATGGAATAGCTGCTATTTATGGTTACTGTTTTGTGTGTGTTCCTTACTTACTTGTCTTACGTTCTTCTGTCCGTACTTAGATCCACACAGTAAACAGAGTTAACAAGAGGGAAACAGTGACAGGCAGAGTCCCATGAGGCAGGATTTTGTTTAGCACTAGTTCTCCAGTACCTAGAACAGAGTACGGACTCGGTAAATATTTGTCAAATGAATGAATGTGTAGGCTTCAGCCCAGTGGGAAATAGGGATAAGTAAACAGACAACTAAAAGGCAGTATTCTCAGTGCAGTGATAGACGTAAGAACAGACAAAACAGAAATGGGACGCATAAGACTGCTAGGGAGCTCCTAGAAGACATCCCCAAGGATGTTGTGCTTGAGCTAAATGTTGAGAAATGAGTAGAAGCCTTCAAGCAAAGGAAGCAGCAGAAGTAAAAGTGCAGACCTATGAAAGAGCAGGGCTTGTTGAAGAAGCTGCAAGTTGTTTTTTCTGGCTGCAAGCATGGGGACGGGAGGCTAGAAAGATTAGGTCTAGACCAAAGATCTTGGGAGCCATACTAAGGACTTTTGGATTTTATCTGAAGAGAATGTCTTCATGAAGACAATCAGATTTATATTTTAAAATAAAATATGATGCATAAGAACACTTAGTTGCCAGTCTTTATTTTGAAAATAATAGCAGCAATTTTGTATGTGCATTACAAGAATTAATTCATTTAATTCTTACAGCATTCTAGGGAGTAGTTATTGTCTCTTTTGTAGTTGAGGAAACTGAGGCACAGAGAAGTTAAGTAATTTGCCCAAGGTGACTCCATTACTAGCGGAACTGAGATACACACCCATGCAGTCTGTATCCAAAGCCCATGCCCTTGTTCACTATTCTGTACTATTTTTTGTTTGTGGTTTTTTTAAGAATATATATGTTTTCTTAAGAAAAGGGAATCCAGGGGGGCGCCTGGGTGGCTCAGTTGGTTAAGCGACTGCCTTCGGCTCAGGTCAAGATCCTGGAGTCCCTGGATCGAGTCCCGCATCGGGCTCCCTGCTCGGCAGGGAGCCTGCTTCTCCCTCTGACCCTACGCTCTCTCTCTCTCTCTCTGTCTCTCTCTCTCTCATTCTCTCTGGCTCAAATAAATAAATAAAATCTTAAAAAAAAAAAAAAAAGAAAAGAAAAGGGAATCCAGGGGCGCCCGGGTGGCTCAGGCAGTTAAGCCCGTCTGCCTTTGGCTCAGGTCATGATCCCAGGGTCAAGCCCCATGTAGGGCTTCCCACTGAGCAGGGAGTCGGCTTCTCCCTCTCCCTCTGCCCCTCCCCCTGTTTGTGCTTTCTCTCTCACTCGCTCTCTCTCAAATAAGTAAATAAAAATATTTTTTTTTCATAAAAGGGAATCCAATTTTTTTCATGTAATTTTTCCCATATCACCTACCAACCAAGATAGAATGTTCTTTGACCTTCCAAATAGAATAACTCCGCAGTTCAGTAGTCTGCCTGTCTTTTCCACTCCCTTCTTGCCATATAGCTGCTGCTTATCCCCTTTAGTACTGATTCCTCTCTCCCCCCTTTTCTGGACAAGGTTTAAGCCATTTGGCTTCCAGGGTACCCAGTGTAGCCCCAGCCAGGAGAGAGGCAAGCCTAGAGATGAAGTTGCAGGAGTTGTCTGAGCCTTTCTTTTCCAGAATCAAAGGTGCACAGACCACAGATCTTAAAAAAATGGGAGAGGGAGCAGAGTACTCGGTATGATCACCTTTTACTCACTTGCAAATAATCATGATGGTTATTCAGTCAACAAGCACTTACTAACCAGCTTCTCTTTGCACCTGGAACTGTGTAAGGAGGCAGAGGTGAGACAAGGAAGGAGAGAGTGGTGTGCTGCCCCTTGTCGATGGTCTTTCAGTCTTACACTTCCATTCAGGCTAGTATTTCATAGCTAGTATTGTGTCAACAAAAATGAAGGCATTTTTGTTAAACAGGTGAGGTGATGTGGTTTAGAGGTCTAGTTAATGAAGAGCATTATATACCAACTCTCACTCCCATGATTTTCCATTGCCCATGCTGTAAATCCTATTCCTCAGCTTCAGGGAATCTCTAATATATGCAGCATTGGTATTTGGGAGAATGAAGCGCTTAAAATCATCCAACCCTGTGCTGTAAGCATAAACATGCTCCTCTTTTCAAAAATCCATATAATTGCTGTGAACAAGGCAAAAAATGTAGAAGACTTAAATTTTAATTTACTTATCCACTGATAAATTTTGTGGGTTTTCTTTAGTAAGAAGAAGAAGACTGATAGAGGATAATATCAAAGATCAGTGAAGATTTGGGAAAGTAGTAATAATGTGGAAACCCAAAGTAATAATGTGGAAGCCAAAAGGAATTTTTTCCTTCTTTTTTAGAAAGAAATTGTTAGAGAAATAAGCAAGTAATTTATGTTTAGAGACTGTTATTACATCCCTGGCATAACTGTCCATGAAATATGAAACCTGTGTAAGAAGATTCATCTTTACTTAGGTTCGTAATTATAAATACACTACAAAAAGTGTGTTTTATTCCATTAAATTCACTGTGATAGTCATTCGCTATATATATATTGCATAGTTTTGTTTTTGGTTTTCTAATGGTATTTTGCTTTCCTTTTTTTTTTTTTTAAGATGTATTTATTTACTTAATTTATATGAGAAGGAGAGAGAGAACACGAGTCAGGGGGAGGGGCAGAGGGAGAGAGAGAATCCTCAAGCAGACTCCCCAGTGAGCACGGAGCCCAATGCAGGGCTCGATCCCAGGATCCCAAGATCATGACCTGAGCCAAAATCAAGAGCTGGCCACTCAACTGACTGAGCCACCCAGGGGCCCCTATATTACATAGTTTTGGTTGACTAACTGACAATCTTAACTTTTATTCAGCAAAACATTTTAGCACTGAGACCTACTTGGTTAATAACATGTGATTTTTAAATTCCTTCATTTTATACTTTTATGTTTTTCATTTATACTTTAAAAATTTCAGATTTGCATAAATTTGTGAAAGTGTATGCACAGTAATGTTCCTCACAGCACTGTTTATAAAGCCAAAAATTGGAAGAAACTTAAATGTCTCTAAACAAGAAGTTGGTTATTCAGGTGAATACTAAAAATGATGAAGTAAATTTGTAATTATTGATATAAAAAGTTATTTGCCATATAGTGAGTTTTTAACATTACAAAAGTAGACTATAAATTAATCTTTTTTTAATTGTGTGTTTAGAGAAGAATTCCAGGAAGATATAAGGCAAATGTTAACAGTACTTCTCTCTGAATAAATTTACAGATGGTCTTCACTTACAGTTTTCTGTCTTGTGTATTGTTTGAGGCAGTTTTTATTAGTAATATTGCTTTTATAGTTAGCATGTATAATTTTACAGGTGGAAAAATATTCTTTTTAAAATCAAACTTGAAAAGGTAAAAGGAATCTAATGAAAGAAATCTAATCTTAATTGTTTAAGCGTACAAAAAAATTTTGCACAATGCATGTTAATTTTATCAGTGTTCTAACTTGTTTTGGTATTTTCCCCCCTTCTTCCCCTACTGAAATAATATTAACACTTGATTGTAACACCTTTTCCCACCCACAGCTTCCTGTTCCTTTTCCTTCATCTGTCCCCTTCTTCCTCCTTTGAGCTGAAATGACAGACCTGTCTTTTTCCCCGTCTGCCCACACTGTGAGGATACGATTTAAGGCAGAGCATGAACATCACTGGTCATTCTGACATTAAGCCTATCCTTTACCTCAATCAGTGAGTTAGAAAGCACAAATGGATCTTTAGTGCATTTCATTAATACAGATACTGTTCAATTAAACACCTGTCTTGAGTGACGTAGACTCCAGCTTTTGAGGATACCTATTTTTTACTCAAACTTTTGCATTCTAGACTGCCAAAAATTGGAATAAGATGATTTTTTTTTCAAAGGTGGAGAAATGTGACTCAGACCTCTCTTTGGCCCTTTAGACTAAAGTCATTACTTAATCTGAACTGAAAAACCACATTTTTTTAAGTATCTTAATCAGATTCCAGGCATTTGGTATTACTAGTTTAAATCTTCTTGAACCTGGTTGATTTATGTGATGGTGTCAGTTTCAGCATTTGGGCAAGTGAAGGAGAAGCACAGAGTGAGCAGAGAGGCAAAAGTTCTGAACAAACCCATATACTGGGTAGTCTGTTTAAATTGTGTGTGATATAAGTGAATGTAGTAAGAAACTGGCCTCTCCCTAGAATAAATGTAACAAGCTTAGCACAAGTCCAAGAACACATGAGCAAGGTGTGTTAAAATGTGAGCAGCGTCTTGTCAGTCAGAGAGAGGGCTTGGAACAGCTTCAGCAGTACCAGCCTCAGCAGATGGTTAAAAGATGGTGTTTCTGTTGCACCTCTAATACTGAGAAGGTATGACCATGAGTATCTTACTAGGTTAGTCTCAGAATCTTCCCACGTTATAGGTTGTATTAGACCACAGGCACACTTACTTACTTTTTTCATCTTTAACATACGGTTTGCTAATTTTGGTTCCTTCTTATCCACTAGCTCTAATACACTCAAATTCTCAACACCAAAAGCAGAGGAAATAAAAATCAGGGAAGGAGTGAAGGTAGAGAATGAAGGGAAAGGGATGCGTTCTGGGACCCCCAGAAACCTAAAAAAAAAAAAATTTATTTTTAATTGCTCTGATTTTTTTCCAGTCCTATCTGGGTGGAAAGCAATCTCCCAAGCAGCGCATGGTGGGCTCTAGGCTCAGTGTGTGTGGGCTCCTGGCTCTACCGCTTACTCTGTCTTGGGTGGGTGACTTACTAACCCCCCTAGTGTTTCAGTTTCCTGATGTGTCAGTTCCTCAGAGTTTTATGGAGTTAGTATGTTAAACTTTCAGGATGTGAGTATTAGCTATTTAATATCTACCGGTATTTTTATAATAAGGAGCTATATGGATCTTGATATTTCCAAGTTTGGAGGAGGAAGTAGACCATCTTCCCCATTGTCAGTGGTTCTTACTAAGGTTGGTGTGTTCAGCTGAGGCTCTTGAAGCCTCCCCCAATGTAGGCAGTGAGTGGTGGGAGTGCCACCACCTAGGGTCTAAGCCGCAGGAGTTGGCCAGGCCATCGGAACCACTTCCCAAAGAGTTCTCCGTGAAACAGCTACCTGAAAACAAGTGGAGGGGGGTGAGAAGTGTGCAGTGGGAACAGGGAGAGAGAGTACGACCTGTCAAGAAATGACCAGAGCCATCAGTAAAAGGGCAAGTAGATGACTCTGTGGGCAGCCGGTGTGAAAAGTGATCTGTCACTGGCAGGTCATTTACAGGTCTTTGCTGAAGTGACATTGTTCCAGGTTAGAACAGCAGCTTCCTGCCACCTCTGCATCTACTCCTTGATCTAGGGCTAGCTTTCCGACACTCCTTTCCCCCAGCTTTGAAAGAGGAAGTGCTGCTGGTATTTACTGACTCCTGACTCTGCTTCCCTTCCAGCTGACCCTCTGGTGGGCAGCATTGCCACACAGTACATGACCAACAGAGCAGAGCACGACCGGATGGCCAGACAGTGGACCAAGCGGTATGCCACATAGGGGCCTGCTGCTTGCTGCCCCCGCCGGACCTGTGCAAGCACATTCACCAAGTGCATCAATAGCCCTACCCACCCCTCTGGACCTCGGTTCTTATTTTCTTATTTTTATTAAATTCTGAATCTTTTTCTGATGGTATGTCATCCATCCCCCACTCCTTTCTCCCTCCCTCCTCTTCCTCCTTTTCCTTCTCTCTTCCCTCCACCCCCCCCACCCCTGCCTTCTCAGTTTATTTCCTTTTTTGATTTCTATTAACTTGAAAGATTTGGGGTTTTTTTTCCCATCTTAACATGGAATGGGAACTTTTGTTTTCAGTGCAAACAATGTTGGATCTGTAATAGTAAGAGCTTTCTTACAAAGCTTTGTATTACTGTGTGGTTTTGTTTTTTGTTGTTTTATTTTTATTTTTTTCCTTTTATGTGATCTTTGGGAAAACACGAATTCAGAATTATATCTCATTTCTACTTAAATGTAGTGCTTAGGGTTAATTTTTTGTACTGAAGTCTTTATTGGTGGGTGCATGCTACTGGGAACAAGTTTTTTGTACAAAAGCTTCAATCAGAATCACTGTGCATTACTGAGACTCTGTTTATCACTAGCCTTCTGTCCCCCACACAGAAGACTGTTGGATTGAACAAAATAATATGTATTTTGATTTACTTAAAGTGCTTGTAAATTTCTTAGGGACCTGCCACTTTTGACTGTGGATCAGTTGATGTACACTTGTATTATTAAAGCACTCAATAAATCACTGTGGCTGATAAATGCACTTCTGGTAACCCAGCGTTTGCTTTGTATCCTGGTGACCAGCGTAGCCCTATGTGCAGCAAGGCTTGTCTAATTCAATTACAGATTCAAGTTTATTTTTCATCTGAAACCGCTAATATTTCTTTGTAGTTGAGTTGCTTAGCATGTGGAATTTCTCCAGCTGTCAATAACCTGATGATTTTACAGTTCTTTCAGATCACAAATACTTTACATATTAGCTGGACATTACTTTCTCATAGACATCCCTTCTGTTACAACCTTCTTTACTCAACAGTTAAAATATGGGACTCCAAAAATACTTTCTAGTGAAAGTCAAGTCTGAGCTGATCATTGTGTTTGAGCACTTTTGAATTTATTTCTCTCCTTTTTTCCTTTTAAGATTGTTACAGTGATTACCCTTGAGTTTTGATTTGGGTTTTTTCCCATAATTTTGGTGGAAGAAGTAAACTCAATTGCGTCAGTCATGGTCAGCACATTCACTGACAAGGGTATGTCTGTCTGGGTTTGACCTTCAGACTATTTTACGTATGTTTTGTTTTTTCTCCATAATTTTAGTGGAAGAAATAAACTCAACTGTATCACTCACGGTCAACACATTCAGTGACAAGGGTATGTCTGTCTGGCTTTGACCTTCAGACTATTTTAGGTATGTAGCTATAGGAGGCAGAGGAAACTTGTATGTGGTG
Organism: Neomonachus schauinslandi; assembly: GCF_002201575.2. Classification (NCBI taxonomy): domain Eukaryota; kingdom Metazoa; phylum Chordata; class Mammalia; order Carnivora; family Phocidae; genus Neomonachus; species Neomonachus schauinslandi. The sequence continues at coordinate 136,111,942 of NC_058403.1, forward strand.
CAGTTTGAAAAACATACTGATGTGCTGATCGAAATTCAGGGTTCTTTGTGTTACAGGGCATATTGGAAACTCCTGCTTTCACTAATTACAGTTACAAGCCCACCATACCAGTTGGTCTCATTTAAGGAACATCTTTACTACTAAATAGTGGGATTTACAAATGGAAATCATTCACCTCTAAATATTTCTGATTCAAATTTAAAATCTTTATTTGAAACATTTTAAATATCTGAGTCAAAAGGTGCAGGTTTTTGTGGTTAAAGAGAAGTCCTAAAGAAAATATTGTTCAAATATTGAAAAGGTAACTTTTAAACCAGAGTACCTAGGGGTGTTTTTTCTCTTTTTAATAATGACTTTACTATTCATTTTATTTGAAGACATTTTCCAGCATACCAGAACACCATATGGTCTCTGTTTCAACTACTCAACTCTATGCTCATAGCAAAGGGAACTACAGACCATACATGTGAATGGGCATAGCTGTGTTCCAATAAAACTATTTATCAAAACAATCAATAGCCAGATTTGGCCTGTGAGTTGTAGTTTGCCAGTCCCTGATATATAGAACACTATAGACGGCGGGGGCGAGGGGGGGTCAGATGTGTGTTTAACATCTCTTTCTTTTAAAATAAAATTAATATAATACAAGAGTCATTTTTAGGAAATTACCCAGAATGTGTTATTGTCTATAGACTCTCAGACCACAAAGGTTTATATTTACTTTAATACCTTAGATTTAAAATTTTAATCCTAAAAGCACTGAGCCATATTAATATGCAATCTTATTAAACTGATTTTTTTTTGCTTTTGACTGATTAAACCAGACTTACGATATTAATACTGACTTTTATTGACAATGTTTAAATTCAGTTTGCTTTTGTTCTTTTAAAATGTCAACTCCAGGGGCACCTGGATGGCTCAGTTGTTAAGTGTCTGCCTTCAGCTCGGGTCATGATCCCAGGGTCCTGGGATCGAGCCCCGCATTGGGCTCCCTGCTCAGCCAGGAGCCTGCTTTTCCCTCTCCCGCTCCCCCTGCTTGTGTTCCCTCTCTAGCTGTCTCTCTCTCTGTGTCAAATAAGTAAATAAAATCTTTAAAAAAAAAAAAGTCAACTCCAGTTGGACACATTTTAAGTGATATATCCAATATATTACATCTACATCTCATAAATGGGTATACTTCAGATCATTTAAAAATGTGTGTTATTTGGGAGCCAGAGATCATAACAGTTCTCATAGGAAATCCTGTTACAAATCTATGTTTGCTTTCCCATGAGCCATCTTTAGATTTTATGTCAATTTGATAGGAAGTCTATAACATTTCTTTCCCCGTGTTTATGAACTCTAAATACTTAATGACAAACAAATGTACTCTCCCCTCAAAATGTGAAAGCTAGAGAAACTCCAGAGAGAGCAACAAATCCTTAGTTGAGCCTGTTAAGTCTAGATTCCAGATAACATGGTAATTTTACTTGGAATCTGTAACTGTAGCAGGCAATACAATTCCAGCGAAGTTTTCAAAAATGTTTGTAAAATAAGATTTGGGAATAGTTTAGCACTCAGAAACCGTAAGTCATTTCACTAATGATCATGGGGATAGCATTTCTAAAATTCAGGAGCGATTTTGTACCTTAATATTTGACTTTCCATGCCAGTTATTGCTAGTTACAGTATTTTATAAATTTGTTAAATAAAATGTTGGCAGATCCTTGACAGAGGCAGGACCACTGGTCATTGAGAAAGTAGTTTGAAATGATATTTATTGATCTTAAATAATTCAGAAGGTTGTGGCCTTAATTTGTCATAAAACTACAAATAAATACAACATTCTTCATCTCTTCTACAGGAATCCACTGAAGATAGCAAGTGCAGAAGTAGTCGATCTTTTCTTATTCCAAGATTAGAGAGTCAACCTACAAGTTCATCCTACAACACTGGTTTGGGAATTAGGAAGAAAGGAAATATTTATTCAGAATATACTGTGTATCAGGCCATAAGTTACCTAATAAAACCTCAGCATAGCCCTTTGATGTGTAGGCTGCTATGGTCTGAAAATTTGTATCCCTCCCCACCCCCCAACCCTCGTAATTCATATGTTGAAATCTTAATCCCAAGGTGATGGTATTAGGAGGTGATTAGGTTATAATAGCAGAGCTCTCTGGTTGGGATTAGTATCTTATAAAAGACTTATAGTCTTATAAAAGAGACCCCAGAGGGCTCCCTGTCTCCTTTCCATCATGTGGGGACACAGTGAGAAGTCGGCAGTCTGCAAACAGGAAGAGGGCCTTCGTTGGAACCCAACCATTCTGACACCCTGATCTTGGACTTCCAGCCTCCAGAACCATGAAAAGTAAATTTCTATAGTTTATAAGCCACCTAGTCTGTGGTGTTTTGTTATAGCATCCTGGACAGACTGACAGTGGCCCTCGTTTATGCACAATGATCAGGGTACCAAAGTGAGATTCCCACCAAGCATGTGACACCAGAGCCTTGCCATACAAAACCACATGCACCTTTCTTCTAACTATGAGATCATACTATAGAAACAAATTGTCATAATTCAGCCTTAGAGTCAAGGTGCCATACAATTTCTAGGTAGTAGGAATTTTGCCATCTTCAATAATTGGAAAAAAATGTTGAAGGAAATGTGGACCTGGTATTATTACATGGAAGACCAAACAGCACTTCTAATCTTAGAGGTGCCACATTAAGACTTGGCCAGCTATGGGAAACATGTCCCTTGGAAGACCCCCAAACTTCTCTGTATCTCAGTACTGCAGTAAAAGGGGCCATTAATTATTGCCAGGCATGGCAATTTTTAAATGTCTCTATAATAAGTTGTGGGGTTTTTTTTTTAAGATTTTATTTATTTATTTAAGAGAGAGAGTACATGAGACGGGAGGGTCAGAGGGAGAAGCAGACTCCCTGCCGAGCAGGGAGCCCGATGCGGGACTCGATCCAGGGACTCCAGGATCATGACCTGAGCCAAAGGCAGTCGCTTAACCAACTGAGCCACCCAGGCGCCCAATAAGTTGTGTTTTTAAAAAAAGGTATGTCCATAGTTGACACCAAAAACAGTTGCACAAAAAGCCCTCCCAGAGAATCCTGACCTACCTATGCATTTTATTTCAAGGTGGCTTTATAACACTGTCAAGATGTCCCTTCTGTATGGGTCTCTGGTATGTGGGGCAGAACCTCTCGTGCCATAGGGGCACACCCTGTGTCCTGAGTCCTGCAGCTGTCCTCAGAGGAAATCTGGAGCAGAGTATAGGATAACTATATTCTGAACCATAGCACTGAAAGCTACATGAGATCTGGAATCCCTTGGAGTTGACGCTCTCAGGGGCTCAGGGCAGCTTGGCCTCTGAGGACCTGCTTTAGTAGTACACCCATATACCTGTGGGGAGCTAACCCACTCCTTGAGCCTGGAACATGCCCTCTCCACAAGGCACCTTTCACTCTCACATTCTACCGTGTGCACTGGTAATGTGGGTTAGGGTGAGCAGCTTATCCCAGTTTGGCCAGGACTTACTCTGGTTTTATTTAATTTTTTTTTCTTAAGATTTATTTATTAGAGAGAGAGAGAGCACCAGTGGGGTGGGGAGGGGGAGAACAGAGGGAGAAGCAGACTCCCTGCTGAGCTGGGAGCCCGATGCAGGGCTCGATCCCAGGACCCCGGGATCATGACCTGAGCCAAAGGCAGAGGCTTAACCAACTGAGCCACACAAGCACCCCCCGCCTTTTTTTTTTTTTTAAGATTTTATTTATACCTGTTTTAAAACAGAGTTTGTCTCAGGAACCCCCTCAGTCTGGGACAAACCAGGGCTGTTGGTCATTCGAGCTTTTGTGCTAATACTAAATTTTAGTGTCAGTCTCAGGCATTGCACAGGGCCAGTTTGGAGGAGTGTCTTCCCTGATATACAGTTATCCTTTTAAAAGAGACGCACAAGGCGCCTGGGTGGCTCAGTTGGTTAAAAGAGACGCACACTCGGGCGCCTGGGTGGCTCAGTTGGTTAAGCGACTGCCTTCGGCTCGGGTCATGGTCCTGGAGTCCCTGGATCGAGTCCCACATCGGGCTCCCTGATGGTGAGGAGCCTGCTTCTCCCTCTAACCCTACCCCCTCTTGTGTACTCTCTCTCATTCTCACTCTCTCAAATAAATAAATAAATCTTTAAAAAAAAAAAAAAAAAGACGCACACTCTATACAGTCTGAAGAATCCTCGCCACTGTCTATGGCTCTCACAGCTGGCCACCTTCACTCATTCCCTGGTTCGGATGCATATGAGTGATTTAAGCCAACTGCAATCTTCCTTTACATCTTCAAACATGACTCAAGGTATGTGTACCTTTCTCTGAGGTAATCTTATGCACAATACACTTTTTGAGAGGATTTTCTTTACAGGGAAATTCCTGAATTTTATTTTATTTTTTTTTAAGATTTTATTTATTTATTTGTCAGAGAGAGAGAGAGCACAAGCAGGGGGAGCGACAGAGGCAGAGGGAGAAGCAGGCTGCCTGCTAAGCAGGGAGCCTGATGCGGGGCTCGATCCCAGGACCCTGGGACCATGACCTGAGCTGAAGGCAACTGCTTAACCAACTGAGCCACCCAGGCGTCCTGAAATTCCTGAATTTTAAAATCTCTTAATGTATCAGAGCCACACAGGAAAATGGAGGAGATAATGTGATCATGTCTCTCTCTTCCCCGTTTGTGAATCCACATCATCAAAGTGGGGACAAACCCCAGCTGCTCCAGATCTCCTGGTGTCAGTCCTGGTTACAGAAAAAAACCTTACCCGGTCACCCTAGCATCTTTTGGAGCTGGTGAGAATCCTAACCCCACCTTTACATTATCCCCTTCTCCCACACAACATTGGGCTCTCATCCATCTTTTTTTTAAAAATTGGATGGGAGGTCAGAGTTCAGGATGACAATCATGTCCTGGTTTGTAGGAAATTTAGATCTCCTGAGAAATTCTGTCAAGCTCTGCAATAGAAAAGGAACAGATGCTTTACAGTTGGTGCCACTGAGCACACTGAGAAACACCCAGCCAGATTCTTCTATTTAATCTGTAGTGCAAGAACAGTACAAAGGGGTAGAGAGAAGTCACGCTCGCCTGGTACAGCCTGCCTCTGCTGAGCTTGTCTAGAAACAACATGATAACATTCTTCATTGTTCAGTCTCCCCCTTGAAACTACTGGCAAACAAATAAATGAAGATGGCCACCGCCATGCAATTGGACAGTTTTAGCCTCTGTCCTTTAGATGGACAGCTCGTGACTACTGCATGTGCGCCAGACAGCTTCCAACTACCATGACTTAAAAATCAGAGTAGCTATGGACAGTTATTCAAAACCTGTGATGAGAAACTCCAGAAGCTGTTATTAATCCCCGGGAGACCCCATTCACTTTAAACAATAATGAGGAAATTACTTTAAATTCAAGCATGACTATGCATTTTTACTTAAATGTAAAACATCTGTCCCTATTAAAGAATCCCCAGATTCTTCTGTGTTCTTCGTGGTACGTAATAAAATACTAGGATGTACTTGTCAATCCAGATTTGGTCTGTTGGACTTTGGAGGAATGGTAATGTTATTGTTTGGGATTTTTTAAATAGTGCAGTAATATAGAGAAAAAGTAGGTTTTAGATAAAAATACTGCTCTCTTGGGCACTGCAGAATTAGCCTAAAGACTAGATGTATTAAACTCCAAAATGTTTGTAAGCACCTTAACTTGATTTGTTTTATGGATTAAGAGGTCAAGAAGTAAGTTGCTGGGTCACCAGAGTCAAGAGAAATCAAAAATTTGTGCACTGGTTAAGAACAGAAATTTTGTCAGAATGATGATATTATTATGTATAGCAAGAGATTGAGAGTGTAGCTTCCATTTAGGGAAGATGAATAGGGAACTATAATTCCTTCTGAGGCAGAGTCTATAAATTATCCCTCATACACATTCTCCCTTTCTTCCTTTTATAAATGGAACCGTCAAGTTTTTGCAAGACACATGACCACCTTAGCCAGGTCTTCCTGTAAGAGGTTCATTATAAAAAATGGTCCCAAATCTCAGTCCTTCCAGTATCCACATTTTTGCAGCTTCTTCCATGAAAAAAAGGAGTCTTTCTTTTTCTTCACCCCCTGAATCAGAGCTGGCCTCACAACTTGATTTGGCCAGTGGACTGCAGGGGAAGTGGTCTTGCGCCAGTTTCAAGCCTGGGTCTCCAGAGGCAATGTGCACTTCCCACCTCTCTTGGAACCCTTCCATGCCTTGAAAATAAGTCCCAGGCTAGGCTGTCAGAAGATGAGAGACCATGTGGAGATGAGCTGAGACAGTCCTAGACCAACCCATCCCCCACTATCCCAGATAGCCCAGCCAAGATCAGCAGAACCAAGTAACCTAGTGCTGACAAGCAGTTGCATGCATCAACCCAACTAAGACCAGACAGGCTGTCCACCTGATCCTTATGTTTGTGAGCAGTAATAAATGGTACCGATTTCAGCCACAAAGTTTTGAAGTGCCCCACTACACAGCAATAACTAATACCAGTGCCAAAGGAAGTGAACAAAAGCGACAGCCGCAAATTCCAGATCTCATTCTGTAAGAGGAAGTCGCTGGCTTCACACTCTCTCTTTGCACTTTCCATGGTCTGGAATGTAGGTGTGGTGCTGGCGAGCCGGCTGGGACCAGGTCGACAAGGGCCACACCCAAGAATATGGAGCAACAACGAGCAGAAAAAGTTCAGTTTTGAATATGTTGAGATTGAAGTGCCTCGGATACATCCAACTAGAGATGTCTGGCCACTGGACATACTGGCCGCACCGTCAGGAAAGCTTAGTATCCAGAATGTAGCTGTGAAGTTGGGAATCCGTGTATGGGAAGAGCTGTGATTTAGGAGAGGATGATGCCACTCAGAGTGAGTGTAAAACGGGTAAAATGGGAAGAGAAAAGAGCAGGAACAAGCCTTGTGGATGAACCACACGGCTTACCAACCGTCCCAACTCAAATATCCAGAGATGACATTTTAATACATTGACTTTAAAACATTTGTTTTAAAAATAATATAATCTATACTCTTGGTGGGGAAAAAAATGCCATTGGCAGAGGAAATATTCTAAGGAATTACGAGGTTGACAGAGCAGCTAGAATTATCGATGGACCATAAGCAGAAGTGTGGGCAAAGTAGAGCTCACACAAGGGAAAACTCTCCGGGGTAAGAGCCCTTCCAGGGTTCACCTTCCTTCCTGCTTCTGAACTACAAGAACTGGGCCTGCTACCTTAGACAGTGAGATGATGGGGCTCCAAGACAGAGGAGCCTGGGTCCCCAATACCACAGAGCCCTGAAGGACTGTGACGTCCTGCCCAGACTTCCATACAGAAAGAAGTCCATTTCTCTCTTCTTTAAGCCCTGCTGTGTTGGGGTTCCTGACACTTGCAACTGATCTGGGCCTGATAAACATGCACACGAACCTCATGCTGATGGCTGCCTTTGGGGAGGGAAGGGACCTAACGCTAGGGAGACAGACAAGATTTCAGTTTTACCTCTAATGATACGTTTCTTTTTTTAAGGAGCTATAAAGCCAATAACTATGACAAATGTTAACACATTTTGGGTGGTTGAAAACACAGGATGTCTGTTATATCATCATCTGTACTTTTCTATATGTAAATATTTTTCCAAATTAAAAAAAAACTTAATGTAAAAAACAGATAGTAAGCCTTACATAAGAGGGGATGAGGGTTTAGTTTCTGTGTGATATATTTTGGTAAGCTTAAGTTTTTTTATGATGAGTGTGGATTACTTTTGAAATCAGAAGGAAAATAAAGACATAACAAAGGAGATAAAACTTGAATGGATATAGGCAGCCTCGGTAGAAAATTCTTTCTTTTTTTTTTTTTTTAAAGATTTTATTTATTTATTTGAGAGAGAGAGTGAGAGAGAGCGAGCACATGAGAGGGGAGACGGTCAGAGGGAGAAGCAGGCTCCCCGCCGAGCAGGGAGCCCGATGTGGGACTCGATCCCGGGACTCCAGGATCATGACCTGAGCCGAAGGCAGTCGCTTAACCAACTGAGCCACCCAGGCGCCCCAGAAAATTCTTTCAATAAGAATTGTTTTAGGGGCCCCTGGGTGGCTCAGTCAGTTAAGTGTGGGACTCTTGATCTCAGCTCAGGTCTCGATCTCAGGGTCGTGAGTTCAAGCCCTGCATTGGGCTCCATGCTGGGTGTGGAGCCTACTTAAAAAACAAAAAAACAACAATTCCCTTTGGGGCACCTGGGTGGCTCAGTCGGTTAAGCGGTTAAGCATCCAACTCTTGATTTCGGCTCAGGTCATGATCTTAGGGTCTTGAGATCAAGCCCCGTGTCGGGTTCCGAGCTCAGAGTGTAGTCTGCTTGTCCCTCTCCCTCTGCTCTTCCACCAGCACACTCACACACTCACTCTCTCTTTCTCGAATAAATAAAAATTTTTTTAAAAAAAGAATTGTTTTGAAAGGAGATATAGAAAATGGGGTCGTAGTGTGAGAGATTTGATCAAAAGAGGGGTTTTAAAAATGAAACATGCTAGAGCCTCCTTATGATGATGAGAATGACCAGAAAAAGAATGAAGGGATAAGAATCTAGTCTTGCTATTCAAAGCATTGGCATCACCTGGGAGCTTGTTAGATAAGCAAAATCTCAGGCCCAGACCTGTTGGATCCGACTCTGCATTTAACAAGCTCCTCAGGTGACTCATGTGCACACTGAAGTTGAAGCAGCACTTAGACGGAGCACATGGGGACAGGCCTGTGGTAGGAAGAGCGCTTTGTCATAGCGGGAAGGAGGAGCCCGGGGGCTGGTGCAGATGCAGGAAGACCATTGATTTGGCACCATCTGACAGCTTCCATTTTCTGAGTAAAGAATGAAGCAGAATCACCTTCTAGGAGGCAGAAAGGGAATGTGGGAGGTTTGAGAGGAGAGAAAACATGGAATGGTCATCTCAGGGGAAAGTGACCAGTGTGGAACGCCCATGTGGAGATGGGGGCTCTGAGCTAAAAGAAACTGAAACTAGTCATCCAGCTTGAATGACTTTCTCCAGCAACGTTCAGCTGCTCAGGCACAGGAAGAGAAGACAGACAGCAACCAAGAATGGACTGTGCTGGGCCACATAGTCAGGAGGCCGAGGGAAAGGCCAGAGAATTAAGGGCACTCACAAGGAGCTGATTAAATGATGGACCCTGAAATCCATCCTGGCAGTGGGGATCCAAAGGCAAGGGAAGGGAAAAACCGGTGATTACGAATTAGTAAGAGGCAGTGGGGCACTGATAAATTTCACTATATGATTAGCCTTTGAGGTTAGTTAACAACATAGTCAAGTTACTAAAATTGGAACGGATCTCCTATTTTGAATGCAAGAGTTTGATTCAGGTGTTGCATGCAGTTTGGATATGGGTGTCACTGTCTCTGTCTGCTAGTGTTGAAAACTGCAGTTACCTGTATTCTGAATTACTGGTAAAGATAGCACCAGGTGCCCTGAGAAGGGGAAGAGAGGACTCGCCAATGCGCTGGCTCCCTGCCAGCTTCCTTACGTATGTGTCCTTCTCTCACCTCTATCCCTAGGATAAGCCCTGTAGGAGAGACATAATCAGCCCCAGTTTACAGGTGAGGCAACAGACACAGAAAGGTTCAGTGACTTGCCCAAGGTCACCCGCTGAGGGAGTGACCTCGTCAGGGTTCTGAACCCTTCCTTTACACCTTCCTGCCACTCCCTGTAAGATGAGTGACTTCGTTGACGATCACGTGTGCAAACAGGTGCACGTGGGCCAGCACACACATTCCAGGGTTCTTGCCACATTTTGTTTAACTAACAAAGTAACAAGACACCCTGAGCAGTACATTCTTGGGTGGTGATGTGACTTGCCAAAGGTGGGGGTTCTCAAGCATATGGTAGCATTTCTTATCTGTAGATTTTTTTTTTTAAGTTGACATTCCAAATGGGGGTAAAATTCTTTTAGAAGTACTAATGTCAAAGGCTTGAAATTCTAGGAAGCTGAAAACTATGTACATTTGGGCAACAATATTAGATTTCTGTGGCAGAACATTTAGGGCTTCTTTTTCTCCTTTGTTGGCTTATTTGTTTAGTGAATAAAAAGGGTAATCTACTAGGACAAGGTTCTGTATTACTATTATCATCATTGTAATCATCATCATTATCCCCACAATCACCACCACAATCACTACTCTGTAAATATTCGGCACAGGGCATGGAACACACTTACGAAAATATATGTATGTATATGTATACATACAATCTCATTTAACCCTTTCTAAAATCCCCTGAGATATGTATTATCTTCATCATATGGGTGTGGAAACTGAGACCCAGAGGTTTTAATAGATCCAAACTCATGTAACTGCTACATAGCTGAGCTGGGTCTCAAACCCAGATCTGTGTGGCTGCAAAGCTCATGGGCTAAACCACTGTGTGATCCGACCTCCCAGTCCAAGGAAACTTGATATACATAATTGTGCATTTACCAGTTGATGTAGGAAATTACTGGGTTTATACAACCAATACCCAGGTAAAGCAAAATATTGCATGCAGCTCTACTGGATTTAATAGCCCCTCAAATGGAAAACAAGGAGAACAAAGCAGGAGGAAATGTGAGTGAGCCTAACAGGCTGGGGTATGTGGAAGAAAGCAACACAGATCAGTCCCAGAGAGCACAGAGTCACCTCTGTACTTCACAAGCCCACCAAAGTCAGCTCCGTGCCCATTTCTTCTCTTCCCTCTGGCAGCAAGTTTCTGCTTTTTTCTCTTTTCTTTCTTTCCCCCCCCAATCCCCGTGGGAAGATTTCTAGTCATTTTATAGCTGAATTCAGTAGAAAAGTAATGTTTATTCACTTCACAGCCAGTTTGGGCAGAACACATCTCTATTCCATAAAATAATGCACTGATACATTTGTGATTCAGAATTGCAGGCACATTCCTTGCATTTCAGGCTGGATAAAATTAAAATATCACTTTGCTTTTTCTTTCCCGTGGATTCACTTGAGTTGCCCTCATTAGGCAGAACTGGTGCTCTTGGGAGAAATGCCAGGCTTCAGAATAGAGGCTGGTGAATCTAACCTCATAAAGTTGCGGTAGACCAAAAACAAGACACGAGGTGAACATGAACATTAAGTGGACTTCTGTCTCCCCCTTTTTCTCTCTGCCCCCCCTTCCTGCCTTACACACACACACACACACACAAGTCTGGCTTCCTTTCTGCCACTTCACTGAACCCAATCACCCAAATATCACTATCATCAAAGCCAATAGTGTTCTCTAGAAGCTCATCTTCAGACTCTAGAGCACTCCATGCCGTAACCCTCTTTCCTGAATTTTTCTCCCTTGGCTCAGGTTTGAATCCCACAGACCCCCAGGGCAGCCTTTCACACCCACTGAATGCATCGGATCCCTGGTTTTCTGTCCTGTCTTCTCACCTCCCCTCGTTTGACAATCTCAGCTCATGTTTTCTGGTGACTTCAGAATCACAAACGTCGGCTCTAAATTCGCCACTTCCCACTAAAACTGGTTGTCTGGGAATCCCACCAGCATAGCCAGCTCTGTATGTTTCTGAGTTGAATTCACGCACTCAAGATGGGTTTATCACATCCCTGGATCACGTACAGCTGCAGGAGGACCACAGAGATCAAGACAAAGCACATCCTGCAGGGAACCAAATCTGCCCCAGACCATGTTCATCTGTCCCCTCCCTGGTGGAATCACAGGCCTGGCCCGCCGCAGTTCCCACTCCAGGAGGAAGCACGTTCGAGAGAGCTTGGGAAGCAGACAAGCCAGGACTTAGGCAAGTTACATAACCTCCCTCGCTGCTGTGTGCCTGTCTACAAACGAAATAAAACACCCACCTGATGAGGTTAGATTTTCCAGTGCCTGTCGAATAGTACATGCTGAATAAATGCTATTGCCCACCTTCTCTCCCTTCCCAAATGAATCACCGAATGTGTGCAGCCAGAACCTCCTTCATGAGCCACTGGTAGTGGCTGAAGCTGCCTGCCTTGTCCCTCTCCTGAATTCTGAACCCAGAAATACAAAAGGGTTAAAACTTAATTAAAAGAGGATGAGAGAAGGAAGAACGTGAGTTACATAAGGGGCAGGGTAGAAACACTGGATGAGTGAAGATCGAGTGGTTTTTCCCAAAGTTACTAGTTCTAGTGAAATTTGTTTCAGATAGTTCACTGGTGCTACCCCTCCACCTCCACATCCCTAGAAGGATACATAAGAAACAGTAACAGCAGTTACCACTCGGGACGACAGGATTGGGGGTATTATAAGTTAGAATTAGGAAGACAACTTTTTATCACATACTTTTAGCATTATGTGAATTTTAACCATCTGTAACTACTAATAGTTTCACCGAGAAAAAAAAGTTACCAACATAACACAGAATTCTCTCCAGCACACAGTCTGAGGACAATTAAGCGAACTTCCTTCATCCAAGACATACCTTTCTCTTGATAACAATAAATCAAAATTAGTTCATAAAGATGCATGATGGCCAAAGAGTTTGAAACGCCTGGTGCGTCCTCATCACCCACAAGACAGAGCGCAGCTGCAATACAAACGCATTTTTAATCTAAAGCAGGTTGCAAAGAAACGGGCTCTAGGCCTGGGCGTTGGAGGCTCCAGAGTACCAAGGGGTTAACTAAACTGAAGAGGCCCTGAGAAGACAGAGGATCAGGTTCCAGCCCTGGCCCTGGTACTGACTGCCTTTCACCTCTCTGCATCTCCTTTTTCTCTTCTATAAAATGTGATTTGTGAGGTCGCTCTGATCTGTGGTACTGGGTCAGCAGAGTAGTTAGACCTCTCTTACTCCCGCCCAAACCCCAGTAGACCGTGGCGGGTCTCTGCTCCCACCCTATCAAAGGGCCTGAAATCCTCATGCTGAGAGTGCCTTCTGGGCTTGCGATGTTATTTCTAGAAACGCTTCCCAGCCCCCATCCAGATTAGATGTATGTGCTTTCCAAACGGCATTCTCAGCCAGAGGGATACCAAAATGATTTGGGGCAGTATATTGACAAACCCTTATTTTAATGCTTATATACTTATGTTTCTTATGCTAGCTATGATTATATTTATGTATTCCATGTATTATGCTCACCATTAACTCCCTTACGCCATTTGACACTAGGTTTCTATTTAAGCTACAGTTGATTATGGTCTTAGGTAAAGACACAAGAGCTAATAGCAAGTAAGTAACATGAGAACAGTCACAAAGGTGGTTTAAAAAGTGACTAACATGGGGCGCCTGGGTGGCTCAGTCAGTTGGGCGTCTGCTTTCAGCTCAGGCCATGATCCCAGGGTCCTGGGATTGAGCCCCGCGTTGGGCTGAGCAGGGAGCCTACTTCTCCCTCTGCCTGCCGCTCCCCTGGTCGTGCTTGCTCTCTCTCTCTCTCTGTGTCAAATAAAACCTTTTTAAAAAAAAGTGACTAACATTTGAGGAACACTGACTGTACCCCCAAAATTAATATGTTAAAATCCTAACCAGTACCTCAGAATGGGGCCTTATTTGGAAATAAGTTGCAGATGCAGTTTGTTAAAATGAGGTCATACTCGGAGCAGGGCGGGCCCCTTGTCCAGTATGACTGGTGTCCCTATAAAAATGACACGCACACAGGGAGAACACAGAGTGACACAGCCACAGGCCCAAGAACCACCAGCAGTGAGGAGACAGGCCTGGAACAGAGCCTCCGCCAGAGCCTTCAGAGGGAGCCCTGCCCTGCTGACGGCTTGCTCTCAGACTTGGAGCCGCCTAAACTATGAGACACTACATTTCTGCTGTGCATGTTCTGCTCTTCCATTTGTGGCACTTAGTCCTGGCAGCCCGAGGAAAGGAACACTCTCATGTAGGGCACTGCACTGCCCCCGAGAAATGGAACCAAAGGCACGTGCAAGTTGAACCGACTCCAGGAAGTAGGGAGCTCTGTAGGGCTTGGAGCTATCCCCAAACTGCCAGGCGGCCTATCTGCCTTGATGTCGGTGGCCCCAAGGAGGGTGTCTGTGTCCGGGACTAGGGGAAGCAGCTGACTCAAAGGGCCTGAGAAGACGTTGCTCCTCCTCTGGGTTTGATTTCAGGACCATGCCTCTCCAGGTGAACTCACTCCTGCCCTGCAGAGGCTTTCTTGAGTCTCCTTGCCAGGAGCTGGTGTGGTAGGCCTAAAGTGGGGTTCTTGGGAAACTTTGTGGCCTCATCCCTCACTTTGCCAGGACCTCACATCAAGGATTATTAACCATTTTTAAAAGCATTTTATTTTATTTTGTATTTTATTTTATTTTGATAGAGAGCATGGGGCTAGGGAGAGGAAGGGGCAGAGGGAGAGGGAGAGAGAGAATCTCATGCAGACTCCCCACAGAGAGCAAGCCCTGATGCAGGGCTTGCTCTCACCATCCTGAGATCAAGACCTGAGCCAAAATCATGAGTGGGATGCTTAACTGCCTGAAACACGCCAGTACCCCTAAAAGCATTTTAATAAGCTAACTACAACCATCAATAGACGTGAGGTTTGTAACCATGCTCTTTTCTCACAGTGGTAATTTTTAGATAACATTAACCTCGGCGCTGCCTTGCCCAGTCTGAGTTACTACGGAACACCAGGGCAGCGTCCTGGCTCATTAGTGCCCGGATGATGGAGAGAGGGTAGTGCGAATTAGAAAGCCCGACTGGGGGCTCGGGCTAGCTGTGTGACTTTGCACAATCCTCCCTCTCTGTGCTCCAGCTCCTCATTTATCACAAGCAGGTCAGGTGCCTTTAGTGCCTCAAAGTGTTGCTGTGAGGATCTCTGGCTTTGAAATTTTAAAAAACAGTAAGAGACCTTCACCAAACATTTGTTGAGGACTTCCTAAGTGGATGGCAGTGAGGAGAACACGGGAGTGCTTCAAATCCTTTCCCTTGTGGAACATTTCCTCCGCGAAGATAACACTTGTCAAGAACAACCACCCAAGATTCATGTATGCTGAACAAAGTAAAGTTGAATTAAATAAAGAGCTAGAATGTCCCGGCAAGGAAGGAGTTGCAGGCCAGAGGATCAGGGAAGGCTTCCCGGCCCTTGCGACATGGAAGGAGTGGGAAAGCATGTTTCATATAAAGAGACTACTGTGAACAAAGATGCAGGGCTGGGGACGGACAGGCATGAGCCAGACCCACAAGAATTCCAGGTCAGCATGAACGGGGAAGAAACCGGACTAGGAAGAAGCCTCGATAGCAGCAGGAGGGTTCTAAACACAACAGACTCGGAGGCGGTTGGACCATGGGCACCATCACTTTCAGGCAGCGGAACCCAGGGGGAAACACTGAAGACGTTCAGGGGAGAGATTGCAGGGTCTGACCTCAGTAGTGCTGGAAGGTGCAGGCACCCGGAGAGACCAGGGAGCGGGGCCTCTGAGGGGGATGGGCGGATGAGGTGAGGTCACCGGGAAATGTGAATGGGGGCACCACCAAGTACATGGGAGTTTCAGTGAAACTCCCTTAAAACTGCTCAGGGAGGAAGCGGAACATTATACCTGCTCACCAGTTGCTGGGAGCTTTGCGGGCATTAGCCCATTTACCACACGACGCTTGTGAGGTGAGTACTGTTTTCACCGTTGGTGAGAAAACAGAGTCTAAGGGAGGTTAATTAACTTGCCCTGTGTCCTCCAGCTGGGACTGAGCTGTGGAGCCGGAATTCGAACCCAGGCCCTCCAACCCCAGAGCATGTGAAGTTGATTCAAACTCATTTAATAACAATTTAATGTAAGGGACTCCTGAATCCTTTTTTGTTTTTCTACTTAGTTCAAACTTTTTTAAACGTACAATTAAAATGCACAGATCTTGGATGTTGAGGTTGATGAATTTTGACAGTTGCATACATCTGTATAACCACCATCCAAAACAAGATAAAGAACGTTTCATTCATCCCAGAAAATTCCTTTATGCTTCTTTCCTGTCAATTCCCTCCCCAACCCCCAGGGAACACATTCTGATTTCTGTCTCCGTGGATTGGTCTGCCTCTTCTAAATTCCATATAAATGGAGTATGTGTTCTGTTGTGTCTGGCTTCTTTCACTTAGCATCTTTTGAGCATTCATCCATGTTATTGTGTGTATCAATAATTCAAAGCACTATTTAGCTCAGGTCCCCTGAGAAGCAGGTAAGTACTATGTTGGTAATACATTTCAAGCCTATTGAAAGTATCGATAGGCTGTTCTCTTTTGGCTTTCTGAGAACCTAACCTCTCTAGTCCACCTGAAGCATCCACTTGCCTGAAAGGAAAGTAGAGCATCAACTGCTGAAGAAAAGCCAAGAGAAAGACCAAGGTAATAAGAGACTGTCCTTACGTAATGGCTGTGGAATTAGCTTTTCAACCTAAAACCACAGTTTTGGACAATGGCTTTTTTTTCTCTGCCAGTACAATAACCTTTTATACAAAAGCGCACTAAATAAATACATTAAAAGCTGTGATATCTTGACACCCAGGCAGGCAAAAACACACGCAGCAATTTAGTCAACACAACAGTGTCTTGTCAAAGAGTACCACCTGGAACAGATTTGAATTGCACACCATGTCTGCATGGACCCAGCTAGCTTACCAGAGTAAACCAGGCAAGAAAGGGGGACAAGTACATTCCCTACGCCTTCAGCTTGTTGTGGCCTTGCAGTGTTCCCACACTTCCAAGAACTCTTGTGCTCAATCCTTTATTTTTCCCTAACGACATTTATCTGCCTATACTTTAAGTGCAGCATGAGAGCAAAATATTGATGAGCCCAAAGGTTGAAAACTTAAGAAAACATGAAGAAAGAAGGAGCGCTCTCTCCCAGCCCTCTTCCATCAATCACTCTTGCCCCTTTGGTGAGTTCAAAAAAACCTCTGTTACATTCCATTTTACATATAAACTAGATTTATCTATCGTCATGTTGTTTATTACTTGTATAAACTTGTTTTCATTGTTCAATTGATAGAGTTTTCTATCTGTGAACATTACCAAGGTATCTTGGGTTGGGAGAAAACACATCATCATTTTTTCCCACCACAATTTGGGAGAAAAAAAAAACTTATCATTAAATGCTTATCCTTTAGTAGCAAAATTTTCAGGATTGAATTAGGTGGTTAAGCAGGGATAGGTTCAGACTTCTGCATTTCAAAACGGGTTTTTCAGCAAGACAGCAATCTTGAATCATCTGCACCCCTTTATCACTCCTGTGGTGTATCAGTGGGTGGAGATTCACATAAAAGCAATCCAGACAGGGGAACTAGAAGAACAGCTGGTCCCTCTGCCAGCCCACAGGTGGGAAGGAAACAGGGAGACAAGAAAGATAAAGATGTACAAACACTGCAATTTCCTCTCACGGGCTTTTGCTTAGAGAAGGGACCGTGACTCCGGGAAGAGCAGCCAAGCGGGGCCTTAGCTCGATGGGAGAAAACCAGGCCAGGCTAGAATGAAGGTGGTGAGCCTCCCCAGTCACCTCGGATGCCATGGCCGGAGCCCGTGGGCCTGGCTAGTGCCCGTGTTGGCCGGACCGAGGAGTTTGCTGCCCCACGCAGGGCCACTGCTGGACTCCAAAGGTTTGGGACACTCAGTCACAGTGGCCACAGACCTCTGAGGACATTTCCTCAGAGACCCAGAAGAGAATGCCCTCCCCCTAAGGACCCTGCCTCCAGGGCAAGCCTCCAGATGTTCCTCAAAGAGCCGCAACCCGGCTGGGCCCTTCCTCTCTCGGCCCCCAGTCAAAGCCCCTTGAAGCCGTGAGGACAACCAGCCCCACACGGTACCTGCCGACTCTGACTCCGGGAGCGCCAGGGCCGAGGGAGATGAGAGGAGAGCGAGCGGATGTGACCAGCCAACTACAGGCTTGGAAGCCCGCCAGCCCAGTGACCCAGGTTCTTCAACAGACGAGACTAGGGAAGGGGCGGGGCAGCTATAAATTCAGAGCAGCCGAGTTAACAAATCCATTGTCTGCAATGTTTGGACCTTATCTGGATTCTCATTTTAAACAATCTGTATTGGGCCCCTGGGTGGCTCAGTTGGTTAAGCGTCTGCCTTTAGCTCAGGTCATGGTCCCAGGGTCCTGGATCGAGCCCCACAACGGGGTCCCTGCTCAGTGGGAAGCCTGCTTCTCCCTTTCCCACTCCCCCTGCTTGTGTTCCCTCTCTCGCTGTGTCTCTCTCTGTCAAATAAACAAATAAAATCTTTAAAAAAATAAAAAATAAATGAACAATCTGTAACAAAAACATTTCTTAGACATTGAGGGAAATTGAATGATGTAAGGAAGCATTCATTGCCTTTGGTATGCTAATAGTATTATGGTTTGTGGGTTGGTTGGTTTGTTTTTAAAGAATCCTCAGAGATACATCCTGAAACATTCATGGACAAAATCTGGGATTTGCTGTGAAATGATCTGAGGGAGAGGAGTCGATAGATGGAACTCCTGTGGCCGGGGGCTCATACCGTCGAACCCGGGCAACTGGAACACAAGGGTTCCTTGTACCATTTTGTCCACTTTTGAATATGTTTGAGGTTTCCCATAATAAAACATTAAAGAAAGGCAGGAAGGAAGGAGGGTGGGTGGGAGGGGATGGAAACCGGAAGTGGGAGAGATGTCATTAGGACGGGGCGGGGGCGGGGGAGGCCATGAGGGAGCTGGTATCTGCTGGGCAGGATCCTGACCACATGGGAAGGGAGAAAGGGTAGGCTTTTAGGAAGGGGGTGCCGCGCAAGGCTGGAGAGGTGCCCCGAGAGCCCCGCATGCGTGAGGGGAGGGAGCCCAGGTTGCAAGCAGCTCTGGGCCCTTGCCCTCGGGGTTGATTGTGTGAGCCGCCTGACAGCTGGCAGCGGTTTGGGGCTGGGCACTTATCTCACCCAGCAACCTGGGGACGGGCAGTGCTGTCCCTTGTCTGTCCCCTACCTGAATCCATGCGGCAGTTTGGTCTGAATTACCCGTATTATGACCTGTAGCTGCTGATGCCCCCACAGCAGAACAGCTGTAGCCAAAGAAATAAAACGGAGATAAAGATGTACAAGGCCTGAAGGAAACTTAGGTAAAAGGACACAGGATTCGTGGCCTGGAGAGGTGGGGGGGGAGGGCAGGAAGGAGGGGAGGGGGAGCAGCAGAAAGCTGATTAGTTTTACAATCCAAAGGGGAAGAAGCTACAGCTGAGCAGACCTCACCTCACTATGGTGGAAGCACAGCGCCTGGAAGTCAGGGTGTGTGCTGAAAACTCCCGGGAGGAAACCCTCCATCTGCATCTGTGTAAAGTCTGACGAGGGCCTGTCCTGTTTTGGTTTCTCCTATTTGGAGATTTAGGATTCATTCACTAAGTGTTTCTATTAATAGAACAGAATATTAATGTTAATGATGACGATGTTCACAAATACATGAATCATTTAGGCTCCGTGGAGTGTTTTAAATAGCAAGATAATAGAGACAAAGAAGTTAAGGGAGAGATTGCTTTTCCACCCAAATTGTTCACAGCCTGAAAATCTACAGCTCAAGAACTGGAGACTGATAGTGGGAGAAGAGACGCCTGGGAAACACTTCCCTTCCAGAGACAGCACAGGCATCCACTGAGCGCAAGGGAAGAATCCTTGCTTGGAGTTCCGAAAGCAATTTGGAGTATCTACTATGGGAAAGGCAGACTTTGCTTTCCTCTGATACCAATTTCCCAACTGATTTTCTAACATTTGAGAGAAAGGGACATTTCCCTTAACTTTTGACCTGAAGAGGTGGGCACAGGGCTTTGCCATTTCTCTGCACCTAGGACTTCGCTAACAATGACAGCCCTCCGGTGACGCAGGGCCTGGGGTGGAACAGCCTTTGTAAGTTCAGTCCTCTGGGGATTTGAAAGTGCAGGGCTCCAAGGCCCTTATTCTTAGGGCCCCAAGCCACATGTCTGAGAGAGAGAGAGTCCTCAGTGGGTTTTGAATTCCAGCAAAGCTTCCTAGCTCGCATGGGTTTGGAGTGGTTATTTAACCTCTATCAGTTTATGAGGATTAAATGAGAAAATTTAGGGTAAACATTTAGCCCAGTGTTGGGCTCATGCTAAGTGCTGAGTAAATGAGATCTACTGTTGTTATTAGTATTTGTTGTTATTATTGCTAGCATTATTATTTTACGGGCAGAAAGGATGAGCTGGCAACATGAGTACAAACTCGAGCCAGAATTTGAGAAGGACGAAATAAAACCAGGCCCAGTCACCCCATGAAGGAGCTGTGCTTGACAGGCCTTAAGAATTCATTGCCCGGCTCCTGCAGGCCAGCCCACCCTGCTCCTCTCAGCGGCCTTTAGATGAACGTTTCTTTGAAGCCAGGAGCTCACTGTTGTGCTTCAATGGAGCCACAGCCTCTGGCCAAAGGTGGTGTGTCCTAAACTGCTGGTGAGGGCCGCCCGGGGGCTCAGTGGGTTAAGCGTCTGCCTTTGGCTCGGGTCGTGATCCTGGGGCCCTGGGATCGAGCTTGCTTCTCCCTCTCATCCCTGCTCCTGCTCTCTCTGCCATCTCTCTCTCTCTCTCTCCAATAAATAACCAAAATCTTTAAAAATAAAAAACTGCTTATGGACAGTCTACAAAACACAGATCAGCCAAACTAGGTATTTTTTCCTTTCCCAGCTTGCCAAGGAGGGCCTGGTGAAGTCCTGTTAAGGACTGAGGTGGTCTTGCATTTGAGAAGGGGCAACATGTTTCAAGGGCAAGCAGGTGAGTGTGGAACTTTCTGCCAAGGTGGGGAAGGAGCAATTTCTGGAGCTTTGACACACGCTGCCAATTGTATAACATAGAAAGGAGAATCCGGGCAAACCAGAGCAAATGAATTGGGGTTGGAGAGAGTCAGGAGGAGGTGCAGCTGGATCGAGAGGAAAAAATCTGCCCCTCCTCTTATTCCTGAGTGGGTTCAAAGCCAGCGTGGACATCAGCACTGCCGCGAATCTCCAGGTGTGGCTGGTGCAAAGTGACAGGGAGCCCAGGCGTTCAGGAAGGGGTGGGGAGTCTGTGTGAAAGGACCCAGGCCAAGGGTCCCCCCCTCACCTGGTCAGAGGAGACTCCTGTGTCCCTCAGGCCACAGACATCGCCCGGCTTATTTCGGAAGAGCCCAGCCCCAAAGGAACGCGTGGGCAGAGCCCACTCCAAGCTGGAGACCACTCAGAGAAAATTCCAGGGCCCTAAACCCTGAACTGGCTACCTCTCCTCAGAGCCAGAGGGAAAGGCAAGGAGAACCCCGTCTTTCTGTTTCAGAGTGTTTTGAGAAAGCCATGTTTCCACTAATTTGGTTCTGTTTAAAAAAGAGAGGCAGAGGGAAAGGGAGAAAAGCCTGAACTCAATTCATGCTGGGAAAGCAAGCTCACGCTTAGCTTGTTTTAAAAGTGTGTAAATACGACTTCTCAAGCAGAAATTTAGAATTAAAGAAAAGAAAGCTTCTGGCTGCAGAGTGTGGTTGGGGGGGGGGGGGCACCAGGTATGAACATACAGGTGTAACCACTGGTGTCCTCTCACACGGCTCCAACTGTCCTTCTCATAGCATCCGACAGCTCTTCACCTCCTTACCGGGGAGTGAGCTGATTTCATTTCAAGCTCTCACAAATGAAAAGAAACAGGGCTACAACCCTTTTATGCAGTGAGTGAAAAATGTTTTGTGTAGGGTAATTTGAGCACTAACTGGAATTCACCAGGTGATTTAATATCATTTCCATAAACTTTTATTGATTTAAGATAATAGTGTCTTGGGTTTACATGTCACGTCTCTTTAGAGGGAGCAAAGCACATTCCCATATATTTCCTTGATTTCCAAAAATCCCTGTGAAGTAAGATCTAGCAGACACTATCATTCCTCTAAAATAAAATCTACATGCAAAATGTTTTTGCCTTTCCCTTTAGTCCACCAAGATATGGTTGAGCCCTTTAAGAAATTCTTTCATGCACAAAACAATCTCCTCCTAACAGTTACAGACACATTTTATTTTGTGATACTGCTTTTTAACTCCTGTACAGCTTCATGAACTCCGGCTTTGAAGCCACAACTTCTGAAATCCCCCTCTCTCCATTTAAACATCAGTTTCAAAAATAATCTTTTTGAATATTTAAAAGATCCGAGGAACTGTTTAAACCCTCTTTAAGACAGGAATATGATTGAGTGACAATCACCCTCTTCAACAGATGCCCCAAACTCTAAAAGAAGCTTCTTGCCTTTTCATTATAAAAAAGAATTTATTATATGCCATTCCAGTTACTCCAGTGAGCAATTTAGAAGGTATAGTATTTTTCTCCTTTCAGGTTTTGCCAGAGAGGGGGAAAATGTATTATGGAAGACGCTACTCTCACAGTCATCAAAGAGTGTGGAGCGGGGTGTAAGTTTGAGTGCAGATGTGTTCTTAAAGAGAGTGCCTTATTTTTTTTTCCCCAAGATTTATTTATTTTAGAGAGAGAGAGTGAGAGCGGTGGGGAGGGGCAGAGGGAAAGGGAGAGAATCTCAAGCCAACTCCGCACTTGGAGCCCCACGTCCCGGCTCTCTGCTCAGTGAGGAGTCTGCTTCTCCCTCTCCCTCTGTGCTCTCTCTCTCTCTCTAGTAAATAAATAAAATCTTAAAAAAAAATTAACTGAGCTCTTGACCCCTCATTTGTGCTGAAGGTGGAAAACTTAATCTCACCAATCCAAAGCAACTAGTCAATTCCAATTTAAAAATCATGCCTTTTGCGGGCATCTGGGTGGCTCGGTCAGTTGATCGTCTGACTCTTGATTTCGGCTCAGGTCATGATCTCAGGGTCGTGAGATGGAGCCCCACATTAGGCTCCGCGCTCAGTGCAGAATCTGCTTGAGAGTCTCTCTCTGCCTCTGCCCCTCCCCCCGCTCACGTGCGCACCCTCTCTCCCTCTCTCTCTCAAATAAATAAATCTTTAAAAAATAAATAAATAAAAATAAAAATCATGCCCTTTTGGGTAACCTTGGTGAGCAACCTTGGATCCTCAGGTGATCCAAGTGCCGGGAGGGTGCATAAAATGTTTTTCTCTCCTGGCCCCTCTGAGTGGGGCCTGTGCGGCCATGTGAGCATCTCTTCTGATATCCTGGCAGCTGTCAGGCACATGCCTTCCTTATCCTCCTCTTCCCAACCACAGGCCCCAGCTGGCCCACTGGGCCTCTCCCTGAGGAGTGGGAGTTCTGAGCTGCCCTCCGAGGGCCACATCCATGTCCCCTAGGCCTCTGAGGCTTCACCTGAGCTCAGCCCTCAGGACATTACCAGGCTCCAGGCTTCCCCAGGAGGGTTAGTATCCCAGGCCACACCTGGAAGAGGCAGGCAGTTGCAGTTTGCTCTCCAGTCCCCTGACCTCTCTGAGGCATCCACCCTCCACTTCCACCGGCCGTTTGGAATTTCTCTGAGACAGAATCACAGAACACTGGGCATCCCGTGGGGACCCCCTCCCTCCAAGCTCTGGTCCTGTCCACTGCAAGTCTTCCTCCTTTCCCCTCAAGTTTGCTTCTCTTCTGAGGCAGAAGAGTTGTGTTTTCTTCCTCACTCATTCTATACTCTAGACCAGTGTTCTTTTCTCTGGACCGACACCCGCAGTAACATCTCCTGAGGACTTATTAGCCCCCAGGTGCTCCCAGCCAGAGTTTGAGCGAAACTCTAGTTCCAGAGTCCCTCCCCCTCCACATCCAGCACCTGGGAGTTTAAACCAAGTCTGGGATTCAGAAGCCTCTTTCCCTTCTGAAGCACTAGGCTTTCAGAACTTATCTCGGCTTTAAATATTCATAGGCCCACCTGAGAACCAACTCAAAAACCATGCTTTACTTTTTAACAGCCTGATTGAGAGATAATTGGCTACAATCAACTGCACATACGTAAAGTGTACCGTTTGATAAGTTTTGACTTATGTATACATCTGGGAAACCATCACCACAATCAAGATAATGATCACCACAAAAAGTTTCGTGTTGTCAGGATTTGTTTCTGGTTTTGATGGGTTTCTCCTGCCATGGCGGGACCAGCCTCAGCTTCTCTTGTTTTCATGGTGAAGGGGGGTGGGGCAGGGAGAGGGAGGAGTTGCCAGGAAAGAAAGGCCACCGGGTGAGAATTTAAAACATTATCTCCCTGTAGAGTCACTCTGCCCCTCCTATTTCGGCGGGAAGACTAGATTCTGAGTGCCATGCTGGGAACCAGAGGTACCGCAACGAACAAGACAGACGCGCACCTGACCCCTGAGCTCAGGGCTAGCGAGGAATCCGTGCGTTTGTTAAGCCCTGGGAAGGGCCCCCACAGGGAGTGTGCTGGAGAGGGAATAACAAGAGAGCCAGCCTGGAACCTGGGGAGAGAGTGGGCATTTAACCTGAGACCTGAAGGGTGGCTCTGAACTGACAAGGTGAGTTCCAAGCAGAAGAAAGTGTGCGTGTGTGCATGCCAAGGATGGGGTTCGAGCCGGAGTTGGGCCCGAGAAACTGAGCAATGAGGCCACTCTCCCCTCCTCACCCGACGCCGAATCTGCCGGGGCCTCAGTCTGACTTCCAGCCTCCACAACTGTGAGAGATAACTGTTTGTTGTTTGAACCCCCGAGGGTTCAACGTGGCTATAGCAGCCCTCCTGGACTGAGACGGGGACAGTGACTCATGAACTCACTGTCAACGTCAAGATGGTCCTCGGGTCTGGGACTCCCAGTCTACAAAGACCCTGTGTCCAAGCTTGGCCCAGGCCCCACGCCCTGCACTCTCCCACAGCAGCTATCCGCCTCTCCCTCCGGTTGATTCAGAGTCTCCACTTTTTTATTTTTTGCCTCTTTCAGAGTCCTCCCCTTTTATCTTTCTAACTCATCACCTTCCAATGCACCACTATCGCTCACACACCCCCACCCACCACTCACTTTCTAAAGGTTATTTCCAAGCATCCTTTACCCGTCACAAGTTTATATTTGCGGTAACTCACCACATTCACGTGAGGCAAGGCTGATGATTCCTCACCTGACTCACAGAGTCCTTTAATGGGATCTTTCAGATAATCTGGTTTCTGCCTCCCGTTTTACCTAAAAAGAAAGTGCCCCCCACCCCAGCAAAGAAAAAGAAAGGGCCCAGGAAGACAAAAGGGCAGATGGGTTCAGCACGAGGAGCACTTCCCCACCTGGGGGTCCTGCACACCCACAGATGTGGCTGAGTCTGCAGCTCAGTCAACAGAAGGGTATTGAGCACCACCTTAACTGGGGTCCCAGAGCCAGTGAGCGCAGGCTCGTGGACAAGGGATGTCCCAGGTGATGCTGGAAGGGATGGGGGACCGGGACAGGGAAGGTGAGGAGGCCACAGAACGGGCCGTCGCAGGCAGGCCTGGGAGCATGAGCTGCTCTCAGTGTCTCCCACCCTGGGGCCAAGGAGCCAGCCCTTGCTCTCCCACACCTGTGGGTTATTGGGAACAGACCCCCCCCCCACCCCACCCCAGGGGACAGAAACTCCTCCCAGGTGGAGGCATAGATGGGTACATCCATTTTCTCTACTCTGTGCTATGTACCACTATGAATAGAAAAAAGGCACTGTCAGCTCTGTGTACTTGGCGAGGGGCTCCAGTGGCCTTGGGGCAGTCCCCTGAGGGTCACAGCTGGCTGCCATTAGCAGCGACTCACACAGAACCCGGACATGGTGCACAGTCAGTCGCCGGGGTCCAAGGTGCCTGGGTGGGTCACCAGCGGGATCAGTGTAGTCACACTGTGGCCATCCCTGTTCCAGGTGCTTCCAGGCCCTGGCCATTGAAGCCACACAACAATCACAGAAACGAGGGCACTGAGGAGTTAAATCACTTGCCTAAAACGCTCGGCTAGTAAGTGTCAGGAGGGTTTCCAACCAGACAACTCCGCTCTAGACTCTCGTCAGCCTCTGGCGACCCAGCCAGTCTCAGGACTGTGCAGAGCATGACCCTTTGGTAAAAGAAAGCAAACACATCTCCTTATTTGTGTGGCGGGGGGAGGGGAGGGGATAACCAACAGCGCTATCTTATACAAAAGAGTGTGTGTAAATGAAGCTCTAGAACAGGCAAAAATCATCTAATATATGGTGTGAAAATATCAGGACAAAGGTTGCCTGAAAAGGAAGGTAGGTACTTTGTGGGTTTGATATTCGTGTTTGGTTTCTTACTTCTCTCAAAACCACTTAAAAATTGTGCACGTCATTGCATGTAGAGTTTACCTCAACAGACAAAAAAATGTAAACAAATATTAAACTCTAGATAATGATTTGCCTGCTGAAGGATTGGAGGGAGGTACTGAAGAGGAAAGGGGGGGGGATGCACTTTAATCTGAAATACATACTCAAAAGAAAAAAAATGGATTGACGGTGGGGAGAGGCGGGGGAAGATGGGCAGATGTGTGATAAAGCAGAATAGTAAAATGTGAACCGTAGAATCTAGGTTGAGTATACAGGTACTCACTGCAGAATTGTTATTTCTGTATATTTGAAATTCTTCATAAAAACGTGGGGGGAGGGCGCCTGGGTGGCTCAGTTGGTTAAGCGACTGCCTTCAGCTCAGGTCATGATCCTGGAGTCCCGGGATCGAGTCCCACATCGGGCTTCCTGCTCGGCGGGGAGTCTGCTTCGTCCTCTGACCCTATCCCCTCTCAGGTGTTCTCTCTCTCTCATTCTCTCTCTCTCAAATAAATAAATAAAATCTTTAAAAAAAAAAAAAAAAAACGTGGGGGGAGAAATGTAGTTACCTCTAGAGAAGCCATGGGGGAGATGATGAGTGGATGCAAGGAGACCTTATTTTACTCTGTATGCCTCTTAATTGTTTCATTAAGCATATACTATTTTTGTATATGCTTTTAATTTAAGAACTTAAGAAAAAGTGCCATAAAATATGATCTTTCCCTTGTGGAGTTTATGGGAAATTTAAGACACACACACACACACACACACACGCATGCACGCACACCTTTCATTATATGGTTGTTGCCAATAAAAATGGCATTAACAATGCATATGAATTGGTGACCCACAATGGAAGGTCAAATGTGCTTTGGTCCTGCTCTGTCATCAACTGGCATTGTGACCTGGGCCTCAGATCTGCAGGGTAGAGAACAAGGGGGTTGATTTGGGTATTCTGGGGTCCCTTCCAAAACTGCTGGAGGCATTCCTAGGAGATGTTTGTATGAATGGTGTCAGTATCATTTGAAGAGATCAGAGGAGGAAAACCACTGAATCCAGGAGATTTATAGACTTACACTTGAAAAATAAACGTAGTGTTTGGAAGCCAAGACCTAGGGAGGATTTTGCTCTGGAATTAGTGTGCAAAGGGAT
Source organism: Neomonachus schauinslandi (assembly GCF_002201575.2). Classification (NCBI taxonomy): domain Eukaryota; kingdom Metazoa; phylum Chordata; class Mammalia; order Carnivora; family Phocidae; genus Neomonachus; species Neomonachus schauinslandi. The sequence goes on from NC_058403.1 coordinate 136,139,196, forward strand.
TCTTTGTGTTCTGCCAGCAGAGGAAATCTTACAACACTCTGTGTTCCCATGTGATTGAGTCTCGGTGCAATTCTGTAAGTGGGTGGGTAAACTAGGACCCACCTCCTGTCTGCTAAATAAAGTTTTATTGGAACACAACTGTGCTCACTTGCTTCTGGATCGTCTCTGTCTGCTCCTGGATGGCAATGGCCGACCTGAACAGTCGTGACAGAAATAGCCTGGCCTGTAAAGCCTAAAATATTTACACATCGGCCTTTTACAGAAAAACGTTGCCCAACTGTGCTCTACACCTTCCCTTCTCTTCCAGTGTAATGAGCACCGGGTTTACATTTCCTTCTTAGTGGGTAAGAGGGGGAGGCCGGCTGCTGCTTTCCAGTCCATTCTTTCCCTTTCTCCGTTTCAAGACCTTTCTCCAGTTGGCTGCTTTCATGGTTCGCAGGGCTTTGACGGCCCCGGAAATTGCCTCCGAGGCTGGTGATTCCATTGGTGACCGACGGCCCGGTGCGTCAGCAGAGGCTAGGGAGTCAGAGGGCCGGATGCGGGGAGCTGTGGGCCACACGGGACGCCAGCCGCCAAGGGTCCAGGCAGCGCCCCGCCCCAGGGGGAGCGGGGGGACCTGAGGATGGTTGCCGCCCCTGAAATCCACCCCCTCCCCGCCCCCGCACGGAGACACTGGCCCAAGACGACAGGGGCTCCTTGGGCCCGGCGTTCTTCATTTGGTTTCCATTTTTGACTGTCTGATTTCCTCTAACTTCTTCAGTCCCCGTAGGCAGTGGGAAGCCGCCGAGAGGGGTGTGTGTGCACGCACCACTGGGGATGCGAGTGCAGCTCGCCGGCCGGGGCCTGGCTGCTTCAGGCCTCAATCTCAGGTGCTCCCACGGCCTTGTCAGAATCTTCTCGCAGGGGTAATAAACAAAGGAGCTTATCGACTGCAGGAAACACACATTCAGCTAAACAAACGGTGCTCTTCCGAGGCGGCTCTCCCTTCTCTTTCTTGACGCTGGTGACATCGACCACTGATGTCTCGTCCAAGCCTCCAGAGACAGAGCCACATCAGACTGGAGTTCAGCGAAGATTTATTGAGTAGAGTGCAAGGCAGAGGACAACGCAGGGCACAGAGGTGCTTGAGATTAACTCCTGTCCTCGAGCAGGGCACAGCCAAATATGGGTGTGGGACAGCCACGACAGGGGTCTGACAGGAGCTGTAAGAGAAGTGCCTGGTGCTGAGGGGTCCAAAGAAGGAAAGAGTCACAACCAAGGCCATGAGACGGTCTGGGGCAGAGGGCAGAAAAGGCTAGGGGGAATGGGCTTTAGGGCCAGGCTGGTTAGTTAGCTATTGTCACGATAATGCCACCCTGCATACCCCCAGAACTCATTCACGTGTCTGCAGGTCTGCTTGAGGTGGGCTGATCTGGGATGGCTTGTTTGGGCGGCTCTGCGGAGGGCTCTGCGGAGGGCTCTGCAGGGCTTGGCTCAGTCTGTTCCACATTTGTTCAATCTGGAGCACTGCTTACGCACTGCTGGAACTTAATAACGAATAAGTGACTACATGAAGTGTTGGATGATGACTAACAATACTCTTGGAGACAGTTTCTTTTAGTGTGTAACGTGCTGTGAGAACTCTGACATGCATGGACCTCCTTCAATGCTTCACGTTACAGTTCAGATGTCCAAGGAAAGCTACCTCCATTGGCTTCACTGGGTATGAGGATGTGAGTATGTAAAGGCTCCTAGGAAACCTTTTGCTTTCCTGATAAAAGAGTTGGATGCCTTTCTTTCTTTGCCCTTTTAGTTGTGGATGTGAATGGGATGGCAGGAGCTCTGGTCCCCTTTTTGCAACCATGGGGAAAACCCAAAGGAATCTCAGAGTCACCGATTGTGTTAGGCTTGGTCCTTCAAGAAGCAGATACCTATATGGGATTAAATGTGTAAGGATCTTCTTTAGGGAAAATGTGTGTGTGAGAGAAAATAGGGAGGGAGCTGAAGAAGGCTGGGAGAACCATCAGATTATGATCAAGTCTGACACCAGGTGAAGAAGAAAAGGAGAGAAGGTTCTGCAGTCTAAAGAAAGTTCAGCAAAGCCATCAGGAGGTCTTCAAACTAAAGCTGGTTGTCAGAGGAGTCCCAAATCTCCCAGGAGTGCACCTGCCTTGGTTTCCCTGCTGTACCCTCATTGGTCGGGAGCTGTCCATGGAAGGCATAGCTTTGGCCCAAACACCATGATGGATTTTAAAGAGAAACAGCTAGAGCCCTTAGTCAGTTATGCTCCCCGTAGCTGGAGGACTCAGGTATAGCCCCAACACCAATCTTTGCACTATTGAACCATAGCCAAAAACTAACTTCCTCTGGAGTACTTGCTATCAGAGAAAAATAAACTCCTATTTGCTTCTAGGCCCTTGTCCCATTTTCCATAACTTGCTGCTGAATGCATTCCTAACAGATATGCCCTTAAAGCCCAGCTTCCCACCCCTTCAGAGCTCCCCTCTTTGCTCCTTCCTTTTCCTTCCTCTTGTCTCCTCTCTCCCCTTTCCTCCCTTTAGTTCCTCATGTAGAGCAGCCTAATTCAGTCTCCTTCATCCTTGAATTTGTGCCAGCACCCAGTCCTCAAGATCCCACCTTCAACCCCCAGTTGAAGTGGCTTATCAAGTTGTTTTTCCAAAACAAACACGTTCTTTCTCTAAAAGGAATTCTGGAGCCAGGCGGTAAGATAAAGATTTTAGCTCCTTGTGCACACATATGTACATACACGTGCATCCGCATGCACACACACTATGACTAGGATAGGTTATCTCTCTTCCTCCCTAACATGTGAACTACTCTAGAACTGAGACCCTATATTTTTATGTGTAATTTAATTAAATTATAAATTATTTAAAAATGCAACCAAGACTAATACAACACTCACAAAAACATCCCATGCATTTAACAAATGTTAACACTGCCATATTTGCTTTAAGTCTCATTTTATGCAACAAATTATTAAAATAATTATAATAATACTAACACTTTCCTAGTGCCAGGCCCTCTTCTAAATACTTCATATGCATTAACCCCTTTAATCCCCATACAAATCTGTGAGGTAGATATGAATGTTGTCCTTATTTACAGACAAGGAACCTGGGGCACAGAGATGCTGAGTGACTTGCTAATAAATGTAACAGCCACAATTTGAATGCAGGCAGACTAGACTAGATGTAGTTTTTGGATCATATGCGATTTATTCTCATGCTTAGAATATAATTACCCAACAGGTATTTGTTGAAAGAAACTCATTCATTTAGTGTATAAATAAATACCTGACTGACTTGCATTCTGGGAAGATCAAGCTCCAGGAGATGACCAAATCTTTTCTGTGGAACAACCCGAGCCATGATATACATTCCCCGTTGAGATACTGTTATCTTGAGTTCTAAGATGTTTTTAATTTTCCTCGCCTACTGGCTTCCTACCGGGAAGAGGCATAGTTCTATTAGTTACGTATTGCTGCATATCGACTTACCCAACACAAAATGGCTTTAAAGATGACTCTCTTATTATCCCACACAGTTGCTGTGGTTCGGGAATTCGGGGCACACCTGCGGATGGCTTGTGCCTGCTCCACTAGATTGGAGGGGGGGGCGGTTCGGCGACAGAACTGGAAGCCCGGAGCTGGGATCATCAGCTCGAGGAACATTCCCTCGCATGTCCGGCGGTTGGTGCTGGCTGTTGCTCGGAGGACTGTCAGCCTGGGCATGCTCACAACAAGCGAGCGGCGATCCCGGGGTGAATAAACCCGCAGAGAGTCAGGGGGAAGCCATATTGCCTCATATGACCTCAAGTCATGTAGTGTCACTTCCTTCATCCTGTAGGTCAAGGCAGTGATAAAGGTTGGCCTGGGTTCCAGGGGAGGAAATAGCCTCCCTTTCCATGGGGGCATGTCAGTGACCTATTGCAAGGAAACCAAGTGGCAGGGGGTACATGTCTAATCTACCACAGATCATGAGAAACAGAGTGTGAGGCCGCCTGAGTGGCTCAGTTGGTTAAGCAACTGCCTTCGGCTCAGGTCATGATCCTGAAGTCACAGGATCGAGTCCCGCATCGGGCTCCAGCTCAGCGGGGAGTCTGCCTCTCCCTCTCCCACTCCCCTCTCATGCTCTCTCTCTCTCAAATAAATAAATAAAACCTTTAGAAAACGAAAGAAAGAAAGAAAGAAACAGTGTGATAAGTATTCTTTCTATCATGGAAGGAAGTTGATTCTCTTGAACCAGTTGGATCCCACTAAAATGTAGGGGAAGATAAAAAAAAAAAAAATTAAAATGTAGGGGAAGGGACTCGACCCCCGCGTCCACTATGAAAGCAGAGCGAGCACAACAGTCACTACGCGTTTCAACTACTGTACCACGACTACCATGCTCTTCTCTCTACCCGTTTGAATGTCATCAGCCCTTGAAACACTGAATACGCGGGCCGTCTTACAAATCCAGCCAAGTCTCATTTTCTAAAATTCTGCAGTGTTTTTCCCTCCGGGGAGGTGGGTCAGCTCCTCCCTGTGCTTCACTTTGCCTCCTGAACCCAGCACGTCCAGGCGAGCAAGGGGCCACGGCTCGGTCCACAGCAGCACCAGCTCAGTGGGGAGCTGTAGCTGCCTAATTCAGAGCCCCGCGGGCAAAGGGGAGGAGGCGCTGTGTTACTCTTGCATCCGCGCAGGGAGAACCCGTCTGGCTGGTTTACATTCCTGCAGTGAGGCAGATGTAATTCATATCTCAAAGAAATAAAGCCCACATCCTATTTGACAGTTCAAATGACTTATTCTCCTTGTCCTGATGGGAAATATCTACTTCTGCAACTGAGTAAGAAAATGTAATAAAGTGAAAAAGGCTCTTGAAGAAGAGGTTATGGCATCTTTGCTCTGAAAAGAGAATGGTAGGTCGCTGTTAATGGTCACATCACACACATGGCACATGGCGTTCTCCCGAGAGTGGCGGTAAATCGAGCAAGCCCTTAATGTTTTCTTCAGTTGTAACAGGAGAAAGTGTGAATGTGCTGACTTGAGGCTCATCTCCTGTGTGTGTACCAAACACCAGGGCTGTGGGTGATTCCTGCCGTATCCGGACTGCTCCGAGAGTGAGGGGCGACGTGGCCGAGTCTACGGGGACATGGTTGCTCCTTCTTTGTTATTAAAGAAAATCAGCCTTTTCCCTGTCCTGTGACCGCTCAATTTTTACTGTCACTACACAAATAGCTCCCTGATTTGGGCCATATTTTTTCTAAGGAATGAGTTATTGAAGTTATCTAATTTAATCATCGGGAGATTATCTTCCTACACCGATTTAATAAAGGAAATTAAAATGTGTTTTCTTTTTGTTAGTATCCTCAACTGCCATCTGCTTTAAAAATGTGGATGTAATCAGCCACTGGAAACTATAAGAAACAGATCATGTTTACAAAGGAGTTTCTCTCCTTTTAAAAAGCGTGTGAATAAAATTTTGAAATCCCCACGAGGAAAAAAAAATCTGCCAGAATTTTTAGTCAAAAGATATTTCATTTCATAGCAAGAACTGGTCATGTAAAATGATCCCTCCAAATAGGAACACGTAGCTTCCTAGTAATTGTGTTATTTTTAAGACAAATGAGGTATTTTTCTTCTAATTTATTGTTATCCAGAAACCCTTTCTGCAGGTCCCTCTGGTAACACTCAGTGGGACTAAATCAGGCCACTTGATCCCGTTGGTTTTCAATCTTACATATCTGGAAAATCTCTCTAGTCATCTTTCCCCAGTAAGGATCATTCTGGAAAAATAAATACTGTTTTTACATTCATATGAGTGTGTTTTGAGTAAGGGATATTAACATTAAGATGTTTTAACTGCTTGGAAGATTGACATTCGTTCTCCATCTTCATCAAGGAAAACATACATTGATTTTTTTAAGCAGATTTATTGAAATATAATTAACATGCCATGCAATGTGCTCATTTAATATATACAATTCAATTTTTTTTGAGTACATTCACATGGTTGTATATCCATCATCACAATCTACTTTTAGAACATTTTTGTCTCTTACAAAAAAAAAAAAAACCTACAAAAAACCCTGTTCGCTTTAGTAGCCATTCCTCATTCCCTGCCCTCAGCCCATGCAGCACCAGGACCCATTAATCTATTTTCTTTCTCTATTGAGCTGCCTTCTCTGGACATTTCCTATAAAAGGATTCATACAACATGTAGTCTTTGGTGACCGGCTTCTTACCATAGTGTTTCTGAGGTTCATGCAGGTTATAATAGGTATCAGCCCCTTTTTCCTTTTTATTGATGAAGAACACCATGTTTTACTTCTCCATTCATCAGTTGATAGACATTTGGGTTGTTTCCAATTTTTAGTTATTATGAATAATGTTGCTGTGAGTATTCATATACAAGTGTTTTTGTGAATATATGTTTCAGTTCTCTTGGGCATATACCTAGGAGGGGAATGGCTGGGTTGTATGATAATTCTATATTTAACTTTTTGAGGAATGGCCAAAACCATTTGAGGCTTCCACTAGCAATATGTGAGGTTTCCAATTTTTCCATATACTTACTACACTTGTTATTGCCTGCATTTTTCACTACAGCCATCCTAGTGGGTATGAAGTGGTGTCTCATTGTGGCTTCCCTAATGACTGATGATATTGATCATGTTTCCCTGGGCTTGTTGGCCATTCATACATCTTCTTTGGAAAAAGGCCTACTCAAATACTTTTTAATTGGGTTATTTGTCTCCTAATTATCGAGTTGCAAGAGTTCTTTATTTGCTCTGGAAACAAGTCCCTTACCAGATATAGGATTTGCAAGCATTTTCTCCCACTCTGTGGGTTGCTTTTTCACCTCTGTGATAATACTACTCCATGCAGAAATGTCTTTAATTTTGATGGAGTCCAATTTATCTATTCTTTCTTTTGTTTCTTGTGCTTTTGGTGTCACTTCTAAGAAATCACTACAAAATTACCTCTAAGAGTTTTCTAATTTTAGCTCTTACATTTAGACCTATGATCAATTTTCAGTTAATTTTTGTGTATGGTTCTAAAATTTTTGTGTAGGGTTCTAAATTCCTCCTTTTGCGTGAAGATATCCAGTTACTTCAACAGTATTTGTTGAAGACTCTCCTTTCCTCATTAATTATACTGGATCCCTTGTTGGAAATCAGTTGACGATAAATATAAAGATTTACTTAGGGATTCTCAATGCTATTCCATTGATTTATGTGACTATCCTTATGATGACTGGTAGATTACTGTAGCTTTGTAGCAAGCTTTTAAATCCAGAAATGTGAGTCCTCCAACTTGCTCTTTTTCTCCAAGATTGCTTTGTTTATTCTGGGTCCCTTGCATCTTCATATGAATTTTAGGGTCATCTTACCAACTTTTGCAAAAAGCAGCCAGGATTTTGATAGGGATTGCACTGAGTTTGTAAATCAATTTGGGGATCATAGCCACCTTAATGATATTAAATCTTCCAGTCCATGATGTAGACCATTCTGATCCATTAATTTAGGTCTTCGATTTCTTTCAACAATGTCTTGTAGTTTTCAGTGTGCAAGTTGTGCATTTCTTTTACATATTTTACTCTTTTTGATGCCATTGTAACTGGAATTGCTTTCTTAATTTCAGTTTGGGAGGGTTATTTTTAGTGTATAGAAATAATATTGACTTTATCTGATGTTCATCTTGTATCCTGTAACCTTGCTGAGCTTGTTTTTCAGGTCTAATAGTGTTTTAGTGAATTCCTTAAGATCTTCTATCTGTAAGATCATGTCATCTGCAAATAGAGATAGTTTTAATTCTTCCTTTATAATATGGATGTTTTTTCTATTAACAGTGTGTATTTCATTAATAGATGTTAGCCAGTCTTATATTGTTGGTATAAATCCCACTTCTTCATGGTGTATAATCCTCTTTATATGTTGCTATATTCTGTCTGCTAGTATTTTGTTGTCTACTTTCATAAGGGATATTGAGCTTTCATTTTCTTGTGATGTTTTTCTCTAGTTTTTGTATCAAGGAAATACTGACCTCAGAGAATGACTTAGAAAGTCTTCCCACCTCTTCTGGTTTTTGGAAGAGTTTGTGAAGGATTGGTATTTCTTCTTCTCTGAATGTTTGGTAGAATTCATCAGTAAAGCCAACTGCACGTGGGTTTCCCTTTCTGGGAAATTTTTAAATGACTCATTTGATTTCTTTGCTTGATATAGGTCCATTCAGATTTTCTACTTCTCTTTTTTTTTTTTAAGATTTGTTTTTTTGAGAGAGAGAGAGAGAATGTCAGGCAGACTCTGTGCGGCGTGCAGAGCCCAGTGCGGGGCTCGATCCCACAACCCTGAGACCATGACCTGAGCCAAAATCAAGAGCCAAACACTCAACCCTCTGAACCAGCCAGGTGCCCCCCCACCACTTCTTCTTTAATTGGTTTTGATAGTTTGTGTCTTCCTGGGAATTTTTCCATTTCATCTAAGTTACCTAATTTTTTGCCATACTATTTTCAAGGTATTCTCAGAATCCTTTGTAAGATCAATAGTAATGCTCCTTCTTTCACTCCTGATTCTGGTAATCTGAGTCTTCTTTTTTTTTTTTTTTTCTTTTGGTCAATTTAAGATAGGAGTTTGTCAATTTTGTTAGTCTTTTCAAATAACGAGGTTCTGGTCTCATTGATTTTTCTCTATTGTGTTTCTATTTTATAAATCCCCACTCTACTCTTTATTGTTTTCTTCCTTCTGCTTGCTTTAGGTTTTGTTTGCTCTTCTTTTCCCAGTGTCTTAAGGTAGAAGGTTAGGTTATTGATTTGAGATCTTTCTTCTTTCTTCATATAGGCATTTACAGATATAAAATTTCCTCTAAGCACTGCCTTAGATGCTTCCAATGAGTTTTAGTATGTTGTACCTTCATTTTCGTTCATCTCAAAGTATTTCATTCATCTCAAAGGATTTTCCTTTTGATTTCTCTGCCCACTTGAGCTGGCAGAGGTTCACTGTTGAACCCCTCTGTGAATTTCTCATTTGGGTTTGTACTTTTTAGTCCAGGATTTCTATTTGGTTCTTTTTTCTTGATTGGCTTTTTTTTTTTTTTTTTTTGATGAGACAGTATCATCATACCTTCCTTTAGTGCTTTAAGCATGGTTATCTTTAGTTCTTTGAACATATTTATAATAGCTGTCTTGAAGTCTTTGTCTGCTAGGTCCACTATTTGGACCCTTCCAAAGTCAGTTTCTACTGTTTGGGTTTTTTTCTTGTGTATGGTTCACAGATTCCTGTTTCTCTGCATGTCTTGTAATTTTTTGTGCAAACTGAACATTTTAGATAATGGATACTGACACTACTCCCAGGGGTGGTGGTGGTGGTTACTGTTTGCTGGGTTGTTTCTTTCTTTGTTTAGGGACTTGGCTAAAATAATCCTGGGAAGTGCTCGCTTCGGCAGCACATATACTAAAATAATCCTGGGAAGTCTAGTTCCCCTGCAGGGCATAGCCCCTGATGATGGTGCTCCGATTTCTCTCACGTTGTTCTTCTCTTCTAGCCTGGCCACCTAGGAATCACTTCCAGTGGGTATAAGCCATTTATTGGTCAAAGGCTGTGCTTAAGCCCCCTTAGCCAGTTAGGTTTTGACCCTTTTCGGTGGTATATGTGTATGGCTTGGAATTCAGAGTGTTTACTTATTTGTCCTATGTTCTAGCATCTTCAAGTCCTCTGACTGCTCCTCTCTGAATGCTCCCTGGCTGGGTGCAGCCTTGGACATGCACACAGTCTTCCAGATTGCCACGAATGACTATGACAACTGTCTTAAAGCCTGATTCCTCAGATGTCTCTGTGTCAGAGGGACTTAGTTTTCGGTCACTGCTTGATCAGAGGTTGTATTTAAGCCCCTCAAGTCAGTGAGGCCTCCCTGTGTTGTTGGGTCTCTTTGAGACTTGTGGGATGCTTTCAAGTCAGGCCTACCGCCTGCTCTGATTGCTCCGTTGGGGGCCGTGTTGGGGGCAGGGTGAGGGGAGGCTCTAGGCAGCGCCCCGCATACGCACAGCCTTCCCAACCCCTGAATTGACTGTGATCCCAGGAGGGCTCTCCTTGGTGGTCTCTTTCCTACTTCTCTCTATTAAACTTCTGGCTGCTCTGCTGCTTTTCTTTTATCAGAATTACCAGCCTCTTAATTTCCACCAAGACCTCCACTGCTTTTTGTTGTTGTTTTTTGTTTTTAAGACCTCCATTGTTTGGGGTGTCTGGGTGGCTCCGTCGGTGACGGGTCAACTCTTGGTTTTGGCTGAGGTCCTGATCTCATGGGTCATGGGATCGAGCCCTGAGGTGGGCTCCGTGTTCAGCGGGGAGTCGGCCTGAAGAATCCCTCCCTCTGCCCCTCCCACACTCGTGCTTGCATTCTCTCTCTCAAATAAATAAATCTAAAAAGAAAAAAAGAAAAAAAAGACCCACGCTATTTCTGACATGGAGTTCTCCACTCTGTTCCAAAGAGTCGCCTCAGCTGAGCTGCAGAGCTTGTTGTCTTTATGACCCGCTGCCTCCCTCCACCCCCCAGCAGAACTCCTCACCACTGCACAGCACTGGGGGCAGGGACCCACTCTTCCCAAAATGATAAATGTTCCCCTCTACAAGTGTGCCCTGGGGGTGGGGGCTGTGGCAGCCCCTGGTCTTCTTATCTCTTGCACCATGAAATGTCCACCCTCCTAGCCCGTGCACTGGGCCAGGGATGGGAGTGACAGAGACCCCAGTACTCTCATCTGGAGTAGAGTTTCTACCTCAGGAGCAAGATGGCTGTACTGTTCAGAAGACAGCTTCTGCAACATTGGTTGGGGGGGGTGGCAGCAGGGGAGCTTGTTGTGTTGTTGAACTTGCCCTTCCAAGGGTGAAACCATAGCCTCAGCTTGGTTGCTGGGGCAAGAAGTAAGCCCCATCTTCTTGGCCACACCTGCCCAGAGCAGAAGACCCAGTAGCACTTCCCTAATTTGGAGCTGGGGTGAAGGAGGGTCAGGAAGCAGGATGTGGCTCAAATGCCACAGACTCTGACTGTTCTTACTAAGGTTGAATAGATTTTCCCGAATGACTTTTCCCCCATTTGCTGCCCTTCAAACAATTTCCAGAGACTTTAAATTATTGCTTTTTAAATAATTTTTACCAGTGAAATTATTGTTTTGCTAGAGAGAGGGTCTGCTGAGTTCCTACTTCACAATTCTGGAAGTTCTGGCCTACATTGACTTTTTTTTTTTTTTAACGTCTCTATTTAATTGGATTGATGAGCCCTTGACCTCTCCATTTGAGAGGACTGAGAGCTAAGGAAGTCATCAAGGACTGAGAGGATGGGAAATGATGACTTGCGAACGTTCCCTGTAAACAGCAGTTGCTTCATGCACACTCTGGTTGCCTTTTAAAATTTTAAATGACGTCATATATTTCCCCCTCCTCCCCCTCAAAGTTATCAAAACGGAATGCTGGTAGCTCACGACATTTTCAAGTTGGAAGCAGACATCAAATAAATGAGGATATAAGTCCCAAGAGAACAGAAGTCGCTATTCTAGTTTTCCAATTTTTGTATGAAATAGGAAATGGTAGTCAAACAACAAATGATGTCTTTAAAATGGTATTTTCAAACTGAGTACTGTTTCTGGATGGCACAAATTATTCATAACTCAGCAGGGTCATAGCAAGCTTTATATTCTCCAAAGAATGCATTTTGTTCCCGAGACACAGGGCCCAACAGACAAAGAGCTGAATTAAGACATTTCCTTACATCAGCAACAATTGTGAAGTTTCAGTTTGAAGGAGAATACAATTTGAAATCTAAGGGTCCTCACATGTAACAGGTTAAAACAGAAAGATCGTTCTCTCCTTAAACAGTTGTCATGTCAGTTCTGTTAAAAAAGAAAGTAATCATATTTAGGAAATATTTTGGGGGGAAATCAAAACCACAATATTTAATACTCTATGCCATACTTGTTCCACTGGGATAGTAGTGCTTGAGTCTGATAAGTTGCGAATTAACTATTTCAAAATATTGAAATAACTCTAATGGTGTACTTTAATATATTTCCATTTGCAAGAGCTTCCAATTTTTTTTTTTTACCTATATGAGAGTGTGGTATATAAATATGCTTGTAGTTTATTGAAGATAATTTTAATAATTTTGCCCATTTTTGCAGCCCAGTGGCTGTCAGCCCTAAGCGATTGTGCAGCTATTCTCTGATGCCCTAGCAGCATTCTGTCAATCACTGGAAATAACAGTGTCGTAGGAAATCATAGGATCCTAAGATTCTGACCTCGGGGGAAAGTGACACAAAGAAATTAAGTGATTTTTCCCAAGACCCAGAGTCAATAACTGGTAAAGATAAAATGAAAACCTGTCTCTCAACTCCCTGTGAATGCCCTTTTCCCTGTCTTAAGTGAGGCACATTATATTCTGAAATGACAAGGAGAATGCAAAGTAGACAACAGGACATTTAATAATAACAAAGTTATTTTGGTCTTTTCAGTTTACAGGGTATTCACATTCCTTTTCTAAATTTTATCTTAACAATCCTTTGAAGTAGAAAGTAGTAGTAGTAGGTGTAGCAGTAAGACTATTGATAGTCTCATTTTGAAGAAGAGGAAATGGAGATTTCCTTTAGTGATCTGACGGCCATTACCCAGCCAAGGAGTAGGAGAACCAGGGCATGAACCCAGATCTTCTCATACAAATTAGTGTTTTTAGACACCGAGGGGAAGTCAGTGGAACTTCACACAAACTGAGGAGTTGCAGGAGCCATCAAGAGGAACAAGACAAGGCCTTGCCCTCTGGGCATTTGCATGCCAAATGGTGGCCCCTCACATTCTTTCCTATTACACACGTCTACACCACGAAGGACTGACTCAATATTGACACCAAGGATCTAGGAGCCTCCTTGAAGTCTGCCCATGTTTTGCCTTTGAGTAAGTTATTCAGTCTCTCTGTGCCTTGGTTTTCACTTTAAAAAACAAAACAAAACACCTCCGAACCTCAATATGATGCAATAAAGACCAGCTGACTGCCTAAAAAATAAGAAACTTTTTTTTTAAAGTATAGAGGGACTGCCATTTTTTTTTTTTCATTTTTTTAGAGAGGAGGAGGGGGAGGAACAGGGGGAGAGGAAGAGAGAATCTCAAGCAGGCTCCACGTCCACCGCAGAGCCCGACTCGGGGCTCCGTCTCACAACCCTGAGATCATGACCTGAGCTGAAATCCAGAGTCGGACGCTTAATTGACTGAGCCACCCAGGTGCCCCTAAATATGGAACTTCAAAAGCAAAAGTAATATATGGTACTTCCAGTGGCACCCTTTCTCCCTAGCATCTCTCTGTAGCCATGATTTCCATGGCCTCACAGATGGACTAAGATAGCAGTACATTGTGAGTCTAGTTACAAAAATGTCCCACCCAGTTAAAGGCCTTAACTCTTGGGGATGGTTTTTTATGCAGCAATACTGAAACACCTCTTCCCAGTGATAATCCTGCCATTCTTTCTACTATTTTACCAGTATTTCAATCACTGTGCTCAGTTCAATGTTAGGAAAGGGAATGATGACCTTCACGTGGAAGAGAGTGAATCGAATTGCAGAACAGAGTTGCATGGGAACTTTCTTACAGTTCACGTCTTCTCTTGCCCTCTTACATCTTCCAGAAATATTCTTCTCTGGCAACTGAACAGATAAGGCATGCCCATATTCCCACTCCCCTCTCCTTTGGGAAGAAATTGGGAATTGGGACAGGGCTCACTGAGGTAGAAGGACTACGGGCTGAATTACATCCATCTCAGAAGTCGTATGTCAGAATGCGACTGTTTTTGGAGATAGGCCTTTAAAGGGGTAATTACATAAAAAGAGCCCCTTTAACATAGATCAATGGAACAGAATAGAGAGCCCAGAAATGGACCCTCAACTCTATGGTCAACTCATCTTTGACAAAGCAGGAAAGAATGTCCAGTGGAAAAAAGACAGTCTCTTCAACAAATGAGTTGGGAAAATTGGACAGCCACATGCAGAATAATGAAGCTGGATCATTTCCTTACGCCACACACAAAAATAGACTCCAAATGGTTGAAAGACCTCAATGCGAGACAGGAGTCCATCAAAATCCTAAAGGAGAACACAGGCAGCAACCTCTTTGACCTCAGCCGCAGCAACTTCTTCCTGAACTATTGGGACTTCATCAAGATAAAAAGCTTTTGCAAAGCAAAGGAAACAGTCAACAAAACCAAAAGACAACCGACAGAATGGGAGAAGATATTTGCAAATGACATATCAGATAAAGGGCTAGTATCCAAAATCTATAAAGAACTCATCAAACTCAACTCCCAAAGAACAAAGAATCCAATCAAGAAATGGGCAGAAGACATGAACAGACATTTTTCCAAAGAAGACATCCAAATGGCCAGCAGACACATGAAAAAGTGCTCAATATCGCTCGGCATCAGGGAAATCCAAATCAAAACCTCAATGAGATACCACCTCACACCAGTCAGAATGGCTAAAATGAACAAGTCAGGAAACGACAGATGCTGGTGGGGATGCGGAGAAAGGGGAACCCTCCTACACTGTAGGTGGGAATGCAAGCTGGTGCAGCCACTCTGGAAAACAGTATGGAGGTTCCTCAAAAAGTTGAAAATAGAGCTACCATATATATGATCCAGCAATTGCACTACTGGGTATTTACCCCAAAGATACAAAAGTAAGGATCCGAAAGGGTACGTGCAGCCTGATGTTTATAGCAGCAATGTCCACAATAGCCAAACTGTGGAAAGAGCCAAGATGTCCATCGACAGATGAATGGATAAAGAAGATGTGGTATATATACACAATGGAATATTATGCAGCCATCAAAAGGAATGAGATCTTACCATTTGCAACGACGTGGATGGAACCAGAGGGTATTATGTTGAGCGAAATAAGTCAAACAGAGAAAGACATGTATCATATGACCTCACTGATATGAGGAATTCTTAATCGCAGGAAACAAACTGAGGGTTGCTGGAGTGGGGGGTGGGGTGGGAGGATGGGTTAGCCTGGTGGTGGGTATTGAGGAGGGCACATTCTGCATGGAGCACTGGGTGTTGTGCACAAACAATGAATCATGGAACACTACATCTAAAACTAATGATGTAATGTATGGAGATTAACATAAGAATAAAAAAGAAAAAAAAAAAAAAAGAAAGAGCCCCTTTAGGGTGGGCCCTCATCCAATCTGACAGGTGTCCTTACAGAAAGAGGAGATAAGGACACAAGAGAGGCACCAGCCCCCGAGCAGCCCACCCTGCCCAGAAGGACGACCATGTCTAAAGAAGCAGCAAGCAGACACCCCTTTGCAAACCAAGGAGAGAGGCCTCAGGGACGACCCATTCTGTGGACACCTTGATCTCGGACTTCCAGCCTCCACCATTGTGAGAAAATAAGTTTCTGTTGTTGAAGCCCCCAGGTGTGTGGGATTTTGAATGGCAGCCCCAGCAAACAACTATAAAGGGAGCATCCCAAAGCCTGCCGAGCTAGTGAGACCCAAACCGCAGAGCTATCTGGGGGCTTGGGACACCAGGAGGGGCGCTCGGAAGCTCACCAAATCCGAGGGGCCGGACCCGGTTCAGACGTGGTTCTGGGGACCAGAAGGCAGAGAACCAACCAGAAGCCTGCAGACTGAGGTGGCACACCGGACCCTCAGCCCCAGGTATGTCTTGTCGAACCCACCGTATCTCCGTAGACGTTGTATTTAGTTGCCAAGATGTAAAAATCTGGAGATTTTCCTTCAGAAAAATTAGGGTTTCCAGATTGTCTGGAGACGTTCGAAGCCCTGGCGGTGCGAACCCCGCTGGCGTTCACAGTTCAAGGACAGGGGGCTGGCTTTTCCATTCAAATCCGGGTTGTCTAAGTGCGTTTCCAAAACGGAGTTTCGTGAATAACAAGTGAGAAAAGAGACAAGCACATTCTCTCAAATTACAGCACTTGGAAATGTGGGGATTGACAGTCTTTATGGTAATTTATGTCTTGTCATTACTGTAAAAAAGAGTGTGATTCACCTGCTCGGCTCTGTTCATTGTGATTTACGGTGGAGGAAGTTCTATAATTGGCCGTAGCCAGAAGAGGCGGAAACTTCTAATATCCCAGGTAGGGCTTTTAAAGGGTTTTTGTGATCTTAAACTGAGTTTTTATAGGTGTTTCTATTTCCGGAAGACATTGGAAATAGCTTTAAGTGTACGTGTGTGTTCAAACTGCTTCTCACTTGACACTCTTAGATACGCGTTGGCAGCTTGTAAATTCCTGCTTCGGTGTAATGAAAAATCTCGTTATAATTTGCACATCAAACAAGAGGGGCTGGTTACTCTAGCTGGGGGAGCCTTGATTGAATTTCTAGGCTTTTAAGAAACTCACAACACTCCCAGTTGTTAATGTTCTTTATACATAATATCTGAGACAGAATTAGCAACAGAATTACTGCTCAGATCTGGGCTGCTTTTCTTTCTTGTAAGGCACTTTGCATATTTTAGAGGATTCTCCCTGTTCCTGTGTTAAATTAGGCACTCAGGCTGCAGTCTCTTTCCAGGGTGCTGGCACTTTATCTCCACTTGGAGCATCTGATTCTAGAACAGGGATGATGCCTGGCTTTTCACACCTGAGCCTTGTTACGGCTTGAAGGCATAGCCTCCCGACGGGAATGCATGAAGAACAGCCCCAAGTGTCTGGCATCCTCACGCCCCCCCAAATCCTCTTTTAATGACCTCCCCTTGCACCCACCACCTCCACAGATTCTCCACCACCCTACAGCTTTTCAGCTGTTTGAGGGAACATTGTGCCCTTCTGGAAAAATAGCCTTGATCCAAACTTGCCCTGAGTCCCTGTAGTCATTCTCTCAAGACTGGCTTTTCTCCTCTGGCCAGTCTAGTCCAAGATCCATCAGTGAGGTTCCCTTGATCCATCAGTAATTATTGCCCATGCGTCACCTTGTGGAAGGTCTGCCTTACTCCCCTGTGGCAGGAATACGTGGGGCACAGACACCAGGGTGTGTCTGCTATGCTAAAAACCATAACTAGCCTCTGTAGAGGGCTCACTGTGCTAGCTTTCCATGAGCTAGCTAACTGAACCCTCACCTCTACAAACTGGGGTAACAGACTTGGGTAAAGCCACACAATGGGAAATAACGAAGCTGTTGAACCCAGGCCCGCCTGACCCCTAAAACCCCACTCATATTTGCATAAATAGCTTATGTATTATGCAACCCACACCTTGTTCCGGAAAGAATTTATGAGGCTGTGCAGAAGTGCATAAAGATAAAATTTAAAATCCACAGGGGGTTACGTCAGGACCGTAGGAAAATAAGAACAGGAAAAAGCAGAGGGAGCTAGTAATGCCTCTGTACACAGAATCAGAGGCTGTCAAGTCAGGACCGGTCTTCAAAGTCCTTTTGGAGCACATCTTGTCTGCACCACCGAGCGGGTGGCTACTTGAGGGCGGAACAACCACAGTGACATGATTGTGGTGGATGACATGATTGCAGTTGTTTTTGATTGATGGCATGATTGTGATAATGGAGGATGCACCCTCACCCTTTCTCCCTTCAACCCTCCTAGTTCACGAAACAAGCTTTTCTACTTCTCCGAGGCCCTGGAGAAGTTGCTCTCCTGTACCTTCCCCTGGATCCACCCTGGGGAAAGGACGTGGTTCTGCTGACCACGGAGGTGGTGGAGGTGCCCTGTTTGCCCACATTGCTCTGCAGGGGGGTGTCCATGCTTTCAAGGGTCTCTGCTCCCGCCCCCCCCCCCATGCATTGTCTTGCCCTCCTTGGGCTCTTCTCTTGGTGTTGATGGCTGCAAGGCTCTCCTCCCCACGGGCCCTAGTCCTGGGGGTGACGCTGGGGTATTGGGAGTGGTAGGGGTATGGTGGAGGAGGTTGGAGCCTGAAGTTCTCCAGCTGTTCTGAGTGAGCTTCAGTGAGTTCCATCAATTCAGTGGAAAGTCCTGGCACAACCATTTTGGCTTCAGCTCCAGCTTTTGCAGGAATAATGTGGATATTTGGATCCCTGACTGACTTACATAGCTGTTTCCCAAATTGTTGAGAATCTGGAAGGAAGGGGTGATTTTTTTTTTTTTTTAAACCCTTTAAAATCTCAACTAATGCTTTACTTTGTCACACACATTTCTATCCCTAACAGAGATCTTCCAAGAGTCTGTCAGGAAAGCCTGTCTTTGGAAAAGACTATAATGGCTGCATGTGGGGGGGTCTTCTGAGGAGCAGGTGCCAAGACAGGAGTAGAGATCTAAGAGCTGCCTTGGAGCAGTGCTGGTGGAGGATGAAGAGGGGAAGGCCTCAGGGCCAGAGAAGGGGGAGAAAGACTGCAGGGCAGGTGTGATCTCTGGGAAGGTGAGAGTGGGTAGGGCGGGGGAGAAGGAGGATGAGTGGACAGTCTCAGACTGCAGTGCGGGTCGGGTTCCTGGGGGAGGCCCCCATCGCCCAGGAATGAGCCTATGCTGACTCGGTGGCCTCTATTCACTGGCCAGGAGCAGCCTGTGGGAAGCGCGGCCTCCCATAAATGTGTTGGTGGATCCAGAAGAGAAGCAGCAAAGCCTTCCACTGTGCTCTCTGCGGCACAAGATCTGTGCAGGGCTGTTTCATGGCGTCATGGTGGCTTAACCTGCTAGGGGTTTGAATTAACTGGGTACCTGCTGGCATCTGGGCTGGTGTCGCTGCTACACCTTGGGTCTGCCATGGTAGTTTGGGGAGAAGCATGGCCCCCGCCGGTCATCGTGGGGGCGTGGTGGGGAGTGGGGGAGGTTGAGTAGCAGCTCCTCTAGGAAGAAAGCCAGATCTTTCCCAGGAGCCTGACAGCAGCCTTCTGCCTCCTTGACCAGGGCTGGGGCATGTGGCCAGGTGGCCTAGAGGGAAAGTCGGGTCAGCCACCACTGTTGGGTGGCTGCCACAGAAGGCCTACTGCTGAGCCCCAGTGGAAGACCCTAAAGCTGGTGCTTGAGTCCCGTGCAGACCCTTTGTCGGGCAGTTCAGCCCAGACCCTGCTGTGCCTCCCATGGCCGCTCCCAGCGCCTCCAGCTCCCCAGTCATGGCTCCATGTACTCCCTGGGGGTGACCCGGGATGCTTTCTAATAGCTCATCCTGGTGAGACCTACCATCCCAATGATGGGGTTCAGTTCCCCCCTCCCAGGAAAGGAGTTCACTTCTCCTTGGAAGGCTGAAACAGTAACTGGAAAGGAAATGACTTTTGCTGTCTGGCCACCACCCCAGGTACGTTTACATGTGTCCTCTTGTTCTCTCCCAGTGAACTTGTGTGCGAGGTAGATGTTGTTTCAGGCCGGGGGCATGTCTCCTTCTGTCTACTCTGCCTCTCCTGTTGGGTGGCGGCCATGGGGTTTGGTACCTGGATGCCAGATCCGTGGGGTGGTCTGGATTAATCTAAGCCCATCAGAGCAATCTCCTCCCCTTGTGATTGGTTCAGAAATGGGTTCATGACCAGTTTGGCTCTGTGAGATTCAGGGCAAAGTTGCTGGGACTTCTGGATCATTTTTCCCCCACTTTGGGGTAGAGAGAAAGCCACAGGCGACCAGTTTCTAGCTTCAGTTAGCTGTGAACAAGAAAACCAGATTACTTCTGGCCGTCATCTTGTTGACCCTGAGGGAAATCCTATTAGAACGAGTCCAACACTGAACAGCAGGGAGGCAGAAAGAGCGGGAGTCCTTGAGGACCTCACCGAGAGGCTGGACCAACTGCCCTGAAAACCCCAGTCTGTAGACCCCCCGGCTAGAGGAGCCCATACGTTTCCTTATTGTTGAAGCCAATCTGGTTACGCTGAAAACAACCTAACTGTTCCGGATGTTACGCCCATTTTGGAGAGGAGGAAACTTCTATCCAGAGGGGTTAAGTAACTTCCCCAGTGTTGCACAGCCAGTGTGGCAGAATTGGGCTTGGAACCAAGGTCTGACTCTTGGCTCCACACCCTGCAATTAACCTGGCTTTTCACTGGGAGAGCTGATTCACATATTTCAAAGGTTCTAAGAACAGCTCAGACATGCTGAACTTACTAAAAAAACTGGTCTTTGACTTTTTGTATTTACTCAATGAGTCCAGAGCTGGGCCATTTCCTGTGTAACAGGGATCTTCAGAACATCAAAAGACTTTACAAATCACACTAATGCCAAATCGAGCAGATTTATTACCAGTTTTGGGGTGACCTCAGCACTCTTCCTCTATTTGTTAAAATAGGCCATAATAATGAGAGAGTATAAAACATATATATGGGGCGCCTGGGTGGCTCAGTCGGTTAAGCATCTGCCTTCGGCTCAGGTCATGATCCCGGAGTCCCGGGATCGAGCCCCGCATCGGGCTCCCTGCTCAGCGGGGAGCCTGCTTCTCCCTCTGCCGCTCCCTGCCACTCTGCCTACTTGTGATTCCTCTCTCTCTCTCTCTGTCAAATAAATAAATAAAATCTTAAAAAAAAAAAGAACACCCATCCTACCTATGAATTTGATGTAGCCCAAGAGAAAGACGAGGGATAACCTCAAGGTTTTAGGTAGTGAAAAGGGGAGGGGGGATGGAGCGAGGGGTGGCTTTGTTTTTATTTTTATTGTTTTCAAAGCCTACATTTGTTGAGTTTTGAGTTAAATGGTACCACAAAACTACTACTGAAACACAGCAGTCTCCCATCATACCCTCCCTATCTTTAAATATTGCTCTCCAGAGACACTTTGAAAGCTTGTAGCAATTTCTTATGGTGTTTATACTTTAATGTGCTCATACTGTTATTTCTGGATTTTTCCATTTTAAGTATCATTTAGTTCTATTGCAGAAAATGAGGATTTAGCATGGTCACACCTTCCCTTCCCCTCCTGGTGCCGGCCCCCACCACCACGTACACACAAACTCTTCCTCTCCTGTCTTCCCAGTATGGTTATATCACAATTTTTGGTTGAGTCAACATTCAGTATTTACATTTTTATGACGATGTAAATCTTGTTCACAGCTGAGCCATGCAATGAAATCCAGAAAGAATAAAGAAGCATAACTTAACCTCACTAACAGAACTTGAGTATGTGTGACCTAGGGGCCAAAGCCCTCCCTGGAATATTCTAGAGCAAATAACCCAGACTGGGGGGAAAGTATTGGTGGGGGTTATTTGTCCTGTGTCTGCATAGGTGGAGTCAAGACCAACTCCTGAGGTGGCAGATGAGCTCTTCCTTCCTAAGCAGGGTGGAAGTCCGGAGATTTTGTACAGAGGCCAAATACAGAGACGAAAAGAAGAGTGAATCCGAGCCAGGAGAGCAAAGCTATAAACTAGCCTGTACCCAAGTGGGAACCTTTCTGAAGAGGCTTTTTTCTTCTGCTGCTTCTTTTGGACTCTGGAAACAGTCCTATTAGGCACCCTATTGAAATGCTTTTCTTCTTAGAGGCAATTCTTTCCAGTTATTCATAACCATTCAGTGATTCACAAGCCACCTTGTGATGTTACAGTGTGAGGAAGGGACGAGGCAGTGAGGGAAGCCCCATGTCCCCACTCTAAAAGCTTCTAGTTTTCTCTAAATGTGGCAGTTACATCGCCATGGTGGGGGTCATTTTGCCTCTGTCCTCCCCCAGGGCTGAGTCCAGCTGGTCCAGGAGCACTGGGGGGGTGTCATTGCCTGAGGGGAAGGAGGCACATATGTTTGCCCTCACTCAAAAAAAAAAAAAAAAAAAAAGTCAAACTGAGTCTGTTTTTAAAATAAATGTTGCTACTTTTTCAAGGATTGGGAATTGAAATTCAAACTTAAATTTCTCCCAAATACAATGGAACCAATCTTTCAGAAGTTCCCACTTAACTTCCATATATGTATTTACATAATGAGACAGTCTATAGGTCTATCATTTTTATTTCCGCCCTAAGAAATTATCCCTATTGTCACTGAGTTTTTAGTTTCCAGTTCCTCAATGGGAAAGAATAAATCTATAGGGACTGAATTATAAGTCGTCTTCTAGGAGTTACTTTTCAATATCTGTGGAGAGGAGCTGGGCCCAGGAAAACCTCACTGCCTTTTTTCTATTTTGTTTTCTTCTTCTTCTGAATGGAAAAGTTCCGATTACTTACACAAAATCAAATCAGCAAGTGTCCCTTTACTTTTTCAAATGTTAAGCTTCAGTTTCTAATCCACAGAAAGTCCTCCCCTTCTGAAACTCCCACAGTTACTTTTCTAAACAGCTTCATTTGAATGGTTCCTTTTAGCTGCTTGCTTTTATGGGTCTGTAAACTTTTGAAGATTCAGTTATGCAAAAGAGGTTTCAAGTGCTGTCTTCAAAGGAGGGGAAAGCCAGAAATGGATGTGAAAGAAAATCATTTGCACCACTGGGGCTGTTTCTGGAGAAAGACGACCTTCCTCTTGTCTTCATTAGAGATTAATATAACTCCATTTAGTCATGATCTGTCAGACTTAGAGCTTGTCCTTTGCGATTAATTGGGCTCAACCAAAACTCTGCCGGCCACAGAGGTGACCAAAGAATCGATTTTCAGATCTCATTTTAGACCATGTGATAATCATAGCTAACCGTGGGATTTTGCAGGCTGCAGGCTGCTAAAGGGCTTTTACCCTTTTATTGGGAATAGTGAGAAATTTGATCATTAAAACAACTGGCTGGTGATAAGAATAGTAGCAAATATATACTGAATGGTTACTCTGCGTCAAGTCCTGGTTTCGAGTTTTACATGTATTGACTCTTGATCTACACAGTGGTCCTCTGAGGTCTGTGTTGGGATCTCTTCTAATCCCCTTACTCAAGAAAACTGAGGTCCTATGGCTAAGAGATGGCTGAGCAGGTATTTGAACCCAGGGAACAAGTTTCCAGGGTCTACACCTTTAACCACTACAGGACAATCTTACTCCCTCGCCACCCCGGTGGGTGATTGTCCTGCCCATTTCTCAGTTGGGAAAGCAGAGACCCACACCTGTCTCCTGAGGCTCACACAGCTAGTAGGGAGTGCAGAATAAAGAGTTCAAACACGGGGCGCCTGGGTGGCTCAGTCGTTAAGCGTCTGCCTTCGGCTCAGGTCATGGTCCCAGGGGCCTGGGATCGAGCCCCGCATCAGGCTCCCTGCTCCGCGGGGAGCCTGCTTCTCCCTCTCCCACTCCCCCTGCTTGTGTTCCCTCTCTCGCTGTCTCTCTCTCTGCCAAATAAATAAATAAAATCTTTAAAAAAAAAAAAGTTAAAACTCAGATGTTCATTTCTAAGTCCTGCACACACCTACACGTTAGACCACGTCCCTTTGCTTGTCCTTCTGACCCAAGCAACTCTGGGATGAAAGGTTTGTCTTTTTGGAGAGCTCTAGGCCAAGGGTGCACTCACCTCAGGCACAAAATTTAAGGGGTCTCCAAAACCCTCAGTAATCAAAATAAATAATAGCCATGAAATATTTTTTAAGTAAAAATGAACACAAAAATCCATGGTGAATAAGATTAAAAATGAAGTACAGGTTAGTCCCTCTCAATTCCTTTTCAAGCCCTTTCCCCAATTCTAGCAATTTTCCCAATTCCTTCATGCCTTGCTCTTGAAGAAATACTTGAAAGTCTTGAAATAGAACTCATTTATTCTGGGGATATTTACATTTAATACCTCAGGTGTGTAAAGGCATTAGATTCAGTGCAAATTGCCAGAACTGGGGAAAGGGCTTGATAAGAACTTGGGAGGGACAGAGCTTGTCTCTATTTCCTGTTGTTCATCATGGATTTTTATATTTTTGATCTTTTTAAAATATGATTTATCTGATTACTGAGGTTTTTTTGGCAACCCCTTAAATTTTGTTGCATTTAGTACACGATCTGGAAACCAGTGGAGATGAACCACTTTCAAACCCAGAGGAACAACCAAATAGGAAGTTTCAAATGGTGGGGCAGGAAGGCAGCAAGACACTGGTGGGGGTGGGGGGGTGCGGGTAGAGACAGGTGTCTGAGGTTTGAGCAGCACTCTGGCAGGCTCCCAGGAACGGCTCGACACACACCTGCACGACAATTCTGTGAGGTAGGACGTGTCTCCTAGAAATTCAATAAGTTGCCCAAAGCCAGGCAGCTAGCAAGTGGTGAGCCAAGATTTGAATCTGATTTTTCTCTCTCAGTTGCAAAGCCCTGAGCAGCAGTCTCTTTCTGCCATGAATCAGGAGTAAACAGAAGAGAGCATGGGAGTGGTGTACCAACTACTCAGTATGTGTAATGAAATGCCATTTTATGGCTTTCAAATACAGAGAACACCCAAGAGAGACAAATGCATTCTTTAGGAATAAATAATACATAAAATAATTTTGAATCTCCATCTTCATTCTTTCAACTTGATTGAAGTATCATTGAGGAACATAAACTGCACAATTCAAGTGTAAAATTTGGTATATGTAAATGCCTGGGAAAAGAGACCCACATGAAGGTAAAGCTTTCATCACCTCCCAAAGTTTCCTTGTGTCCTTTTGTAGCCCATCTCTCCTCCGGTCCCCGTCTCTGAGCAACCACTGCTGTGCTGTAATTGTGGATTTGCTTGCATTTCCCAGTATTCCATATAAATGGATTCATCTGGTAGGACTCCCTTTCACTGGGCTCCTTTCACTCAGCATAACTCTCTGAAGATCTAGCCCTGCTCTTGTGTATCTTAGATGTCCTCTCCTTTTCACTGCCGAGTAGTATTCCGTTGTGTGGATAGATGACAATTTGTTTATCCATTTACCGGCTGGTGGTGGTTTTCAGTATCTTAAGTTTCTTATGTACATAAATAGATTTGAAGGTACTCAAACCTGTTTAAAAATGATGTGTTCTCCCTGAACTCATTACCCTGATATGACAGGGACAAGACTGTGTGTTCACCTGCTGCCTTGTGTTTCCTCCTGGGAACATGGACCATACACTTGTCATGCCTCTACATGCAGATAGGGCCCTCTGGCTAATTTTGGCCAAAACAGTGTGAGCGGAGGCCATGAGGAGCTGGTGCTGGAACTACCCAGTAGGAACAGGGGAAGCCGGGGGCGCCTGGGTGGCTCAGTCGTTAAGCGTCTGCTTAACGGGTCATGATCTCGGGGTCCAGGGATCAAGTCCCGCATCGGGCTCCCTGCTCAGCAGGAAGCCTGCTTCTCCCTCTCCTGCTCCCCCTGCTTGTGTTCCCTCTCTCGCTATCTCTCTGTCAAATAAATAAAATCTTAAAAAAAAAAAAAAAGCAGGGGGCGCCTGGGTGGCTCAGATGGTTGAGCGTCTGCCTTCGGCTCAGGTCATGATCTCAGGGTCCTGGGATCGAGTCCCGCATCGGGCTCCCTGCTCCTTGGGAGCCTGCTTCTCCCTCTGCCTTTCTCGCTCTCTCATGAATTAAAAAAAAAAAAAAAAAAATCTTAATTAAAAAAAAAAAAGCAGGGCCCACTGAGTCACAGGATGGAAGCAGCTGCCGTGGGGAGCCCCTCGTCCTATGGTGCACTACCCACCCACCATGAGAACCTCTTCTGTGACTCGGGGTTTTTACCACAGCAGAAGCCTGGCCTTGCCTTACTAATGCACTTGAACTGCGCAACCTGCCCTTTATAGATCTAAAAAGACTAAATTTCTGCCCCGAGGCTAAATGAGAGTTTTACTATTTAGAGTTGTTTAAGAAATCAACTAATGTGGTACAGCCGCAGACCACATTTCCCTCCGCTGCCTGGGAAAGAGCTCTCCATATGCAGAAGGGGAGCATGGGTGGGGGGGGGGGGGGAAAAAAAAAAGAAAAAGGAAAAAAAAAAAAATTTCTCTTGATCATGTACCAGCAACACACCTACATTATCTTATTTAATTGTCACAGCCCAAAGGAGATATTTATAGTCTCATTTATACAAAGAAAAAAACTTTACAAAGACACAAAGAGGTTCCCAAGGATACACAGCTGGTAGGTAGCAGTTGAGGAATTAAAATCTAGGTCTGCCTCATTCCCAACTGCCTCAGGCTAGTCCCATCGACTTGGGAAACACAGGAAGATGGGAGAAAAAGAGCTCCTGCCCGGCGTCCCAGCCCCCGCTCGCTACGGGCTAGCTAGTGCTGGGTGAAAAGTGGGTGGTCAAGCAGGAATGTTCCACAGCCCCGGTGACAGACGGCCGGCCATAGCACAGAGCCAAAGGCCCCCAGCCCCAGCCACGCTGATGCAGGCAAGTGAGGAGATGGGGTGTGGACAGAGCAGGCCTGGAGTCCCCATTCTGGATCTGAGACCACCTGCTGTTGCTGAGGGTCCTATGACCTCAGGCAAAGTCAGCCTGCTCAAGCCTTGACTCCCCCAATGTACAGCAGGGGTGACCTATGGAAGGCACATGGAGAACCCTGCTGGGCTATGTCAGTGTGGGCTTGGCCGGGTCTCTGCTGACACTCGTCCTGGGTGACCTAGCACATGACCATACAAGGCCTGTAGTGTGGATAAAGTAGGCCTGAGAGATGGTCTCCAGGCTCCCCATCAAAGAGCCATACTGACATGATGTTGCTACTGAAGGAAACCCTGTTCTCTGTTCCGATCACTTGTTAAGTTCACCTTGTGCAAAGGTCAGGTCTCCCGCTGTTACTGGTAAGAAAACACTTGTGGGAATCCTAGTGGCTCAAGCCCCTCGGAGCCTGAGAACCACTTCATCCCAATGCTCAGACAAGTTGTGTCTCCTGGCTAAACTTCTCTCCCAAACACTGTGGGAGTGGCAGGCGGGCCAGGCACAAAGGCCCTTCCGTGCTCTCCCAGACTGTGAGGATTTGTCCATTTTTGGAGATGAGGCACCCCTTAGAGCCTGGGAGGGAGCACTGTTTTTGTCAGCCGTGAAACGGTCCCCACTCTTCTGCTCTGGGAGGATCCCCAGCCCAGGGTAGAGGAGCCAAGCGAAATAGGTTACAATTAGCAATTAAACATAGTCCATTTATGGAAATCGAGCCATGGCTATATTACATAATATTAAATATATGAAAGTGCTGCCTTAGTAGGTTAAAACGGTTCAACCTATTATATTTTATCACTTGACACATTCCAGGAAGGAGAGTGTTCTCTCGGTATTTTAACATTTCTTTGCCTGTCCTTCCCTGCTTTTTTCTTTAAAAGCATCTGGTATGAGCAAAAAGATAGATGCAATAAAAATACACCCTTTAAATAAAGCTTCACCTTCTTAAACAATAAATACAGTGTATTTTTTTCATATTAGACATATGGAACTTGCTAGGAGCTGGTTGGGAAAAGGTGTACATCCATAGCACTTTTCTCAGGGAGAAAAGGCATACAAAGAAGATGGGTAGGTTGCTTATTAAATAATCTGAAAAAAATTAGGAGAAACTAAAATTAAGGATTGCCGCCTCCCCCCCACCCCAGAACCTATTCTGAACTGTCCATATATTAGAACTAAAGATATTTAATTACATGATAAAGGTCCTAGTCTTTGGATGTTATTATTGGGTATTACCCCATAGAAAGAAAGCATTGTTCAATTACAAATGCATCGAAGCATAAACTGCTTTATTAAGGCTGTGATTACTCAAGTGTGGTTTCTGACAATGCTGGCAACTTGATCGGTTCATTTTCACTGCCTCTAACTCCATCCTCCGTGGTGCCTCTCAGCCATGCAAGTAGTTAGCATGTCCACAAACTTAATAACAAATTATTAGATCTATTATATACTTAAGTTCTCACGATGACCATGTAGTTAGATCCCTGGGTCCTTTTTTTTTTTTTTTAACGATTTTATTTATTTATTTGACAGAGACACAGCGAGAGAGGGAACACAAGCGGGGGAGTGGGAGAGGGAGAAGCAGGCTTCCCTCTGAGCAGGGATGTGGGGCTCGATCCCAGGACCCCAGGATCATGACCTGAGCCGAAGGCAGACGCCTAACGACTGAGCCACCCCAGTGCCCCAATCCCTGGGTCCTTTAAAGGAAAGCGCCTCTTATAAGTAGAGCTATGGCAATAGAAGAGCGTTGGTGGACCAGCCGGCAGGGTGTACATTTATAGCCCGTGTCCCAGTGCTCAGCGGGCCCTCGAGAGATGCCGGTGTTGATGATGAGGCATGACTGCATTCGCCCAGCCTTGCTGTAAATCGGCATAAAGGGATTTTAAGTATAAATTGATGACATTTTAAGAAACTCTGAGGCAAAATAACAGGATATTTTTATACGCACTGCTACAGAAAAGCCCTGATCGCAACGTCCTAGGGGTAAGGAAAAGGGGGCACAGCCTTGGACCCAAATGCTAAATAGGAAGAAAGGGAGAAAGTGGGTGAAAGCTTGAGCTGACAACAGGCTGGAGGAAGCGAAGCTCTGGGTGACCTGGGTGAACAAATGTCGATTAAGTACATGAGGTTGGAGCATAGACGCAGAGACGGGGGCCTTTGGGCTCTGGGGCCCTGCTGTGGCCTTGTCACTCCCAGCATCGGGCAGTGTTGTCAGAACATGCCCCCCACCTCATTCAGCTTCTCGTCTTCTTACCCTTCTCCCCTCTCATTCCTTTCCTTCCATTTCCCCCTTCAACCCAATTTCTTAATAATTTAAGATCCCGTAACTGTTGTACACTCACTTCCATCTGGCAAAGCTCAAACTTGATCTTCATCATCCATTTGCAAAGTTCCATAGTTCTAAGTAATACTTTCTATTTGCTTGAAGACCATTTTTAAATGAAACCGAGTGAAAATGTTAACATGCCTACCACCTAGAGTGAATGAGCGAATGTTGACATTTTGTCATTAAAAAAATAAAAACAAAAGAACACATATTACAGATCCAAGGAAACCCTGCTTTCTCTCCCTCCCTCCTCCAGGCGTGCTCAATCCTGAACCTGTGTCCCTCTTGTTCCTGTAGACTGCGTGGCTATGTGTGATAACCAGGGTTCGGTACTGCTAGGTTATCATTTTACATGAATGGACCTCCTTCCAGGGGCTGCTGTGTTCACTCCACTGGGAGCTAGACCCACACAGGCACAAACAGGCTTTGCTCATTCCTGGGATTGCCCCGTGGGGTTTCACCGTGTGAGCATTCCTCCGTGTATTTATTCCCAACTTGATGGCGGATCAGGTTTCCAATGTGTAGCTATTTCCAACAAGACTGTGATTTCTTAGAGTGCAGGTGGATTCACCCTTTTTAGGTCTTGGCAAATGGCTCTGCAGAGCGGCGTGGACCCGCACGCCTGCCTGCGCCTGAGCTCTCCCGTTTTCCCGCATCCTCTCACTTGGTTTTCTCTGACTTTTTGATTCCCACTCATCTGATGGGAGGTCTTTGGGGTTTTAAATCTCCTTTGGTTCCCTGATGATCAAGGAGGTTGAGTACCTCATCAACTGGGATTGTTGGCCATCCAGACGTCCTCTTCTGTGCACTGCCTGTCCCTGTTTTTTGCTGTTTTTCTGTTGGTTTGTCTTTTTCTTATTTTTAATTCTTCGCATATCCTGAATGTGATCCTTCGTCTGTCTTATTCGTTGCAAATATCTCCTTCTGGTCTGCCATTAGTCTTTTAACACTTTTGTGGTGCTGCTCGAGTACAAAGGGTTTTCATTCTGATGAACTTGGATGTATCCACCTTTTAATTTGAGTTCTGCTTTTTTGTGTCATCACTAAGAGATTTTTGCCTGTCCCTAAGGTTATAAAAATATGTTAAAGTTTTGCTTTTCATATATAGGTGTTCAGTTACATCAGGATGGGTAATTTTATGTTTTTCTATTTCCATTTTTCTCGTTGGGATCGCCAGCCATCTGGGCATCGTTGATTCATAGGGACGTTGTTGCCCCATCCCGAGCCCCCCGTGTATCTAAGATGGTTTTTCAGCTCTCTATTTAGCATCAGTTTTTGTGTCTTTTCCCTACCCTTTCCACCCAGCTTATCTACATGGCTGCCAGGATATATTAAGTCTATGAAATGGTTATTTGGTTTTATTAAAATTTACATGGAAAGCTGTAAGGAATTTTTTTGGCCTAAGGAAAGCTCAGTGATGAAAGCCGGGGCTGACTTTCTCCATGGATGGGGTTTAGTAAATGTGAAATACAACAAAGCACTAGATTAGGAGGGGTTGGGAGTGGGAGAAAGGAAGGCAAGTTTGTCAAGCCTCTAATATGTGCCAGCTGTATTCTGGGGCTTAGCTTATTAACTCATTTCAGATCGTCAAGAGCCCTTTGACTTAAGTTTGTTTTTGTTTTTTTTTTTTGTACTTACTTTATAGATGAGGAAAACAGGAGACCCAGAGCAGTTTCATAACTTGCTCAAAGTCACATAATGAGTGAGCAACAGAATTGGAACTGACCCTTTAGCCTGTCTCCAAAGACCTTGACCTCCCTACTTGGCCAGAAAGGTTAAAGAATGGGCTGCTAGGCCAGGCCACCTCAGCGAGGAGGAGTCCCAACACCCCATTTCACGCTACCACGTGAGCTCAGGGCTGGGACTAAACCATACTCTTTTTGCTGAGCTTCTGTTACTATGTATCAGGCCGTGTGCATACATTATCTTATTACCTTACATCAATCCTACACAGTAGGACTTCTACAATTGCAGAGGAGAAGCCTGAGCTGCAGACATGTGAGCATTTTCCTAAATGCTACTAAGATATACTACCAGGGCTGCAGACGGCCTATATGCCTTTGTGTACGTGAGCTAAAAACACACAAACAGCTCCGGCCCCCACCCCCTCCCCCAGGGTAGACACAGCCCAACATAAGAGGCCTGGCTGGCAGAGTACAGACGGGTTCGACCCCAGGAGCCCCTCCCCACCATGGCCTTGTGCAACGGCAGCCTGCAGATTAGAACAGAGGCCCTGACAAGGGCTTGACCTCAGGTTGGTCTGACTCCAGCCATCGGTTCTAGTTTTCCTGCAGCCCATTGTTTTAGACCAGTGCCTCACAAACTTGCCTGGTTCCAGACCATTTGGCTGAGACAAAAGACTCCAACGGCCCACCCATTTCAACCTCCCAGTGAAACAGCAACCAGGTTAGAGGAAGAAATTGTTATTTACATGTAGATGTATATGTTTTATTTAGCTGTAGCTGTGGTTCACTCATATTTGAAGCACAATGCATACGACATATAAAATCTATTCATTAGAAAAAAAAAAAATAGCGGGGCATCTAGGTGGCTCCATCAGTTGAGCTTCGACTCTTGATTTTGGCTCAGGTCGTGATCTCAGGGTAGTGAGAGCAGCTCCATGTCTGGGGCTCTGCACTCAGTGGGGAGTCTGTTTCTTTCCCTCTTCCTTTCCCTCTGCCCCCCTACTCCTGTGCAGAGGCATGAGAGTTCTCTCTCTCTAAAAATAAATAAAATCTAAAAAAAATTAGTCAAATTAGTGATGCCAAATGTTGTCATAGCTGGAACTCTTAGGAGAAGACAAAGAGTTGTCTGCATACTCCAGTATGGTTCTAATTTTAAGATTATAGATTACCGGTAAGTGGGGCTGAGTGCTACATAAAAATAGAAATCGGTGAAAGGAGTTGAATTTTTGGATTAACTCACAGACACAGAAGATCTTACTTGAAGAATCACTTCTTTAAACAAAAGGAAAGTCCGATTGTGTTGGGTGTCTCCAAATTTCCAGTAGAAATCCTAGTTTGGGAATATTCTGGAGCATTTACTACCAACTGCGTACCTGAACAATTCCCCATTCTTCTTCTCTGAACTGTCCACAAGGCTGTAGTTTATCTAGGCTCACACACTGCACACACCAGTCCGAAATAACCACAGCCCACTCACATATTTCAAAAGAGATAATCTGAACCGAGAACTGGAAGGGGCAAGGAGGACCAGAATCAAATTATCCAAGAAGGAATGATAAAAACAGTTGTTATAATTGTGCCAGAAATATGATAAGCTAGAAGGAGTGGAGACGAATGACTTTATTGAAGTTCTCAAAGGAAAAGTGGATTCCACATGTCCTAAATCCAGATATTGTTCTCCAAAGACCATGTTTAATAGCTGAATGAAACAGAGAACAAAATAATACCCTTTAGGGAGAAATAGAGAAGCTGAAACCAGTAACTGACTACTCTACATTTATGACTTTTCCCAACTGAGCAGTCATTGGCTCAAACTTTAAGTTAAGACGGTTGCTTCCACATTTGCTTTTTACCTGGCCTCATGTCAGCGTCCTTAGCTGATTTCTTCAGGTCAGTACCTGTCCTTGAGGCCATCCCTTAATGAAAAGGGCAGCAAAATGACAAACTGTGCTTTATCCAAAGAAGTGACAATTTCATTTGATTTATTTATTATATATATATTTGAGGGGGAGAGAGCACATGAGCAGGAGGTGAGGAGCAGAGGGAGAGGGAGAAGCAGGCTACCTGCTGAGCAGGGAGCCCGATGCGGGGCTCGATCCCAGGACCCCAAGACCATGACCTGAGCTAAAGGCAGACGCTTAACCAACTGAGCCGCCCAGGCGTCCCCTCATTTGCTTTTTAAAGAGGGGATCACATCCTACTTTTCTTCGGTCCCCACTGTGAACGGGACGAAAGCAAAGCATACAGCACCTGAGTTGGGTGATTCAGATGTCCTGTGATGCTAAATTCAGTCCTCAATGATTCCCTTCTTTTTGGACTGAGCACCACCAATTTCGTTCTCTGGAATAAATGTCTCCTTTCCTGGTTCTCTTTTTGCTGCTGCTGGTTTTCCTCTGGTTGCATTTTCCAACTCTGTCTATGTCCCAGCTGTGTTCTCAACAATACCTCAACTTGATGGGACTTGGCACTTATTTCTTTTAGTCACTGGTGTGTTGTGAATCAAGCTTGTGAAAACCACTTCCTTGGAAATTGTTAATACCATCTCATTCCACAGGCAGAATTTTGCAGCCCCTTGCTATCCTCATCCGTAGTAAAACAACCAAAGTTCCAAATGGGCTTCTATTACAGAGTCTGGAATAGGTTCCCGAAATGAGGGCTAAAATTTGGTGTTTCTATTAGGCAGAAGAGATGAGAAAATAGTTCTTCTTTTATCTTGCCCCTACTCTGGAACCCCTAACTCACCAAAGGTACAAAAGAAATAAAATCTAATTCATTTCAATTAACGTAAGCAGCTAGGAGTTTTACTGTTTGGGCTTACTAAAGAAATCCTCCCATTAAATAGTAAACAGGCCAAATAAGGAAAGGATTCATCTTGCCAAGTTCACAGACCATAATTTTGTTGGCAAGTGTTATGTGACACGGAATAATAGAATTTCAACATTGGAAGGATTTGAAAAGTCATATAGTCGAACCATCCAATGGATGCTCAAATGTCCTTTATGCACCACTGGCCTCAAAACCTGGCCGCACGTCAGAATAATTGAAGGTACTGGTTCAAAATAAAACTCATTTGGCCTCACCCCAGTGAAATTCCGATTCAATAGGCCTGCGTGGACCTGTTTAACTTGAATAACACCCAGGTGATCCTGACGCAGCCACTCCACAGAACAATGTTCCAGAACCACCACACAGCCTCGCAGTGTTTGGAGTCTGCAGAGTGTCAGCCTCTGCTTGGTCCTCTCCCGCACCTGGCCCTCTCTGCCTTCCAAAGCAACCGAATTGGGCCACTCTGTTGAAAATTCTTCCTTTGTCTTGGGAAATCCTTCTCACAGCTGCTTCTTCCTACACTCTCCTCCTACCCCTTGGAGCTACACTGAGGCCATCTGACCACCGCAGAGCCTTCAGATAATTTGAAAATGGTGTTCCTGGTCCGTCCTGAGATCTATTCTCCAAACTAAACACCTCTCACTCCTGCAACACCTGCTGTGTGGTTTGGTTCTGACCTTCTCCCCAGTGGGTTTCCTCTCTCGGGGGGCCCTACCTTTGGGCTTTAGAATTCAGCAGGCAGAAATTCTAATATGAGCTCTTCTCTCACCAGCTGAGTGGTTTGGGCACTTCGTGATATTTGGCTTTGTGAACCTGTGCCTAGTCATCCACGAAGTGATGATACAGCTCATTGTGGGCGGTTGCGGGGTCCAGCACAGAGCCTGTCACCCAGTTGGCCTCAAAGGCCTTAAGGCAAACCTTAAATCTTCAACATCTGGTGTTATTTTTACATCTTAATTCGGGCTAGCTTCATTTCAAGCGCTCAAGAGTGACATGTGTGTCTGTTCCCGCGCTAGGCTTGCGACCCTCCCACTAACAAGAACCTCACTCCTTCTGCTCCTACCCTTGAAAAGTTCTCCTGTCTCAAGATTAATCTCTGGTCCAAAGCCTGTCCCTCTCACACATCTGTTTTTAAATCCTGAGCTATTAATTTTTTCAGGAGTCACTAGTTGAGCACCAATATAGGCTAAGAACTGGGGACACCGGTTCTTACCCTCAGAGCATTTGAATCTAGTTAAGAAACATACCCATAGAACTATAAAATCAAGGCAGAATTATTAGGTACATAAAAACATAAATATATTGAAACATTTTATTGTCTTAACCACTGACAAAATAATCCCTCTTAGAGGGTGTTTGCTGTGCGCCCATGTAGACTCCTCCCCTGCTTCACCCCTGTTCCCAGATCTTCAGTGTACCACACCCACAGAGGTCACATGCGAATCAAAGTTTACTTTGGCCAGTGGGGGTTGGGATTCCAAGAACTGGCTAAGCCGATGCAGTGCCAGCGTAAGCTGTGAGGAAGGACCCCAGAGGAAGAGGTGATGGTGAGAATATGCCCACGTCCCCACCACTCCCCAAGACAGTTGCAGAACAGAAATCTTATGGAAGGTCTTGGAAATTCAGAGGGCATGGGACAGGGATTGAGTGATCATGCTAGGCCGGTGGTTCTCAAACTTCTCTGTGCGTCCCAATCACTTGGGAAGTTTATAGAAATCCACAATGTCAAGGTGGCACCTCAGATTATTTCATCTAAATCCCTAGGGGCGGGACCCTGACATCAGTACGTTCTAAAACTTCCCCAAGAGATTCTAGGGCAGCTGGAGTTGGGGACTAATGATCTTAAGAAGTGCTACTCAAACTTTCACATCTAATACAAGTCATCTGGGAATCTCCGAATGCAGATTCTGATGCAGCAGGTCTGGGGCGGGGCTGAGACTCAGCATCTCTAACCTGCCGTCAGGTGGGGTCTACATTCTGATCTAGAAAGTAGCAAGGTCTCAGTTTCAAGGGTCTGGGAGACCCGGCTTCTTACTGGGTTATGTGAAACTCTCTGGGTCTTCGGAGGCTGGAAGGTTGACAGCCAGCTGGGAGAGGGAGAGGAGGCAGGTCTCAGGGAAAAGAAGCAATAAAGCAGAAACATGAGGGACAGGTGGGGTTTTAAAGATGAGAAGGGAAGAAAGTGCATTTCAGCAGGAAAACAACCACGTCTTGTTCCCACAGAGTCCAAACACAAGGCACATG
Organism: Neomonachus schauinslandi; assembly: GCF_002201575.2. Classification (NCBI taxonomy): domain Eukaryota; kingdom Metazoa; phylum Chordata; class Mammalia; order Carnivora; family Phocidae; genus Neomonachus; species Neomonachus schauinslandi. The sequence continues at coordinate 136,174,435 of NC_058403.1, forward strand.
TTTGGAACAAGTCGCTCCCTGTGGAGGCTGGAGGCTGGCAGGGCAACCAGGAGAAAGCACGGGGCTGGGATGGCAGGTGTGGAACTCTGGCTTCCAGTGCCCTGGAAAGCCTAGCAGGCTTTTGACTTGAAGCACAGCTTTCTGAAAATATCTAGGGACTTCTCCCTTTGCAAACAAGGGACATTGGGGTGTGACAATGGATTGAATAAGTAGAGCTAGATGGGTTTTGAAAAATACTGAAGTTCTGGGGTGCCTGGGTGGCTCAGGCATTAAGCGGCTGCCTTCGGCTCAGGTCATGATCCCAGGGTCCTGGTATTGAGTCCCTCATCGGGCTCCCTGCTCAGCGGGAAGCCTGCTTCTCCCTCTCCCACTCCCCCTGCTTATGTTCTCTCTGTGTCTCTCTGTCAAACAAATAAAATCTTTAAAAAAAAAACAAAAAACCAAAGTTCTGACTTGAGCTGCTGCTCCTGGCATCGGGTAAAGGGGAAACTGTGACAAACCCAAAGGAGCAAGCATACTAACACTTTTCTTGGAAAGAAAAAAATGTAAGTTCTCCCCTCTTATCTCCTGTTTCCCTATCACTCTATACCAGATCCAAAATCCTCAGCTAATGTGTCCAAGCAATTTGGCAGTCCCTGAGTTAAAGGGGAAGATCTTGTAATTTTCCTCTACGTCCCCTGAATATCAATGCCCCTGCCTTCAAGCCTTGGAGCATTTTGGGATTAGAGCACACCATCTTGTTCCGACCCCGTCTGCCACCAGTCCTCCATTGCTGGCTGCCCGTTCTCATTCAAACAGATCCTGAGCACGCAGATCACATCCCAGTCCCTCCTCATGGGCACCCCCTGCTGCAAAAATTGTAAGGCAGGTGTTGGCTCTTCATAAACCTGCTCTGGCGAACCGTGACACACATAGCTTGCCTTCCACTCTCAGCCCCACCTGTTCATGCTTGATTCATGTATAATATAAACTCTTCTTTTTTTTAAGATTTATTCACTTATTTTAGAGAGCTTGAGTGGGGGAGGGGCAAAGGGAGAAGGAGAGAGAGAGAATCCCAAGCAGACTTCCCACTGAGTGCGGAGCCCCACCTGGGGCTCCATCCCATGACCCTGAGATCACGACCTAAGCAAACCAAGACTCAGACATTCAACCGACTAAGCCCCCCAGGCACCCCTACAACATAAACTCTTAATCTTTGACTTCATGGTTTTGTTGGCAGTCATCTGAACCCCATTCCCAAGTTTGGGGAATTCCTTACTGTATGCGTCTGGAGATCCATAGAGCCCACCTCCCATCACAGCCAAAAAGGGCAAATTCTAGCTGCATTCCTGTCCCAACTGTGCGTTTGTTGACCTGTGGCTCAGTGTAGCAAATCAGATGCTCTTACCCAAGTTTTCAAATCTCAAAGTAAGAGACAAGCAAAGGAAAACACTCTTTCAAAAAAATTCCTTTTCTGCATTAGTTGGTCAGAGTCGGTTTCCCCTGCTTGTAAGGTCAGGATGTTCCAGATCGTGCCAGGAAGGCAGGCAGGGGTGCAGTCCCCAAGTCCGTGTGCTTGTGAAGTCCACACCACTCTATGCCTCCTCTTAGAGCCCACACCAGGGTCACTAACCACCCTGGTTTTCCTGGCACTGAGGGGGTTTCCCGGGATGTGGGACTTTCAGAGCTAAAACTGGGACTAGCAAAGCTGAAGGGTTGGCCAACCTGGTCTGAGCACCAAAAGAGTTTGGTGTTGCAGTTGGCTGTGAGTAACTGAGGATTCATTAATATGTCCTGGAGAAAAGAAGGATAAGGATCCCAGGAATGCACTCCCCAGAGAGAGCCTGCTCAAATCAAAGGCTCTCTGCAGGAAATGCTCAGGGATCTTATGGAGTGACTCAAAATATTTGATGGGAGCAGAGCTGGATCTGCCAGGAAGCTATGGAAGCTTGAGCTCTTGAGCTCTGAAGGCCCTCATTTGCCCCTGGAGGCCCTGGGAGGGGCCCAGTGAATATTCACAGGATCACAGGTTTTGTTGTGTGTAAAAGTAAGATTTATTTTTACTGCTGGAGGTTAAGGTGCCTATCTCTTTTCTTTCTGACTTGCCCTCCTGTCATGTGGGGGGTGTCAGAGTGTCCCCGGGTATTTCTGGAAATTCTGCTAAGGGTATGTTAAGCTTGAGACAGATTAAATCTGAGTTTAATGGCTGTATTTCTGTAGTCAGTGTCACTCCTTGTATAGTTGAGCTTTGCTGGCTGAGCCACCGTGGAAAATGCACACACCCGATCTGGAGAGTTTTATCTGATGCCGCACACAAGGTACTACTCGTACAGGGAAGGAGTGTTGGATTATCCATACGTTCGAAGCCTGCGAGTGGGTGTGGGGAAGGAGTTAATAGAATATCCTGGAAAAGATGGGAACTGCCTTGAGAGACACGTGTGGGTCTCATGAAAGAGAAGGGAGCTGAGCAATAAATGATTTCTGTCTACACAAAGAGGGGCTTGGGGAGCACGTGCATTCCTGTCTTGGATGTTTTATTTTAGACTCGAATTGGTTGAACTTGAAACTGACTGTTAGTTGGGAGAAAGAGCAAGTTCGGGAGCTTGAGAGTATAAAACGCAGGAATTACATGTGAGATGAAAGTTTGAGGAGTGTGCATCACAGGATGCTAGATTCATGATGTCAGAAATTATACTGAGAGAGAAGGCAAGCTGCAGGGAAGGCAGGGTGCCTTCCCCCGGAGGAGGAGATCCTATTTCTAGTGCCATGCCCAGTTTCCCCCGGCACGGCTGGTAAAAACAGCACTTTTAACGGTTTTGGTTTTTGCCACCTGGGAACTCTCCAAGGGCAAGGTCTTATTGATGTTTGTTTCAGCCGCACCTGGCAGAGTGCCTGCACACCCCCCCCCCAAAGTAGGCTCTCAAGAAATGTTTGCTGAATTTAATTAAAACACCATGCAAGATCTATGACCACAACACTAGCCAGTGCCCTGCTAGTTAACAAAGTTTAATAACAATAAGGTGCTCTTAGAATAAAAGGCTTACCTAGAAAACCAGCTAAGGGGGTTCTGGGACCACAGATCCTTTCCTCTCCACTCCCAATGCCAGGGAAGGTGGACAGACAACTGGATGTGACCAACGTGGGGGGCTCTGTGGTCACAATAGAAGCAAAGGTAGCAGGACTTGCTGCGCCCTGGGTAGAAGCCAAAAGAAGAGACAAAGGTGTTGCAGGGAAGACAAGCAAAAGAGGAAAAAGAAAACAATGGCACTGAAATTAAATCCACGCATACCATTGCATTGGCACATTTAAGTATAATTGTACATAAAGATGTAAACACCAATTTTAAAAAGGTCTTAGAGGGCACCTGGGTGGCTCAGTTGGTTAAGCATCTGCCTTCGGCTTAGGTCGCGATCCTGGGGTCATGGTATTGAGCCCCACATCGGGCTCCCTGCTCAGCGGGGAGCCTGCTTCTCCCTCTCCCTCTGCCCCTGCTTGTGTTCTCTTGTTCTCTCTCTCTTTCTCACTCTCGCAAATAAAATCTTTTTTAAAAAAATAAAAAGCTCTTAGAGCAGTGATCCTTTAGATGGGTAGGTCATGACAGCCCCGTGCCAAGAACCCCTCTGGGGTGCACTGCCCAGTTTTAATCAACGTATAAAAACAATGTGGGAAAGAAACAACACACACACACACACACACACACACACACAAACCAATGTGGGCTACAGCTGCGGACTGCTGTTATGCTAGGCTCTTCCCAGTGGACCATGAGCAGTGAGGGTCAGAGGACGGTCTACAGCAAGAAGACATGTAACATGATGATGATGTCAACCGGGAAACCAGAAAGGCATTTACTCGAACTGGGGACCCTTTGCCCAGTGAGCGTGTAAGAAGGCACCACGAGGGAACGGAGAAGTTCTGAAGGGCTACGGAGGGCACAGGGGGTAACTCTGTATGCAGTGAAGCCCCCTGAAATATGCCGTGACATAGGACACCACCACCCACAGCTGAGGACCACCACTTGCTTCATGGAGTCAACTTTATAACTTTCTTGACTTCCCTGCAGTACTTATTATTTCTCCATTTTTTTCCCTTTTAACTCTTACTTTTGAAATCATTTCAGATTTTCAGAAAAGTTGCAAGAATAGCACCCAGATTCACCAGTTGTTAGTGTTTTTGCTACATTTGCTTTATCATTCTAGGTTTTTGTTTGTTTGTTTTTTGCGTTATTTTGAGAAGTTGCAGATGTCCTATCTCCTTTACCCCTATATATTTCCACATGTTCATCCAGAGATTAAAAACATTCTCTCATGGGGCGCCTGGGTGGCTCAGGTTGGTTAAGTGTCCAACTCTTGATTTCGGCTCATGTCATGATCTCAGGGTCATGAGATCAAGCCCCGCATCGGGCTCCGTGCTGGGTATGAAGCCTACTTAAGATTCTCTCTCTCCCTCTGTCCCCCCACCCTCAAAAAATAAAAACAAAAACATTCTTTTATATAACTATGTTATACAGTGGTCAAAATTAGGAAATTTAATATGGATACAAATTATTACCAAATATTCAAATTTTGCCAATTGTTCCAATATATGCTATATACTTTTTTTTTTTTTAAAGATTTTATTTATTTGTCAGAGAAAACACAAGCAGCGGGGGCAACAGGCAGAGGGAGAAGCAGCCTCCCCTCTGAGCAAGGAGCCTGATGCGGGACTCGATCCCAGGACCCTGGGATCATAACTTGAGCCGAAGGCAGATACTTAACCAACTGAGCCACCCAGGTGCTCCCCCAATATATTCTATATACTTAATAGCACTGTCCAGTGGAACTTTCTGCCATGATGGAAAAGGCCATTGAGCACTTAAAATATGCTCAGTGTGACTGAGGAAGTCAACTTTTAATTATATTTAATTTAAATTAATTTTAATTTAAATAGCTGCATGTCCCAGTGGCTCGTGGTTATCATGCAGGTTCCATCCCCCTGGGTTTTTTTTTTTTTATTATTTAAGATTTTTTTTTTTATTATTTATTTGACAGAGAGAGAGCACAAGTAGGCAGAGTGGTAGACAGAGGGAGAAGGAGAAGCAGACTCCCCGCTGAGCAGGGAGCCCGATGCGGGGCTCAATCCCAGGACTCCGGGATCATGACCTGAGCCGAAGGCAGATGCTTAACGACTGAGCCACCCAGGCGCCCCTCTTCCTGGGTTTTAAATGAATAATTTTGAAACTTGGGCACTGTCAGGAGAGTTCCCCTTTCTCAGAGGTCACAGACCGGGGCTCCCCCAGCTGAGTACCACTGTCAGAGGTGTTTTGTTTAGCCAGCACAGTGTTTTCTCAAAAAGGAGTTGAATGAGTTGCCTACCATTAAAAGTTCTGCAGTTGCACATGACATTTTGAATGCCTGGCTTTTCATGAAAAGTCGGAAGGCCTGGCAACACGGCACCTCCTTCCCCCGGGCCCTCTCCTCTACGGGGGCCTTGGGGGCTTCAAGGAACCTCCCAGACCCACCGCGACACAGCGTTTAGATTCACCTCCCCAGTGTATCCACAGGTGCCTTCACTGGGGTCTCATTACTCGCTCCAGAGTCCCACCTGAGGGGCGAAAGTGGGTGACGGTTCTGTCAGCCTAACAGAAAGTGGTGCTCGGTGGTGCTGGTTTCCCCCAGAGAAGAGTTGCACGGTGGGGACAACACCGGATTTCACTTAATTAACCAAAATTATTTTCTCCGAGGAGTTTCTTCTACTCCCTTGGGCTAAATTCCAAGAATTCCCTGCTGCATGGATTCCCCCACTGGAAACTGGTGAGAAGTCCAGGCTTGACCTCTTGGGACGATGAGAGTAGCACCTCTTTTCTGAACCACTACGAGGTGGTCTAAATTCTGCCCTTACAGATGCTGCTCAGAACCCCAGCTACTCCAAGTGTTTGCCTGATAGGCTTGCAAAATCCCCCTTCTGAAACACAAGCCCATGCTCTGGAGGAGTGTGTATGTGAAATGAACTTTTAATTTTTTTTAAAAGATTTTATTTATTTATTAGAGGGAGAAAGAGAAAGCACGAGCAGGGGAGGGGCAGAGGGAGAAGCAGGCTTCCCGCTGAGCAGGGAGCCCGATGTGGGACTCGATCCCAGGACGCTGGGATCATGACCTGTGTTGAAGGCAGATGCTTAACTGATCCACCCAGGCACTGCTGAAATTTTAATTTTAAATCATATAGAATGATTATGATGGTAATACAGAGTTCCCACGTACCTGGTACTAATATCCCTAACATTTTACAACAGTAGGGTGCATTGGTTATGATTACTGAATCAATATTGATACATCCTTACTATCAAAAGTTCATACTTGGGGCGCCTGGGTGGCTCAGGTCATGATTCCAGGGTCCTGGGATCGAGCCCTGCATCGGGCTCCCTGCTCCGCGGGAAGCCTGCTTCTCCCTCTCCCACTCCCCCTGCTTGTGTTCCCTCTCTCGCTGTCTCTCTCTTTCTGTCAAAATAAATAAATAAAATCTTAAAAAAAAAAAAAAGTTCATACTTCACTCAGATTTCCTTTATTTTTACCTACTGTCCTTTTTCTGTCCCGGGATTCTGTCCAGGATACCCCATTACATCTAGTTGTCTCTTTAGGCTCCTCTTGGCTGTAACAGTTTCTCGGACTTTGTTTTTGATAACCTCGAGAGATTGGAGAATTCCTGGTCAGGGATCCTGCAGAATGTCCCTCAATTTGGATTTGTCTGATGCTTTTCCCATGATTGGCCTGGGGTTATGCATATTGGGCATGAAGACCACAGAGGGGAAGTGCCATTTTCATCACATTTCAAGGATGTGTTGTCAACATGACATCACTTGTTATTGGGATACCTGGCCTGAAGCCGTGTTTGTCAGGTTCCCCCATAGTAGAGTTACTTTTTTCCTTCCTTTCCATACTGTACTTTTTAGAAGGAAGTCACTACGTGCAGCCCACACTTAAGGAATAAGAAGCTATGCTCCAGGGGCGCCTGGGTGGCTCAGTCGGTTAAGCGACTGCCTTCGGCTCAGGTCATGATCCTGGAGTCCCGGGATCGAGTCCCGCATCGGGCTCCCTGCTCGGCGGGGGGTCTGCTTCTCCCTCTGCCCCTCCCCCCTCTCATGTGCTCTCTCTCATTCTCTCTCTCAAATAAATAAATAAAATCTTTAAAAAAAAAAAAAAAAAAAAAAAAAAAGAAGCTATGCTCCACACCTTGAGGGTAGAGTATTTACATAAAATGTTTGGAATTCCTTCACATGAGAGATTTCTCTGTTCTCTCTCTATTTATTTACTTATTTACTTATTCAGTCATTTATGTATGCCAGTAGCCTCATGGGTATATATTTTATGCTTTGAGTTATAATCCAATAATAGTACTTCATCGTGTTGCTCAAATTATTCCAACTTTGGCCATTGAGAGCTCTTTTAGTTGGCTCCTATGTCCCTCTAACATACCCTCATCATCGTGGGATTGTTTTGTGTTAGCCCTTCCTTACTTTCTGGCATTCTAGATGCTCCAAGGTCATCTTATATATTTCCAGCCCCAGTTTTAAAAATTTTTTTCATCATGATAAATATACTCTTTAATCCCCATCCCCTGTTTCACCGCCCCCCCCATCCACCTCCGCTCTGGTAACCAGCAGTTTGTGCTCTATAGTGAAGAGTCCGTTTCTTGGTTTGTCTCTCTCTTTTTTCCTTTACTCATTTGTTTTGTTTCCTAAATTCCATATATGAGTGGTATTTGTCTTTCTCTGACTTATTTCACTTAACATTAAACTCTCTAGCTCTATGTTGTTGCAAATGGCAAGATTTCATTCTTTTTATGGCCTAATAATATTTAAGTGTGTGTGTGTGTGTATACACACCACCTCTTTATTCATCTATCACTTGGGCTGCTTCCATAGTTTGGCTATTATAAATAATGCTGCAATAAACATAGGGGTGCATATATCCCTTTGAATTAGTATTTTTGTATTTGGGGGATAAATACCCAGTAGTATGATTGCTGGATTGTAAGATAATTCTATTTTTAATTTTTTAAGGAACCTCCATACTGTTTTCCACAGGGGCTGCGCCGGTTTGCTTTCCCACCAACAGTGCAAGAGGGTTCCTTTTTCTCCTCCCTGCCAAAACTTGCTGTTTCTTGTGGTTTTGATTCTAGCCATTCTCTGACAGGTGTGAGGTGATATCGCATCGTACTTTTGATTTTCATTTCCCTGATGATAAGTGATGTTGAACATCTTTTCATGTGTCTGTTGGTGATCTGTATGTCTTCTTTGGAGAAATGTCTGTTCATGTCTTCAGCCCATTTTTTGATTGGATTATTTGTTTTTTGGGTGTTGAGTTGTATCAGTTCTTTATATATTTTGGATACTAACCCTTTATTGGATATGTTGCTTGCAAATATCTTCTCCCTTGCAGTAGGTTGCCATTTAGTTGTGTTGATTGTTTCCTTCACTGTGCAGAAATTTTTAATTCTGAAGTAATCCCAAGAGCTTATTTTCACTTTTATTTCCCCTGTCTCCTCTGGAGACATACCTAGAAAAATGTTGCTGTGGCCAATGTCAGAGACATTAGTGCCTATGCTCTCTTCTAGGATTTTTATGGTTTCAGGTCTCACATTTAGGTCTTTAAGCCATTTTGAGTTTATTTTTGTGTATGGTGAAAGAAAGTGGTCCAGTTTCATTCTTTTACGTGGAGCTGTCCAGTTTTCCCAGCACCATTTGTTGAAGAGACTTTTTCCTACTGTGTAGTCATCCCTCCTTTGAAAAAGATTAATTGACCATATCATTGTGGGTTTATTCCTGGGTTTTCTATTCTATTCTTTTGATCTATGTGTCTATTTTTATGCCAGTAACCATATTGCTTTAATTACTACTGCTTTGTAATATAACTTGAAGTCTGCAATTGTGATACCTCCAGTTTTGTTTTTCTTTAAGATTACTTAGGCTATTCAGGGTCTCTTGTGGTTCCATACCAATTTTAGAACTGCTTGTTCTAGTTGTGTGAAAAATGCTGTTGGCATTTTTATAGGGATTGCATTAAATATGTCGACTGCTTTGGGTAATATAGACATTTTAACAATATTCTTTGTTTTAACAATATTTTAACAATGTTTTAACAATATGCATATTGTTAATAATAATTAATAAACATTAATAATGTTTTAACAATATGCTCATTCCATGAGCATGGAATGTTTTTCCATTTCTTTGTGTCATCTTCAATTTCTTTCATCAATGTTTTATAGTTTTCAGTACAGTCTTCTGCCTCTTTGGTTAAGTTTATTCCTAGATATTTTATTGGTTTTGGTGCAATTGTAAATGGGAATTTTTTCTTAATTTCTTTTTCTGCTGCTTCATTATTAGTGTATAGAAATGCAACAAATTTCTATATACTGATTTTGTATCCTGTGACTTTACTGAATTCATTTATCAGTTCTAGTAGTTTTTTGATGGAGTCTTTAGGGTTTTCTATATAGAGTATCATGTCATCTGCAAATAGTGAGAATTTTACTTCTTCCTTACCAATTAGGATACCTTTTATTTCTTTTTCTTGTATAATTGCTGTGGCTAGGACTTCCAGTACTGTGCTGAGTAAAAGGGGTGAGCATGAACATTCTTGTCTTGTTCCTGACCTTACAGGAAAAGCTTTCCGTTTTTCCCCATTGAATATGATGTTGGCTGTGGGTTTTTCATATAAGGCCTTTATTATATTGAGGTATGTTCCACCTAGACCTACTTTGCAGAGGGTTTTTATCATGAATGGATGTTGTACTTTGTTGAATGCTTTTTCTGCATCTATTGAAATGGTCATACAGTTTTTATCTTGTCTCCTACTGATGTGATGTATCATGTTGATTGTTTTATGAATATGGAACCACCTTTGTATCCCAAGAATAAATTCCACTTGATTGTGGTGTATGCTTTTTTTAATGTATTATTGGATTTGGTTTGTTAATATCCTCAACAAAATATTGATGTTCTCTTTTTTTGTGGTGTCTTTATTTGGTTTTGGAATCAGGGTAATCCTGGCCTCATAGGGTGAATTTGGAAGTTTTCCTTCCTCTTCTATTTTTTGGAATAGTTTGAGAAGAATAGATATTAACTCTTCTTTAAATGTTTGGTAGAAAATAAATATTTGGTAGAATTTGCCTGTGAAGCTGCCTGGACTTTTGGTTTTGGGGAGTTTTTTTATTATTGATTCAATTTCATTGCTGGTAATTGGTCTGTTCAAATTTTCTATTTCTTCCCGCATCAGTTTTTGTGGGTTATATGTTTTTAGGAATTTATCCATTTCTTCTAAGTTGTCTAATTTGTTGGCATATAAGTTTTCAAAATATTCTGTTACAATTGTTTGTATTTCTGTGGCACTGGTTTTTATTTCTCTTCTTTCATTAGTTATTTTGTTTATTTGGGTCCTCTCTCTTTCTCTCTCTCTTTTTTTTTTTTTTTTTGGTTGATGAGTCTGGATAAAGGTTTATCAATTTTGTTGATCTTTTCAAAGAACCAGCTGGTTTCATTGATCTGTTCTATTGGTTTTTTAGTTTTGATATCATTTATTTCTGCTCTAATCTTTATTATTTCCCTCCCTTTGCTGGGTTTGGGTTTTGTTTGTTCTTTTTCTAGCTCATTTAGGTGTATGGTTAGATTGCTTATTTGAGATTTTTCTTGTTTCTTGAAGTAGGCCTGTATTACTATAAATTTCCCTCTTAGAGCTTTTGTTGGGGTGCCTGGGTGGCTCAGCCATTAAGCGTCTGCCTTTGGCTCAGGTCATGATCCCAGGATCCTAGGATTGAGCCCCACATCGGGCTCCCTGCTCAGCAGGAAGCCTGCTTCTCCCTCTCCCACTCCCCCTGCTTGTGTTCCCTCTCTCGCTGTCTCTCTCTCTGTCAAAAAATAAATAAAATATTTTTTTAAAAAAAACTGCTTTTGTTGCATCCCAAAGATTTTGGACCTTTGTGTTTTCATTTTCATTTTTTTCTGTGTAATTTTTTGTTTCTTCCTTGATTTCTTGGTTGACCTATTCATTGTTTAATAGAATATTATTTAACCTCCATATTCTAAGCGAAATAAGTCAATCAGAGAAAGACAAGTATCATATGATCTCACTGATATGGGGAATTTGAGAAACAAGACAGAGAATCATAGGGGAAGGGAGGGGAAAATGAAACAAGACAAAACCAGAGAGGGAGACAAAGTATAAGAGACTCTTAATCTCAGAAAACAAACTGAGGTTTGCTGGAGTGGAGGGGGTGGGAGGGATGGGATGGCTGAGTGATGGACACTGAGGAGGGTGTGTGCTATGGTGAGCACCGTGAATTGTGTAAGACTGATGAATCACAGACCTGTACCCCTGAAACAAATAATACATTATATGTTAATTTTAAAAAATAGAATATTATTTAACTTCCATATATTTTTGTTCTTTCCAGATTTTTCTTGTGGTTGATTTCTAGTTTCATGGCATTATGGTCAGAAAAGATGCCAGGGGCGCCTGGGTGGCTCAGTTGGTTGGGCGACTGCCTTCAGCTCAGGTCATGATCCCGGGGTCCTGGGATCGAGTCCCACATCGGGCTCTCTGCTCCTTGGGAGCCTGCTTCTCCCTCTGCCTCTCTCTCTCTGTCTCTCATGAATAAAAAAAAAAAAGAAAAGAAAAGAAAAGATGCCAGTTTTAGGGCGCCTGGGTGGCTGAGATGGTTAAGCGTCTGCCTTCGGCTCAGGTCATGATCTCAGGGTCCTGGGATCGAGTCCCTCATCGGGTTCTCTGCTCAGTGCAGAGCCTGCTTCTCCCTCTCCCTCTGCCACTCCCTCTGCTTGTGCTCTTCTATCTCTCTGTCAAATAAATAAATAAAATCTTTATTAAAAAAAAGAAAAGATGCCAGTTTTAGTCATCTAATAGGTGTGTGGTGGTAACTTGTTTTAATTGGAGTAATTTTTTAAGTAAAGTACTCTATGCCCAAAAGGGGGGGGGGGAATGGCTCATGATATTAAATCACATGAAAATACCTTATAAAAATAATAAGAAAACAAGGGTGCCTGGGTGGCTCAGTCGGTTAAGCATCCAACTTCAGCTCAGGTCACGATCCCAGAGTCCTGGGATCGAGCCCCATGTCAGGCTCTCTGCTCAGCAGGGAATCTGCTTCTCCCTCTCCCTCTGCCCCTTCCCCCAATTCTGCTCGCTCTCAAATAAATAAACAAAATCTTTAAGAAAAATAATAAGAAAACAAGTTAAATAAAATGAACAAAAAATAGGCATTGCCAAATAGCTGGAGTAGTTTATTATTGCACTTCTATAGTAAGTTTAGCTTTATGTTGCAAACACAGTTTCTTTTATACATGAAAAGGAAGCATATGAGATTACATGGAAAGACAAAATTTTTCCTGCCCCAAATTTAAATAGAAATTTATCTTGTAAACTCGCTTTTTGTTGTTGGGTTTGTGTGTGTGTGTGTGTGTGTGTGTGTGTGTGTGTGTGGTTTTTTTTAATCTTATGAACTTTGAACTACTAGGAATTGGATACCATAAAAGATGGTGTTAGCAACCCGTTTTACAACTGTAGCAACATGCTTCCAGCAGAAGTTCCTTTTATCTTCCTTCTGTGGAAGCTGCCCTGCCATCCCTTCCAAGAGTTACAGTTTGCTGAAATGTGTGACTGAGAGCATCATGTATTTTTCTCTAAAGAATTTTAGAATGACAGGTATGATGATCTGGACATATTAAACTCTGCTAAAAACTTGTGAATTAAATTGAATGGAGATGGAGTAGACACCATGTTATTTGGTGATAGGGGGCTGGCCTGTTGGGTTTCTCCTAGTGGTTCCCAAATCTGTGATGATTCTCTTCTAGTGGCCACTATGAGAAAACAACAACAACAACAACAACAACACCTACTCACCCAGACCCTAGTAGATTCCTCTCCATTTTAGCTCTTAACTTGGAATTTCTTGCTTTTCATTTTGCTATTTTTTAGAGAAGAGTCTGACTTTTAGTACATTTTCTTAAAGTGTAGTGGTGCATCTCCCCTGGATGGAAACTCCTAGATTTGAAGGTATCTCTGAAATTGAGATCTCCTTACACTGGTTTTATTTTGCAGTAGCTATGTGCAAAAGAGTTATTGCTAAGCAGTTACTCTTCATCTGACAGCTGGAATGGAGCCAGGTGTTTGAAATGAGTCAGTACAATGAGGCATAACTCCTGTACCTGGAATTAAAAGGAGCAAAAAATGTTCTTGATAATATTTCAAGTTAATTTTCCACAGTATCACTTGAAGACAGAGCAATGGAAGGAAATGCAGTGGTCTGACAGCCTATTTGTCTACCCCAGCTGCAAGATGGAAAGAAGAAGGTGAACTAATACCACCACACACTCCTTTTATAAAGCTGCTATGCAGAGTGCACTGTCCAAAAAGAAAAAGAAGGGAAGAACAAAGAGTGTCAGTAGCTATTTATTTATTATTATTTTTTAAAGATTTTATTTTTTATTTATTTATTTGAGAGAGAGAGAGAATGAGAGACAGAGAGCACGAGAGGGAAGAGGGCAGAGGGAGAAGCAGACCCCCTGCTCAGCAGGGAGCCCGATGCGGGACTCGATCCCGGGACTCCAGGATCACGACCCGAGCCAAAGGCAGTCGCTTAACCAACTGAGCCACCCAGGCGCCCAAAGAGTGTCAGTAGCTATTTAGACAGAAGGACAATAATGCTCTTTCTAGAGTGTCCATTAATGCCAATTTGCTGTGAAACTTCCCAAAGCTAATGAGATATTAAATGTGTTTTGTCAAGGGAAGAAGCTGATTAGTCTTTGGTTTGATTTTTAGTGTAATTGGCAAGGAAAAGTATGTGGCTTAAATTTTGGAAGTAACTTTCACTCAGAGCCCTGTGGAAACATGATTGGACTTGTGAAGGACATGAAGACCACTTGGCCGGGAACTTAACAGCAGTTATGAAACACGACTTCTCCTCTGGATTGGGTTGATTGTATGGCTTTTCCTGGTATTTGTAGGGAGCCTTGAGCCCCTTCTGTAGATACCTAACATCTTCTTTTCTACACATCACTATCATGGCTTTCAAAGGCAGTTTCATTCTGAGAAGTGTTTTAGAACTTGGGGCTTTCCAGATACCCTTCCCACATGAATTAAGCCAGTAATCAATCATTAACCTATATCAAACCTATAGAGAGCTAGAATGGAACTATATGTTATGTAATATACAGAGAATGGTCTACTTGATGTAAGGCACTTGGTATTATGGAAGCAGAAGATCTTTGAACTTGAGTTGTTTATTTATTTATTTATTTATTGACTTTATTTATTTATTTATTGACTTTATTTATTCATTTGCCAGAGAGAGAGAGAGTGTGAGAGCACAAGCAGGGGGAGCGGCAGGCAGAAGGAGAACCAGGCCCCCTGCTGAGCAGGGAGCCCGATGTGGGACTTGATCCCAGGACCCTGGGATCATGACCTGCACCGAAGGCAGACGCTTAACTGACTGAGCCACCCAGGTGTCCCGAGGAGTTGTTTATTTTTAAGCCAAACCAAACCAAACTCTTTTGTTCCCCTTTGGGGTGGGTTGGGGGACAGTTTGAACAGTCCCAGCTTGTGGGCTTGAAAAGACAGCTCTGTGAACTTAAAAAGTAGTTTCACACCAGTTTCCCAATATCAAGCCATATTTAAGACTGTTATATAAGGTATGTTAACCTTAAAAATAAAACTGTCAGTTATCTCACCAGCAAAAATGGGTTTATTTGGAAATAGCAGAGAATTGCTATTTGGAACATGCAAGCTATGGCAAAACCATAGGCAAGTCTGGGAAGCAAAGGAGAGGAACGCTCTTTTATAGAAAAAGGAGTGGGAGCCTCTTATAAACAAAAGTGCCCTGGAGTAAACTGGGAGTTCTAAGTCTAGTGGCTTTACATTGGCTGAGTTGTGACAGTCTCTCATTGGCTGGGCTGTTGCCAGGCAGGGAGAAAACGTTTGTTCCTCCTGCTGGAGTAGTGAAGTATAGATAGGCTTCTTCCTGTGGGGAACGCAAGGTCCTTCTCTCCCTGCCTGGTCCTCATTTGAGGACTTGTGGGCTTGTGAGAGCTCCCCCCTTCTGGCGTCCTGAATCCACTCTAAATGAGGTTCCCTTTTATTCATTTTCACAGGTTACATATTTTTGCATGTAAAAGTCCCACTTGTGTGGGATACTAGCTACTTAATCCAAACATTATCCCCCAAGTTCCTGTCCTGTCCTTTAAAATCTAGCTAAATAAGTAGATGGTTCTATGACAGATTATTCAGATTAAAAATAGGCATGGCATCTATGACAAAATGAAAATGCCTTCTCATCAGTGAACATATCTATAAATCAGGAGTGGCTGTAACTATAGTGATTATAGTTGTCACAAATTTACAGAATTCAAGTGGAAATATGTAGTGCTTCACATTCAACAAGGCCTTGAAATAAACAGGAGAAAAAACAGAGGAAAAAACCATTAAACTCTTGCATTAGCATGTAAGAGCAGACAGAGGCAAAATCAGATGTACTCCTGAGTGAAGCATAAATGTGTAACAGTGTAAGAAAACAGGAATTAGAATGAACTAGAAGGGGCTGCGTCAGTTGGTAGAGCATGGGACTCTTGATCTCAGGGTTATAAATTCAAGCCCCACATTGGGTGTGGAGAGTACTTTAAAAATCTTTTTTTTTTTTTTTTTTTTAAGATTTACTTATTTATTTTAGAGAGTGAGAGCACAAGTCGGGGAAGGAGCAGAGAGAGAGAATCTTCTTCAAGCAGACTCCCTGCAGACCCCCAACTCAGGGCTCGATCTCACAACCCTTATGAGATCATGACCTGAGCCGAAATCAAGAGCTGAATGCTTAACTGACAGAGCCACCCAGGCGCCCTTAAAAATCTTTTAATAGGGCGCCTGGGTGCCTCAGTCGGTTAAGCGACTGCCTTCGGCTCAGGTCATGATCCTGGAGTCCCGGGATCGAGTCCCGCATTGGGCTCCCTGCTCGGCGGGGAGCCTGCTTCTCCCTCTGACCCGCTCCTCTCTCATGCTGTTTCTCTCTCGCTCGCTCTCCAATAAATAAATAAATAAAATCTTTAAAAAAAAATCTTTTAATAAATGAACCAGGAGGTAAAAAGCTTGCCAAAAATTATTCAAATTAAAAAAAATTGCAATGCCCAACACTCCTCTACTGAATGGGCTAGGTCCGTGAGCCACCAGTTGAGACCTTGGGCATAGAGGAAGTGGCAGTAAAGTCAAGTGATTAGGTCAGGAATAAAGTCCTGTAAGCCTGTGTTCAAATGCCAGTTTACCACTCACTGGCCGAGTGACCATCAGCAAATTACAGCTCTAACTCAGTTTCCTATCTATAACTGTGCCTAATACTGAAGCCAAATGACAGTCATTGTGAGGATTATGTGAAATAATTATATATAAAGTATTTAGGTTAACATCAACCAAAAACAAACTTGGTTTGTGATATGGAAAAAGAAAACTTTATTTTATGCTCTAATAAAACTGTTCAAGCAGATTGAAGATGAGTTTTTAAAAAGATACTAAAAATCTCCTCCTCAGATAGATGACCTTAAGGCCATGAGGGAGAGCTAGAAGCAGAGTACATACTACTCAGGAGTAAACAGACAAAACTTTTGCTCCCTCTCAGAAGGGAAGGAAACTTTGAGGCATCTTTCTACTGTTTAGTTTCCAGCCAAGGCCTTAGGGGTTTACAGTGAACACGGCTCCGGGCTAATTAGCAATCCCAGACCTGGCTGGTGCCCCATCGAATCACTTACAATGCTGATTCAGAAACGAGAGGGCAATTTGCTCAGTGAGCGACTAAAATTGCAAAGACTTTGTTTTGATATTCAGTAAAGTGAAGTTCAGCTAAAATAGGGATCAATTACAATTGTTATCAGAAGTCCACATTTTATTTTTTTTTAAGATTTTTATTTAAGACAGCACGAGAGCATGAACAGGGGGGAGGAGCAGAGGCAGAGGGAGAAGCAGACTCCCCGCCGAGCAGGGAGCCCGGTGCGGGGCTCCATCCCAGGACCCTGGGATCATGACCCGAGCCAAAGGCAGCCGCTGAACCGACTGAGCCACCCAGGCGCCCCAGAAGTCCACCTTTTAGACACTGTTGAGTCAAGTAAGTTATATGATGTTCTGAGTCCCTAAATGATTATATTTCTGTTGTTTTTAAACAATGATTTCTGGAGAATGGTAAATGTGTCCCTAAATATGGGGTATGATTTTACCTAAAAAGTTGATAAGTTATGTGGTGGGCTAAATCGTGTGCCCCAAAAAGATATGTTCAAGTCCTAACCTAGTGCTTGTGAATATGATCTCTTATGGAAGTAGGGTCCTTACAGGTATAGTCCAGTTAAGATGCTGAAGTAGAATGAACCCTAATCCAGTATGACTTGTGTCCTTCTAAGAACAGATGAGACAAAGACACACAGGGAGGATGCCATATGACAAGAGCAATAGAGACTGG
Source organism: Neomonachus schauinslandi (assembly GCF_002201575.2). Classification (NCBI taxonomy): domain Eukaryota; kingdom Metazoa; phylum Chordata; class Mammalia; order Carnivora; family Phocidae; genus Neomonachus; species Neomonachus schauinslandi. The sequence goes on from NC_058403.1 coordinate 136,191,892, forward strand.
AGTGATGTGTGTGCAAACCAGCTAAGGAATAAAAGGATTGCCGGCAATTCCAGAAACTAAAAGAAAGGCATGGCTTGGATTCTTCTCTAGAGCTTTCAGAGTGAGCATGGCCCCGCCAACAGGATTTCTATGTTAAAGTCATGAGACAGAAAACCTCAGTTTCTTTTCCAGAAAACCTCAGTTTTTGCTCTTAAGGCCTTCAACTGATTGGATGAGGCCCACCTAGGTTATGGAGGGTAATCTGCCTTACTCAGACTCTACTGATTGTAAATGTTAATCACATCTACAAATTCTCTCACAGCAACATCTCGACTAGTGTTTGGCCACACAAACTGGCCATTCTAGCCTAACCAAGGTGACACCAAAAATTGCCTGACACACTTACTTCATGTGCCCTCCCTGCCTAACGTTTCTTTCCATCTCTGGCACCTCAGGACCTAGGTCCATTCTATTCCCTTTGCCTGCAAAGCTCTCCCCCCTTTCTATTCACATGATGTCTCAACATAAACAGAAAAGCCCTGATTCTTCCAACTTAGTTAGGACCCCTGACTGGTATGACCCTACCCAGCTTCCTATATTTTTCTTTCCCATTTGTTGGTGGGTGTGTGTGTGTGTGTATATAATTTAAATTGCATCACTATATCATTAATAGCTACATGTTTTCCCTCTTGGACTGGACGCTCCATACGGACTCCTTGGTGTTCCCACAGTGGCAGGTACATAGTAGGTGCTCATGAAAACCATGTCGACTCTCTAACTGATGTAAGAGGACTGAAAGGGTTCCCAGAGAGCTTTGTGTAGAGGTGAGGACTCTGAGGCCCAGAGAGGATAAGAATCTCATTAGGGTCAAACAGCAGGAGTTAGAGCAAGTCTTCTGCTACTGAGTCAGATACTCTTCTTTGCACCTGAACCCATGCCTTCCCGTTTCAAGGCAGAACTTCAAGTGTCCATTCTGAGCTGGCTGACTTATTCTGCCTTACTTAGAAAGTCGGCCTCTCTGACTGCAGTTTCCAAGTTTGCAAATGAAATCGTTGTGAGGAGGGTGCTTCTTCTCACTGGTTAATATGGGGGGACTGATTGGTTGAAGATGGATACCAAGAGCAACACTCTCAGGCCCTGCTCTCCCCACCCCTCCCTGTCTGTGTCTTGATGTTAAGAGAAACTGTGAAGAGTAGATAATAAGGCGGCTATGTATTAAACGCCTACTGTGTGTCAGCCACTGCTCTACGTGCTTCGAGTCCGTTTTATTGAAGCTTCACCTGCCTGTATGCTAGCAGTAGCCGCATTCTAGACATGGGGAAACTGACGCATGGGGACTTCATCTGACTTAACCAAACCTTGCAGCCAGATAATGGCACACTGGGGATTTCGCCCTAAACAGTCAGGGTCCAGAGCCCGTGTTCTTCATCGCTCTGCCTTAGGAGAGATGAGACTTGAATGTGTCTCAAGCCGTGAGTCCTTCCAAGAAAACAAAACGTGAGCCACAGATATGAGTCACATACATAATTTTAACTTTTCTAGTAGCCACATTAAAAACAGGAAAGAAAAACGAAATTATTTTTAATAATTAACTCCGTATATCCAAAAATATATCCTTTCAGCCTGTATCAACACAATTGTGAAACTGTTTTTTCATACCAAGTCTTTGGAACCTGGCGAGTCTCAGCTGGGACTAGCCGTAGTTCAAGTGCTCCAACACTGCTGGTGGCTGGCGGCTACCATGCCGTACAGCTCAGGTCTAAAGCATCTCCCTGTCACCCTTCGTCACAGAGATACCCTGGCCACGCTCTTATTTCCTACGCACAATAAACGCCCCCGATCGAGAACAGCTGAGCTATACCCACTTCAGGACGCCACTCAGTTATCAGAATGCATGGGCTCCCTCTCAACTCAGCCTTGGAGGGTAGGGAGGGGGGTCACCACCAGCCTCAAACCTCACAGATCTTTTGCTCTGTGGACAGAAATCCAGATTCCACAGGCCCTGTCGTCTAGATTGGGCTCTGGGTTTGCCCCTGGCTGGGCGGCCAGTTCTGCGGGCTCACCCTGAGCTTCTCACTCCCTCTGCCTGGCGCGCATCCAGCCTGATGAGTCAGGGCATGAGTTATGAGTAACCCAGAAGGCCCTGGAACAACTGTCTTCCTGACTAGCTTTTGAATCACCCGATCCTCTCTGGGATCAGATCAAGTTGGGAAAATTGATTCTGCCCAACCAACCAGGGCTCCCTGCCAAGATTTCTCACATCTGGTCCCTCCTTTCCTTCTTGGCTCCCAGACTAGTCCAGGCATTTGGCAGAGAGAGCTTGAATTTTCTGGAATTGCTTTTGCAGGGAATTTGGCATAAGCTAATCAGCCCCTTCACGTGGCTTCCATTCTCCCAAGGTTTAGTTCATTGGTTTGTTGGTTTTTTCCTTCCTCTCTTTCTTTTAAAGAAAAAGTCTTAGCCATTAAAATATAAGCTAACTGAGGAAGCTGAAGAGTGGTTTAAATAGAATGAAAAATTGAAAGAAGATTCTGGTTACGGTGGTTATCAACTTTTCACTTGATTGAAACCAGTCTCCACCCAAATCTTCACCCAGAAAATTCTGCAGTCTCTACTTCCAGGCCCCTCTGCCCAAGATATTGGCATAGACTTTTGTACACAGGAGCAAGATTTAAAATTCTTGCAAGAGAAAGAAGTGCTCCAATACTAGAGGGACTCTAATGTTGAAAACAAAATATAACAATGGAGTTAATTAGCATTGCATGGCTCACAAACCCCCCTCCAGGGGCTCCTCCTCGGATTTAAATCAGGGCTGTGCGAGATGGAACGGCTCCCACAGAGAGACCCCTTCCACCAACAGTTCTGCCCGCTGTTTTTCATCCTTCAACCTCGGCTCTGGGAGGAGTAACAGCTGAGCCTGGATCAGGGGGCAGCATTTACCAGCTGCATGCTAATAGTGCCCAGGCCAGCCCACCTCCCTCCTGGCCTTCCCCTCTGCCCTTTGCTTCTGAATTCAGACCTTAACCCTTTAGACTCCGTTAGCCCAGGCCCCAAGAGGCTTCAGGCATTTCCCCCAACCCCGCCCCGGCAGCCCTTGGGAGAGCCGGGACTGTTTGGCCCAAGCCCTCCTCCCAGCTTGGTCAAAGGAAGGGCATTTCCTAACTGACCCTGCCATTATTTCACTCTGATCATGACCTCGAGGCTTTGCAGATTCCCTGCATGCTTACAACAACCCCACTGGTAGGTATTATAATCCCCATGTTTACAAATCAGGAAACAGACTCCAAGAGATTGCTGTTAATAAGGTTGAACCGGTCTCTGGGGTCATCCTGAGATTCCAACCCAGATCTGTCTTTATCCAAAGGCCGATGCCAGGAATACTGTTCCTCATCCCTCCCTGGGCTCCTCCGATGATAGTAGTGATAATAGGAGCACTGATACTTGGTGACCGATTGCATTTTGCAAAGATGGATAAACTATGTAAATATAAGACCGAAGGCTTTGATCAGAACCGAAGGGGCTGCTCTGTGGGAGCTGTTCATCTTGCACACAGACCCTGATTGTAATCTGAAGAGTTCCTCAGGGGGGTTTAGAGCCATGCAGTGATATAGACATGTGTATGTGTATACATATATTTATACACATAAGTATACATATACACACACATATATATCCCATCCCAAATACTCTTACAATGAGACCGACACTCCTCCCAGTGAGAGGTAGGACGTGTTTGCCTCTCCTTGACCCACTGGCTTCCGGCCTGCTCCAAACCGTGGGACCCAGCAGAAGTGATGCTGTGTGGCTTTTGAGTTTAGGTGCCACACGGGACTCAGGCTCTCTCACATGGCTGCAGTCACCGCCAGGCTTGACCGGGGAGTGGCCGTGGTCGGGCTCACCCCTATGACTTAGGACCTTGCCCCATGTGCCTCCCACAGGACCACTCACAACGTGGAAGCTTGCTTTCCTCACAACGAGGGCTCTGAGAAACAGAGCTGGGAGTCAGTCCTCTTGTAACCTAACCTCAGAAGTGACATCCCAGTACTCTGCCACGTTCTCTTCGTTAGAAGCTGGTCACCAGGTCCGGCAGACGCTCGAGGGGCGGAAACCAGGGCCTGAACAAAAGCGAGGACCCCGGGGCCGTCTTAGAGGCTGCCTGCACTGCGGGGCCCCCCTCGCTAACCTGCTGCCGCCAAGCCCATTGCGCAGATGCACACGCTGAGGCACGCACGGCAGCGTGCCCTGAACGGCGTCAGACGTAACAGACAGGGTGCAACATACTTCCAGCTGAATATTCTGGCTGCTCTGCATCCTCAGGAATTTCAGTTCCAGGACTGATTTGCTGCAAAGGACACAGATCCCATTCAAGTATTTTAAACTCGTAATAACATTTCCAAATTAACTTTGCATTTAGTGTTAAGGGTCTGTGTTTACAGAGTCCTAGGCCCCACCCTCCTCTCTTCATTTTGAGGCCATGGAGAACGCTGGTAGAATTGCTGGACTTCAGACCACTTCTCCACCCTGGCTGCCCTGGGGAATCATCTGGGGAGCTTTAGAGAGTCCCGTTGCCCCTCCCACATGCCAAACCCAACACATCAGAACTTGTAGAGGTGGGACCCAGGCACTGAGATGTTTTCTTGAAAGCTCCCCAAGCGATTCCAATGTGCAGTCAGTATGATAGCCGTCATACTTGGTAGTGGGATCTTGGTAAAATGCAGATTCTTGGGACGCCTGGGTGGCTCAGTCGGTTAAGCATCTGCCTCCGGCTCAGGTCATGATCTCAGGGTCCTGGGATCGAGCCCCGCATCGGGATCCCTGCTCGGTGGGGAGCCTGCTTCTCCCTCTGTCTCTGCCTGCAGCTCCCACTGCTTGTGCTCACTCGCTCTCCCTCTCTGAAAAATAAAATCTTTTTTAAAAATAATAAAATATAGATTCTGATTCAGCAGGTCTGAAGGGGGGGAACCTGACCAGCTCCCAGGTGATGGCAATGCTGCCGGTCCACGGACCACACTTTGAGGATCACCGGTTGAGGGCGGTGGTTCTCAATCTTGGCTGCATGTCGGAATCCTCGTGGAAGCCTGAAAAAGGCTGATGCCCGGCTCTGTCCTAGAAATGTTTATCTAGTTGGTCTGGGCTGGGGTGTCGGCATCAGGCATTCCCCCAGCGAGCCCAGTGTACGGCTGGTTGGGCACCACTGCCCAAGACATTCCCAGGGTCTCCGTCCACGTTTCTCTGGCCCCCCCGCCTGGCAGTCTCCACTCCTATCTGTTGTCCTCCCCACCCCCTCTCCTCACTGCTGTTCTTCCCAATGGAAACAGGGTCTCCAGTGTGGTTTCAGCCGCAGGGAGGGTGGCCAGGCTGGCAAACGTCTCTCCGGGTGCACAGGATGCCATCATGAGGAGCTCCTCTCCGTGGAGCATCACTCTCGCCATGGGGTCCTTTTAAAAATACAACATTTGTGGAAATGGTAGCACCTTCAACTTCTAACAAGTCTCTCAAAACCTCTCCTGGATTTCCTCCTTCTGAATGGCCTCTATCCCGTTCCGTCTCCAAGACACAAGCAGAAGGCTCTTTCTGAAATGCAAAATCTAATTCTGTCCTTGAGTAAACCCTCCCATTCTTCCCTCTGCTTTCTCTAGGACCTGAGGCCTCCACAGCCACCCCAGCCCCTGCCTTTACCTGCTCCATTCCAAACTACTGGATTCTGTGCAGTCCCCGAATCTGCCCCAGCCCCCCTCCCACCAGCTGTGCTCCTGCCCCCCTCCCTCTGCAATGCTCAGCCACGTGGCCCCTCCCAACCCAGTGGTCCAGTGAGGAGAACACCCTAGCTGGCAGTTCTGTGTTCCCCACAAATCTGACCCGGTGTGCCCACAGCATCTAGCGACATAACTACTCACCAAATAGGAAGGAACTAACCTGGCATTTGAATGGGTGGGGTGGGGGTGGGGCCAGGAATGACTAAAGGAAAAGGGAAATGAGCCACCCACCCTAGACATACCTTAGGGTGGAGGGTCAGAGCTTTATAGGGCAATTCCATTCTGGGTCTTCAGGATGGCAATTCTTTCTTTGCAAGACACCCTACGGTAGCTCTGGCCTAAGCTCCTGGAGTGGTTGAAGGGTCACTAGAAAATGAAAGGATGATACAATAAGCTTTCTTAACCGAACACATCCTTTCCGTCTGGTAACTCTCAAAAGCCCCCAGTGCTAATTCAAAAATAATGACTCCGTGTCATAAAGATTGGAAAAGGGCTGGGGTGCCCAGGTGGCTTGGTTGGTTGAGCGTCTGCCTTCAGCTTAGGTCATAGTCCCAGGGTCCTGGGATCGAGGCCCGCATCGGGCTCCAGGCTTGGCGGGAAGCCTGCTTCTCCCTCTCCCCCCTGCTCTTGCTCTCTCTCAAATGAATAAATAAAATCTTAAAAAAAAAAATTGGAAAAGGGCGCCTGGCTGGCTCAGTCAGTGGAGCATGTGACTCTTGATCTCGGGGTCATAAGTTAGAGCCCCATGTTGGGTGTAGGGACTACTTAAAAGATTGGAAACATTTTTCACTGGACATGAATATGCACATACCCCACTATGAAGGGGAGACCATTGAACCCCGACCTTTGGGGGCTGTCTCTAGAAGGTGGCTTTTCTGCCAATATGGAGTTCAGTCCCAAAGGAAGATGAAACAGACATTATTTCCACCGTGACCTCTCTCTGTCCCCTCCTCCTCTTCACTCTCCCCTTTCTCTTCTCACTCACTCCCCCTTTCCTCTCCATTCTGCTGGCTGCTTTTCAAAGTTTCTTGGTGTAACTTGACTAAATGAGAGCCCTAGCCCTGCTTTTACACATGACCACAAGCCCAACTTTGAGAGCCCTCACCTGGAACACACCCTTGTCCCTTCCAGGTCAGCTTGGCCTCGGCCTGTTCTTCCGTCCAAACCACCCATGATGGATGAGAGTCTCAATCTTGCCCTCCCATGAGCGCACTCAGGGCTGTGGGCTGTCCCCAGGGAGCATGCCATATATATATAGAGAGAGAGAGAGAGAGAGAGAGAGAGAGACATATATATATACATACATACACATATACATATATATATGTGTGTATATATATATATTTTAAGATTTTATTTGACGGAGAGAGACACAGTGAGAGAGGGAACACAAGCAGGGGGAGTGGGAGCAGGGAGCCCAATGTAGGGCTCGATCTCAGGACCCTGAGATCATGACCTGAGCCGGAGGCAGATGCTTAATGACTGAGCCACCCAGGGGCCCAACTTGTTGCTTTAAAAAAAAACAACAACGAATCAAAATGCATCCAAGTACTCTAAACCAGAGCCCCCTTAAACTTTAACCTGAATCCAGAACACCTTTAAAAATGTAATTCTGTGCTTCCTTCAGTGAAGATGATGTTCAGGGACTTCATGGGGATAGACATGCCTTTAAAAATATAAAAATTTTCAAGGTTTTAGTACAAGTTAAGTCGATGGTGTGCTTCCTTAGTGCGGAGCTCGACGGAGACCAGGGCCTTCAGTAATGATTTATTTAATAAAACAATTAATGAATCATTGCCATCTGTTGGGTTCCTGTCTCACCTGTGAGCTCCTTAGAAGGCAGCGGAGTGCCTGACACACAGTAGGGGCTCAATAAATGTTTATTTAACTGAATTGCTTGTCTGATGGCTGAGTCAGTGACGCAGATGTAAAAAGAAATTGCCCAGCTCTGAAAGCTCCCTTTGGATTTTAGCCAAAACACTATTTCAGCAAATACTATTAGGATTAAAGATACACTTACAGGGAAAAATAAAATGGGAAGTCACCCTCTCTTTTTTCTCATCGTGTTAAAAAAAAGATCTTTTGAAATTATCCTCTGCCATTTCTTATCCATCAGCATTACATTAACATGATCTGTTGCTATGAAAATGCTTCCCTTAAACACATCAAATGGATTAATGCTGGCACTTTATCAGGTACAATTTGTTTCCATAAAACATCTTTAGACATATAAAAAGTACTTAAATGAGAAGGAGAAAATCCTTCCCTCCTCACATCATCCAGTCTACTCTGTGGAAGAAGCTGACATTTCTAGAGGCTCAGGCTTTGGGCTTCGTTCCCTCCCGGGGGGCTGTGGCTTTGGGAAGGGACCAGCCCCTCCCTGTGAACCTGTCTTCTCCTTGAGCCTGCAGCAACCTGGGGAGCGCTGCTGGGGCTGCCTCCAGCGCGGACCAGGTGGAGGAAGGGACCCAGACAGCAAAGGAGGGCACCGAAGCTGAGCCAGGTTAACTTCTTGCAAAGTGCTTGGAAAATCTTCCTCAGTCCTGTCCTTGGGGGACAGTGGAGACATAGGGCATAGACCTGGGGTCATCACGCGGGATATCTCAGAATGCAGCCCAGGACACCTAGGTAAGGCATTATTTATTGCCTGGAACCTTCCCTCCTTCCCTCCCTCCCTCCTCATCCCCACCCATTGTTAGTAATCCATAGCTTCTGATGCACAAGGAATATTCTAGCTTGCGGTTCTCGATGTGTCCGCCCAACACCCACCAGCAGCAGCACCTGGGAACTTGTTGGAAATGCCCATCCTCGGTCTAAGACCTACTGACTCCACACTCCTGGTGTTGATAAGCCCTCCAGAGGATTCAGATGCATGTTCGAGTTGGAGGACCACTACTTGGGCAAGCCCTGGAAAGGGACACTTGTCTTTTCCAGCTGGCAAGGATTCCCATCAGTCCTCCAAATTCCCTTCTAATGGTTGCCCCCAGCTGAGGACCAAACTCATCATTTGGTACAATTTTGAAGGGTTTTCAAGAGGACGGAAAGAAAGTAGCATTTCTTGAGCGCCTATTGTGTGCAGACACTGGCCCAAACCTGCCCTGTGCCTCGTTTCCTTAATCTTCAAAGCAATCCTTGTGAGTTGATGTTACACCATTGTTATGGGCTGAACTGTGTCCCTCCCCAAGTCACATGCGGAAGCCTTCACCCTCAGTACCTCAGGATGTGACTGCTTTTGGAGACTGGGTCTTTAACAAAACAAAACAAAAACAAGTAGTTAAAATAAGGCCTTTAGGGTGGTCCCTAATCCAATCTGATTGGTGTCTTTATAAGAGGAGATGAGGACACACAGCGGGGACGTGTGCACCCAGAGGAAAGACCACGTGAGGAGAAGGTCATCGCTGACAAGCCAAGGAGAGAGGCTCAGGAGAAATAAAACCTGACAACACCTTGATCTTGGGACTTCCAGCCTCCAGACTGTGAGAAATGAATTTCTGTTGTTGAAGCCCCCCAGTCTTACCTCCCAGGCTGTGGTATTTTGTTAGGCAGCCCAAGCAAACTACTCCAGCGGGTCGTGGAGGGTCTCCCTGGAGCACCCTTACTGACACAAGCATTAAAAACAAAATCCAGACAACAAAGATAGCCATGCCTGACTCTCCTCTGTACTGGTAGGCACCCTGCAGATGTATCTCATTTCACTATTTCAGTGTCCTCGTGGGAGGTCCCATCAAAAGCCCCATTCTACAGATGAGGCACTGAGGCTTAGAAGTGGTTTGCCGGACTTGGCCCAGCTAGTGGATGGTAGAGGCAGGTGTTGAAACTGAGCATTGAGTCTCTAGCGTTTATGTGTTTACCTCCCCTCTCCACAGCCTCCCTGCTCCAGGCCCCATGCTGAGGGCTTCAAGGTCATTATTCAATGTTCACAACAGTCCACGAGGCCTCGGCAACATGCTTAGTATCCCACTTTCTCAGGTGAGAAAACTGAGGCTTACTGAAGACGAAGAGGGTTGCCCAAGGCCACAGAAATTCAGCCTCGGGCCTGGCTCCCTTCAGGGAACTCACTCCCACCAGGGATCCTTTCTTTTTGCCCAGGCATGTTTCATCGGAGTACCCTCAAAGCCTTTAAGGCTCAAGAGAATACACCTCTGATGAAGAATTTTAACAAGCGGGAGAATGTGGCTCTCAGGAATAATATAAGAACATTAATTGTAATATATCTCGTGTCTTCTGTGTGCCCCTCGTGGTGCCCGCGGCCTGGTTCTCTTGTGCAACGTTACTTAGACACAAAACAAGCCGCTCCTGCAGTCTCTCTCTCTCTTTTTTTTTTTTTTAAAGATTTTATTTATTTATTTGACAGAGAGACACAGCGAGAGAGGGAACACAAGCAGGGGGAGTGGGAGAGGGAGAAGCAGGCTTCCCACTGAGCAGGGAGCCTGATGCGGGGCTTGATCCCGGGACCCTGGGATCATGACCTGAGCCGAAGGCAGACGCTTAACAACTGAGCCACCCAGGCGCCCCTGCAGTCTCTTTAATGAGGTAAAGGAGCTTGACTCCCAGGCAAAAATGCTAGCTTCCTGCCTCACTAGCTGGAAGACCTCGGACAAGCTGTAGAGCCTCTGTATGCCTCAGTTTCTTCCTCTGTAATATGGGTTGGTTGTGACAGTAACAGCCCAGGCTTGTCGTAAGGAGCAACTGAGTTACTATGTGTAAAGAGCTTAGAGTCATGCCTGGCACGTGGCAAAAACTTGCAAGTATTTCCTGTTGGTTATTCTAAAACAGACTGAAAAACGCCCCTGATCCCTTGTCAGACAGGTTCTCAGGAGTCTTCATTTCAGCCTTGGGTTATCTAGGAGAACAGTTCCAGTAACTAAGGATAAGTTTTATGCAAGCCCATGTAAGTTCATCTCTAAGTGCAGGGGGATTGGAAGTAGAGAGAAATGGGCTTTACAACCTGCCTGATGTGTCCATGATTATCTCTTGCCAAACCCAGCCTCGACAACTAGTAGACAATTAGTGTTCTATTGAAACTAAGCCACAAATATCCCCCAATTTGTCCCTGTTGCTTTCCTGCCAAGCCACTGTCATAATGCTCAGTCTCAGTAATAGTGGCGATAATAGTAATAACCTATGTTACCCAGTATATGTTAAAACCATAGGCCAAAAGCAACAGAACAATGTGGAGATCTATTTTGCAAGCATCGTGCACGTGTTGGTTTGTGAGGGATGATACTGACATAACTGAGGAACAGATCCAATCTCCCAGGAAAGGGGTAGGGACAAGAAGAGAAACAGAGCAATATTTGGACATGCACCAAGACCCAAGTCCAAGGGTATTATCATGGGAGTGCTGGAGGCAAACATAATGCCTGGCAATATGGGAGTAAATAAATAAAATCATGGTACATCCATACAGTGGAATGAGATGCAGTCATAGAAAAGAATGAGCCAGATGTAACCATGCTGATGTGGAACTATCTGAGATAAATGATAGATAAGAAAGCAAGGCACACTTCAAATGAGTGACTTGTGTGGTATGTGAATTATATCTCAATAGAGCTGTGATTTTTTTTTTTTAAGGCATAGTAGCATGATGTGTGCTACCATTTGTCTTTTTTAAAGTGCACGCAAATACAAATGTGTGTCTCTATTGACCATCTGGATGGATGCGCAAGAAACTGACATTCTCTGAGAGGGAAATGAGGGTTAGCGATAGGAGGGAGAGTTTCTTTTCACTGTACTCCATGCATGAGTTTAATTTTTTTAGGAGTCATGTTCCAGTATTTCCTACTCAATCCCTGAAGATAGCCTTTTGCAAAACAGAGGAAAGGGAAAAGGGAGAAAGAAGTATTTTTTGAATGATACCATGCGCCAGGCACTGTTCCAAGAAATCAATCCTCATTCTACACTCAAGAGAGGGCGTACTATTATTATTCCCATTTCACGGAGGGTTTAAAGTAGCTTCCCCCAAGGTCCCCCAGGGAGCAGTTTCAACCAGTGAAATCTGCAGAACCTCACTAGCCCCCACCCCCAGCTTCCTTGGATTTCTGAAGTCTTAGAATTTGAGATTTCCCAGCAGAGTCCTGCAGTTTTGTCAAGATCAAACAGGCTGAAGTATTTTAAAAGGTAAAAAAAAAAAACAGCTCACAAATAATTCTAAAGCCCCAGGGCTAAAAGGCGGCCCATCTGCTCTAAGTTGCATTTGCTTAGGAGACAGTGCTCTTGGCCCCCAGTGGGCTGTCTGGGCAGCGTCCTCACAGGCATGAATCAGTCTGGGTCTCCCCAGAGCCCCAGGAACAATGGGTGGGGTGTCCTGACTCTTCAGAGGAATCTTGTCAGACCCACCAAGAAGTTTGCTTGCAAACGGACTGCAGTGGCTCGGGGCTCAAGGCTCACCCTTGCTACCCCCAGGGCCATAAATGGGTGTTTAATTACAAAGCAGGTGGAAAAACTTCAGAATAAGGGGTCAGGCATTCCATTGTTTGTTTAACTTCTTTACGGGAGAACCACGAGATGACATCTCAGATTGGCTGCTTGCTGGGCAATTTACATTTCCTCTGCTGGAGCGGAGTTGCCACAATGTTGGGAAAGAAGAGACCATTTTGTTTTGTTTTGTTTCCTTGAAAAAGAGGAAATGCCACGGGGCCAAGAGCTGTCAGTAATTCTGAGAAAGTACAGTTTATCACTGAGTGGTAATGTTTAGAAATTTCTGAAGGAAAAATATGTACTGAGCCGGGATCTCGGAGTTTTAGGGTCGTTTCTAGTACAGACATACATGTAGGACCTACTATGTGTCAGGTCCTTTATGGAGGACTTTTATATATACATTATGTCATTTGATCCTCAGACTTGTAAGGAAGTGTTGAGGAGATTGCTACTTTCTTCAGATGAACTACCTGGGAGCTCCCAGGTTGATTCAGGACAGAGGGGGCATGTCCAGCAGGATTTCCGGCTCCTTAGCTATTTCCACCAGTGTCCTGGCATCTTCGGAGGTGGGAGGTCCTCTGACCCTCAGCCTTTCATTTATTACCCTGTGGCACTGCTGAGACCCAGTTGGAATGTTTAAAAAGAATGACTAAGGCCATGGGGACAACAAAAGGAAAACAAATAGAATACCAGGAACACAGAAAACGTGGCTCATAGGGTGCAGCCTATTTGCTAGAGCTGTCCCTTCCCTCCACATAAGAGGCCAGAAATAAAACGATCCCCATTGTGTGCTCTTCTGTTTCCCTCATGTGTCCCCATTTATTCATTCACGATTCATTTATTCAGTAGATATTTATTGAGCGGTTATGATGTGCCAGGCACTGAAAATACAGCCTTGAATAATTCAAGTAAGTTCCTGCTCTCCTAGAACTGTCATTTTGGTAAGGAAATAAAGGTATAAATGTATACATAAAATATAAAATAATTTCTCATGGTGATAGGTGGTGTGCAGAAAATAAGGTGATACTGTAGAAAGGAATCCCTGAAAGGCTTTATTAGGCAGCCATGTAAAGCCATGTGCTCACAAGTATATATAATTATACCCATTTTATAGATGTGGAAATCGAGGCTCAGGCTAAATGACTGGGCCGAAGTCACAGTGGTAAGGCTGAATTCCTACTCAGGGGTCTCTCTAGAGCCCAGTTTTTCTCGCTACATCCTGCTGTCTTGTCAAGGGTGCATATGGACCCTTCCAGCTCTGTGCAGTGCACAGCCTGGGCTAGCATATGGTATCTGGTTCGTCTGTTGTCTTAGTCTAAAAACTGGTATTCACAAATATTCTATGACATTCTGCTCCAGACCCCTAACGTCATGTTCTTTTGGCATGTGAAATACATTCATTCCATCCCAACGGCCCCAAAAGCCTTAACTTGTTCCAGCATCAACTCCAAAGCCAAAGTCCAAAGTCTCCGCTAAATATCATCTAAACCAGATACAGCGGAGGCTTAAGTCCCAATTTGTCTTCAGGCAATTCCTCTCCAGCTGTGTACCTACGAAATCAAACAAGTTATGTGCTTCCAAAATACAATGGTGGGCAGTTACAGGATAGACATTCCCATTCCAAAGGGAGACCCCAGGTGGCCCTGCCCTCATGGCTTAGCCTAATGGCCCCTCCCCCAGCTTTGTGCCTGGGCATCCTTTGAAATCTGGTGGCAGCAGCCATAGTCCCCCAGCTCAAGCATTCTGCAGAAACAGTACCACACAGACTCCAGCAAAGTCTGCCGGTTCCCTCTGGAGGGGTGGCCATGGGAGCCACACTTGGGGCAGCTCAGAAACACTGACATCTCCCCCCACTTCTACCCTAAGTGTGGGAAACAGAGCTGCTGATGGGAAGACAGAGGTCCTGCAGGCACTAGAAGCCCCTTTTTTAAAACCACTCTGCTGACCTCTGAGTTTCCTTAGGTGGTGGTTCTTCCATTGTCTTGGACAATAGCTCCGGGCTTCTGATGAGGTGGCTGATTCATACAATCTCCTGATCAAATGTCGTTAGGCCACACCCTTAGTGTTCTCTGCCCCAAACCCTGCCTCATTTTTTACAAAATAAATAGGCTAGAATTTTCCAAATCTTTAAGTTCTGCTTCCTTTCTGATGAAAAATTCCATCTTTAAGTCATTTCTCTCTCCTCGAATTTAACTATAAGCCATCAGGAGAACCCAGGCCATTCCTTCAACAGTTTGCTTAGAAATTGCTTCAGCTAAATATCCAAGCTCATCACTTGCAAGTTCTACCTTCCACAAAACACTAGAACCTGAGCACAATTCAGCCAAGTCCTTTGCCATTTGATAACAAGAATGGCCTTTCCTCCACTCTCCAGTAACATGTTCCTCATCTCCATCAGAGACCTCATTGGAATGGCCTTTAACCTGCATATTTCTATGAACATTCTGTTCAGGATCACTCAAGTATTCTCTAGGAAGATCGAGGCTTCTGTTCTGGCTCTCTTTCTGAGCTCTATCAGAATTGCCCTTAAAGCTTCATTCACAACAGTGTAGGCTTTTCTAGCACACATCTCCAACCTCCTCCAGCCTCTGCCCATGACCCAGTTCCAAAGCTACCTTCACGTTTGAGGTGTGTTAGATCAGCACCCCACTTCTCAGTACCAGTCTCTGTCTGTGTGTTTGGGCTGCCATAACAAAGTATCATAGACTGAGTGACTTATCAACAGCAGAAATTTGTTTCTCACAGCTCTGGAGGCTGGCAAGTCCAAGATCAAGGTCGTGACAGATTCATCATTGTCTGGCAAGAGCCATTTCTTGGGTCGTTGACAGGTGCCTTCTCATTGTGTCCTCACGTAGCAGAAGAGGGGAGGGAACTCTCTGGGGCCTCTTCTATAAGGACACTAATCACCTCCCAAAGGCCCCACTTCCTAATACTATCACACTGGGGATAAGGTTTCAACATATGAATTTGGGGGAGACACAAATACTTAATCTGTAGCATTTAGGCACAGGGACATAGAGCCTCTCGATGGTGGTAACACCTGCTGGAGACATGTACTCTCTAAACACTGAAAGACCTTCAGGGATACAGAAAACAGACACAGTAACACGGCTCAGTCCAGAGCCTTACCCACAATCCAGGTTCAGACAAAGTGGTAAAGCTGGTGTGTTCCCTACAGAAAGCCATCCACCTCATCCTTCCTCCCCCCTAATAACAAAGTAACAGATTGTGCTTTCTTGTTCCCACACTGAGCCCATCACTGGTACTTGCAGTCATGTCCAAGGGCAGAAACTCAACCCAACCTGACCTACCAGAAGCCCTCTCCTAGGAATCTGAAATGTGAGTGGTGGTGCCCACATTTCTGAAGTGGCTGGAATTGTGGGAGAAGGACTGAGAAGGTCTACAGTATCCATCATTCCTGCCCTTGTGGAGGCTGTGTCTTCTTCGAATCCTATAAGCTACTCCTCTTTTATAGTTTAGTCAAGCCAGAGAGGATTTCTGTTGCTTGCCACCAAGAGAGTGCTGAATAATATATAAAGCTATATTCTAGTGGTCCAGCCAGCAGACAGAGAAATCAATATATAATTACAGAATGTGATAAAATGCTAAGAAAGGGAAGAGCAAAAAGTGGAGACCAGCTTTAGACTGGGGAGTCAGAGAAAGGAGCTTTTGGGGAATCGTATTTAAGTTGAAACCTTAAGGATGGACTCAGCCATTTGAAGAGTGGAGGAAAGACTACTTCAAGCAGGAGGAAAGTTTATGAAAATGAAAATGCCCTAGAGCAGGGAGGGGCTTAGCACATTCCAGAGTCTTAAAGCAAATTAGGGAGGCTGGAGTGAGGGGAGAGAGATGAGATTTATTCTCTGAGTTGAGTCCAGTGCAGTTTTCTTCTTTGTTAGAGTGGTGAATATCTGTAGTTTCTTTCTCTTGAAAATGGGCAAAATATATGGTAACATTTAGCTCTGTAACTGTGTGTGCACACGCGTGTGCACGTGCCACAAATGGGATTCCATTTGGGAATGGGCAAGTTTATTCTCCGTATCGCATGATTTTAGCACCTGCCTACAAGATCCGCTAGGCTAAGAACTTGATTCCTTCAGGATTAATTTGGATAGATCAGATGATAGAAAGTGTGTCCTGGGCTTTGGTAGATCCTTTACAGTACCAGCATCTAGTGGTATGTGTGCCCTGGTGGTGGAGGAAGATGGGGACAGAGTAGGGGCAGGACACTGGAGAGAACTCTGTCATACCTGCAGCCTCTCTGCCCCTCCAGGTCAGTTCTGTAACTGGGGGTGTGTATCGGTGACCTTTGCTGTGTAACAAATTATCACATACCCAGCAGCTTAAAACAACACCCACTTATTAGCTTACAGGTCTGTAGAATCAGAAGTCAGGCACAGAGGGGCTGGGTTCTTGCTTGCTCCAAGCATCACAGGGTCAAATCAAGGTATTGGCTGAGGCTGTGGTTCTCATCCAGGCCTCATGGTTCTCTTCTCAAGAACTGTTGGCAGAGTCAGTTTCCTTATGGCTCTAGGAGTAAGGTCTCCATTTTTCCTTGCTGTCACATGGGCATCATTCTCAGCTGCTAGAGCCCCTCCCCCTCCCTCCCCCTCCCTCCCCCTCCC